>NC_060124.1:349867826-350179771 GCF_021461395.2 Schistocerca americana
GATTGCGGTTTATCGTATCGCGACATTGCTGCTCGCGTTGGTCGAAATCCACAATATGGAATCGGTGGGGTCAGGAGGATAATACGGAACGCCGTGCAGGATCCCAACGGCCTCGTATCACTAGCAGTCGAGATGACAGGCATCGTATCCGCAAGGCTGTAACGGATCGTGCAGACACGTCTCGATCCCTGAGTCAACAGATGGGGACGTTTGCAAGACAACAACCATCTGCACGAACAGTTCGACGACGTTTGCAGCAGCATGGACTATCAGCTTGGAGTCCATGGCTGCGGTTACCCTTGACGCTGCATCACAGACAGGAGCACCTGCGATGATGTACTCAACGACGAACCTGGGTGCACGAACGGCAAAACGTCATTTTTTCAGATGAATCCAGGTTCTGTTTACAGCATCATGATGGTCGTATCCGTGCTTGGGACATCGCGGTGAACACACATTGGAAGCGTGTATTCGTCATCGCCATACTGGCGTATCACCCGGCATGATGATATGGGGTGCCATTGGTTACACGTCTCGGTCACCTCTTGTTCGCATTGACGGCACTTTCAACGGTGGACGTTACATTTCAGATATGTTACGATCCGTGGCTCTACCCTTCATTCGATCCGTGCGAAACTCTACATTTCAGCAGGATAATGCACGACCGCATGTTTTAGGTCCTGTACAGGACTTCCTGGATACAGAAAATGTTTGACTGCTGCCCTGGCCAGCACATTCTCCAGATCTCTCACCAATTGAAGACGTCTTGTCAATGGTGGCCGAGCAACTGGCTCGTCACAATAGGCAGTCGCTACTCTTGATGAACTGTTGTATCGTGTTGAAGCTGCATGGGCAGTTGTACCTGTACACGCCATCCAAGCACTGTTTGACTCAATGCGCAGGCGTATCAAGGCCGTTATTACGGCCAGAGGTGGTTGTTCTGGGTGCTGATTTCTCAGGATCTATGAACCCAAATTGCGTGAAAATGTAATCACATGTCAGTTCTAGTATAATATATTTGTCGAGTCAATACCCGTTTGTCATCTGCATTTTTTCTTGGTGTAGCAATAATGGCCAGTAGAGTATCATCACAAGTGGTGGCAGATGACGTTCTCCAGGATTCGTGAAACCGAAATCCTTGCATCGGAGAACCACTGGGTGTAGCGTTATCTATCAGATCACTCATTTGCAGTGATCCACTGTCGAGTTGCGTTGTTCTTTACATCACTTCAAGCGTCGCTTAGCATTGATTACAGAAATGTGTGGCTTATTACTATTTGTTCTACCATTGTACCAGATTCTTTTTAACATTTATCTACATCTCATTATGCTAGCTGGACTGCTGGCAGAACGTTGGATCTCACTATTGATTTCTTTCTCTCCATAGAAGCTGATGGCATGAACGTAACCGTACGATGATTTTCAATTCTAAATGGACCAGCCTCTGGATGATTTTTAATTTCTTTAATGTGTAATTGATTTCTGGTCGTCGGCCTCATTTTCAGATACACCTTCAAATATACATCTAATGCCTAACATCGTTTGGCTCTATGTTTAAATATGCCTGCGAAGATGGGTGTGGCAATTCATAAATCGATTATGCAGTAAAGAGATTTAAAAACCATCTTTGTAACCAGAGAATAATGTATTTATTACTGCAGGAGTGATTCCTTCCGCTGATTTCAAGCGATGTTTTACAGTCAGCTGTAGCTTAATAGAGTGTGTCTGGGCAAACATGCCTCCGGTTGCTGTGCCTCCGTCGAACTTGGCTGAAAAGTGATTGGCTAAAATAACCTGTCTTAAATTTATGTGGACTACACCAGGTTTGCCGTTCAGACACTTAATTGCACTTTGATGCTGGATAACCTACGTGTTACGGCCAGATCGTATCTCATCTATCATTATTTATGCACAACTATGATGAGCCACATACTACTATCGGTCGATGTCCTGTAACGAGATTGTTCGAGTACAGTAACAGACGTAAGTATTCAGAAAAGTTCACGTGTGGCAGACACTTGTAATTAACACAGTCACTGTATGAAATACTTAAAACATTGCCCTTGAAATATAGCCGTCATATTTACACTCCTGGAAATGGAAAAAAGAACACATTGACACCGGTGTGTCAGACCCACCATACCTGCTCCGGACACTGCGAGAGGGCTGTACAAGCAATGATCACACGCACGGCACAGCGGACACACCAGGAACCGCGGTGTTGGCCGTCGAATGGCGCTACCTGCGCAGCATTTGTGCACCGCCGCCGTCAGTGTCAGCCAGTTTGCCGTGGCATACGAAGCTCCATCGCAGTCTTTAACACTGGTAGCATGCCGCGACAGCGTGGACGTGAACCGTATGTGCTGTTGACGGACTTTGAGCGGGGGCGTATAGTGGGCATGCGGGAGGCCGGGTGGACGTACCGTCGCATTGCTCAACACGTGGGGCGTGAGGTCTCCACAGTACATCGATGTTGTCGCCAGTGGTCGGCGGAAGGTGCACGTGCCCGTCGACCTGGGACCGGTCCGCAGCCACGCACGGATGCACGCCAAGACCGTAGGATCCTACGCAGTGCCGTAGGGGACGGCACCGCCACTTCCCAGCAAATTTGGGACAATGTTGCTCCTGGGGTATCGGCGAGGACCATTCGCAACCGTCTCCATGAAGCTGGGCTACGGTCCCGCACACCGTTAGGCCGTCTTCCGCTCACGCCCCAACATCGTGCAGCCCGCCCCCAGTGGTGTCGCGACAGGCGTGAATGGAGGGACGAATGGAGACGTGTCGTCTTCAGCGATGAGAGTCGCTTCTGCCTTGGTGCCAATGATGGTCGTATGCGTGTTTGGCGCCGTGCAGGTGAGCGCCACAATCAGGACTGCATACGACTGAGGCACACAGGGCCAACACCCGGCATCATGGTGTGGGGAGCGATCTCCTACACTGGCCGTACACCACTGGTGATCGTCGAGGGGACACTGAATAGTGCACGGTACATCCAAACCGTCATCGAACCCATCGTTCTACCATTCCTAGACCGGCAAGGGAACTTGCTGTTCCAACAGGACAATGCACGTCCGCATGTATCCCGTGCCACCCAACGTGCTCTAGAAGGTGTAAGTCAACTACCCTGGCCAGCAAGATCTCCGGATCTGTCCCCCATTGAGCATGTTTGGGACTGGATGAAGCGTCGTCTCACGCGGTCTGCACGTCCAGCACGAACGCTGGTTCAACTGAGGCGCCAGGTGGAAATGGCATGGCAAGCCGTTCCACAGGACTACATCCAGCATCTCTACGATCGTCTCCATGGGAGAATAGCAGCCTGCATTCCTGCGAAAGGTGGATATACACTGTACTAGTGCCGACATTGTGCATGCTCTGTTGCCTGTGTCTATGTGCCTGTGGTTCTGTCAGTGTGATCATGTGATGTATCTGACCCCAGGAATGTGTCAATAAAGTTTCCCCTTCCTGGGACAATGAATTCACGGTGTTCTTATTTCAATTTCCAGGAGTGTATTAGAAATACGATGCGCATGTGAAGTAGCTATTGAAGATAACACTGGTCATAGTCTGATGCAATTGTCAGAATCGGTATTAAAGAAGCTCGGCACAGTCCATGATGTTAACTATACCTTCCCTGTCCAATTAATTATTTAAACAGTCACTGGATTATTAAATAAACTCCTGGACATGAAGTCTTAGATAAATTGCGGTACGTTTTCCGACTTGTAACTTGTGCTAATTCATTTGCGGTATATTGTCCAGTACCGGGTAAGGCGAACTCTAGATTGCGGTTTATTGGTAGAATCCTGAAGCGATGCAGTCCTGCAACAAAGGAAGTAGCTTACAATACGTTAGTTCGTCCAGTCTTGGGGTATTGTTCGTCTGTATGGGGCCCTTACCAGTTGGGTCTGATTCAAGAGGTTTAGAAGGTCCAAAGAAGTGCGGCAAGATTCTTGACTGTTACATTTAGCCATCGCGAGAGCGTTACAAATCTCATAGAAAGTGGGACACACTTGCAGATAGATGGCGCTCTAAACAGAAGGGGCTGCTCACTAAATTCCGAAATCCGATCTTCACCGAGGACGTAGAGCATATATTATTACCACCAACATTCAAATCGCGAATGATCACCATTCAAAGATAAGGGAAATCAGAGGTCCTACTGAGGCGTTCAGACAGTCGTTTTTCCCTCGCGCGGTCCGTGAGTGGAACAGGGGGGGGGGGGGGGGAGGAGAGGAGGGGGGATATATCTTAGGCGCGAATTCCAATGACTTCTGAGGAGTCTCTGTTACAATGTTGCAATAATTAGAGCTATACTCAGCCATTGTTGTTTCCTAGGTTTTAGATACAACAATAATTTCTATTGAATTATGCTGGATAAATGTGGGATTCAGTTTCAGTAATAATCTTTTAAGTGAGAGTGCTGATTACTCCAAAATCAAATCAGTGAAACATTTGCTATCACATTTTCATCATTAACTATACAGGTTGTAACAAAAATGCACTGCAGAAATTGCAGGACATATTCCTCATACATAGACGAAGAAATTATGTCATGTGAACATGGCTCTGGAAACGCTTTGTTTTCCTGTTACAGTTCATTTTCTCCGACTCATTATTCACTGGAAACACAAACGAACAGAATGCACCAGCATACCACATTGAACTCTTTCTCACAGGGGATGTTCAACATGCTCTCTGTGGGCATTAATATATAGATCAACACGCCGTGCTAGTGATTTCGGGTGCCCTGATGTATCCTGGGAGTATTGCGTATGGTTTCGCACCCTTCCGAAATACGGGCACGGAGACTCTGAACATCTTGTACTGGGGTTCCATACACAAGAGATTTCAAATGCCACCGCAAATTGATGTCCGGAGAGCGTGGAGGCCAGGCAGCTAGTCCGTCTCTATCCATCCATCCGTCACCGAATCTGTTATTTAGAAGTCGACGGACATTAACGCTAAAATGAGGTGTTCCATCGTACATTGTGGCACAGATAAAGGCACATACGCTGACAGATCAAGTAGAACATTCCCTTCGAAATTATGATATGTTAGTCAGTTCAGCCTGGTGGAAGAAAGTGAGGCCCAACAAAACAGTCACCAACAGTGCCGGCCGAAACGCTAACAGAAAATCTTTGTTGATGATCTGCTTCAATAGGTGCGCGAGGACTGAAGTTTGCACATACATGTCGACTGTGAAAGTTTACACTCTGATCTCACTAAAGCGACGCCTCCTCTGTGAACAGCACTGAATGTTGACCACATGGCTGTCTGGAGAGTGTTACAGGAGGACCAGCTACATCAATACCATTTACAGCGGGTGCAGGCACTATCAGCAGCTGATTTTCTTGCCCCGTGCTCTTCTGCAAATGATTTATTCAACAAAGTGTCAGTCCTAATTTTAGCGCAACAGAGATATCTAAGTCTGAAATTTATGGTAGTCCTAGTTAGAACAGGTTTTTAGTAAATTAATCACGGCTATGGATTCTAATTAATCGAATAAATGTAATGGATAATAATGAGTTAGTGTCCAAGATATTTAGATATTGTGCATGTCACAAAAAGAGCACTATTGAAGGTATTTGCAAAAAGAAAGAATTGGCGGGCAATGAAAACATAACAAGAGGAAGGAATCCACTCGCTCTCTTACATACCTACCGAAAAATTCACGTTCTCCGTCCGTCATTACCCCAGGTCGGCCTGCTCATCGTTTACAAAAAAATGGTCCAAATGGCTCTGAGCACTATGGGACTTAACTTCTAAGGTCATCAGTCCCCTAGAACTTAGAACTACTTACTCCTAACTAAGCTGAGGACATCACACATATCCATGCCCGAGGCAGGATTCGAACCTGCGAACGTAGCGGTCGCGCGGTTCCAGACTGTAGCGCCTAGAACCGCTCGGCCACCTCGGTCGGCTGTTCATCGTTTAGCTGTGATTGTTTCATTGCGTTTGCGCTTGACAATCATATCATCAACAGTCGGCTAGGGCAGCTTCAGAAGCGTTGAAAAGTGCCTGTTGGATTTGTTATGCATGATCGATTTGCTACTCAGGCAGCATCCAAAGACCACGCCCGAAATACCGAGCTCTGGTGACCGATAGATTCTGCTGTTACCGCTTCTCTACTGACAACACAGTACTCCCCACCTCCTTTTGCACTGGTCGGGCCTCCTGTTGGGGTAGTGGTCTATTCTGCATTACATATGGCTCTTCGTACATTTCTGATCAGACAGTGTGCTTATCAGTCACCTGCGCGTTAACTACCTTGCAATCTACACTCATGCTCATAAATTAAGGATAATTGCAGAATGTGGTGCCACACAATGTGGCACTACACAAAACTGGCGCCAATTATATAGGCACATAGGGAAGACACACGGCACACATCTGTAAGTCCACGGTATTGGTGCTAAGTAGAGAAAACCGTCCCGAAGCACATGTGCTACAAAACGCCACTGGTTTCTGCGCATGTACCCCCACATCAGTATGGGATATGATCACCGTGCACACGTACACAGGCCGCACAAAGGGTTGGCATAGTCTGGATCAAGTGGTCGAGCAGCTGATAGGGTATAGCCTCCCATTCTTGCACTAGTGCCTGTCGGAGCTCCTGAAATGTCGTAGGGGTTTGAAGACGTGCAGCGATACGTCGACCGAGAGCATCCCAGACGTACTCGATGGGGTTTAGGCCTGGAGAACGGGAGAACACGCAGGCCTCTCCATTCACCCGATATTTTCTGTTTCAACGCACTCCTCCACGATGGGAGCTCGGTGGGGCTATGCGTTATCATCAATCAGGAGGAAGGTGGGACCCACTGCACCCCTGAGAAGGCGGACATACTGGTGCAATATGACGTCCCGATACACCTAACCTGTTACAGTTCCTCTGTCAAAGACGTGCAGGTGTGTACGTGCACCAATCATAATCCTACTCCACACCATCCTATTTCAAGGATATTAAGGGTTAGTATCTGGTTCCTGGATCACGTTAGATGAGAACCCGGCGAGAATCACTGTTCAGACTATACCTGGACTCGTCCCTGAACATAACATGGGACCACAGTTCCAATGACCATGTACTGTGTTCTTGACACCAGGCTTTACGTGGTCTCCTGTGACCAGGGTCAGTGGAATGCACCTTGCAGGTTTCCTGACGAATAACCCATGTCTGTTCAGTCTTCTGCAGACTGTTCCAGTGGCTGCGGTAAGGTCCCGAGCAAGGCTACCTGCAGTACTCCGTAGGCATTGCGGGCACTGATGGTGAGATATCGGTCTTCCTGTAGTGTTGTACAGTGTGGACGTCCCGTACTGTAGCGCCTGGACACGTTTCCTGTCTGCTGGAATCGTTGCCATAATCTTGAGATCACACGTTGTGGCACACGGAGGGCTGCTGTGTTTGACCAGCCTCCAGTCGCCTTAGTATTCTACCCATCGTAAAGTCATCAATATGTGTTCTTTGACCCATTTTCAACACACAGTCACCATTAGCAAGTCTGAAAACGTCTGCACACTTAGTCGCTGCACCGTACTCTGACATGCACCAATACACCTCTCCATATGTGGACGGTTGCCAGCGCCACCGTGCGAAGATCGCATGTCAAATCCACCGCATGGTCATTTAAACCCGCAAATCGTCCACCAGAGCGCTGTTTCACCATGTATCAGCATTATCCTTAATTTATGAGCATAAGTGTAGTATGCTGGTATCACGATAATTACAATTTAAGAGCTCACTGCCACGTAATAGAAATCACACACATCCATGCCCGAGGCAGGATTCGAAGCTGTAACGCCCTCGCGAGGGCAAATGCAAGAATGTCGTGGCCGGGTAGTACTTGCAGAACTGGAGCCTCCTGTCAGCACAGGCTGAGGTGCTCGTTGTTTTGGTTGTCCTGACCTGGTTCAATGGTTCAAATGGCTCTGAGCACTATGGGACTTAACATCTGAGGTCATCAGTCCCCTAGAACTTAGAACTACTTAAAGCTAACTAACCTAAGGACATCACACACATCCATGCCCGAGGCAGGATTCGAACCTGCGACCGTAGCGTTCGCGTGGTTCCAGACTGAAGCGCCTAGAACCGCTCGGCCACACCGGCCGGCTGTCCTGACCTGCACTGGCTCTTCTGACAGACCAGCCGTCCTTGCCTGGCGAAGTCTCCTACTAAAGGATCGAGCCCAGACGGCGAGCCTGCACGGCAGTATGGTGTATATTTCCGTGGGTCCGGCGAATGGGGACTGCAGTCTGCGACTGCGCAGGATTTCGGATAGGCTGCGTCAGTTAATTAATCAGGTGAAAGATTGCCTAATGCCTAGCCAAGAAGCTGGTCAGAGCTACACTGGATGGGGACTCCACTATGGTCTTCCACATTTGAGTCTGCAGTATTCTGGCCGTCCGTTTCATTTCTGACAAGGAGAACCATTAGTATGTCGCTCTCTGACACAACTGAAAATTCGCAGGGTGGAAGAAGGGTGAAGACAAGGGGATATTTGTTTTGGCTTAGATGCCAACAATCAACAGTTTACGAGAAAAATCATGGCCTAGATTTCGATGGCTCTTCATTTCTCCACTTGCGCCGTGTGATATGAAGTGAGTTGGTAGCGCAATAGCTAAGAGCAGAGCTTCCGATTTTTGCGCTCCGTGTTCAAATCCATTTTAAGTTATCATCTTTTTCTTCCGAGCAAAAATGAGACACCAATATTTTTTGTGACATCGTGAAATGTAATGGAATAATGGAATTATTGACGAGGGGAATGAGCATTGAAATCTTATTAAACTGACAGATACTAAAAATAGTAAACCTCACAAATTCTAGAACGAGACATGTACAGAAAGTAGGTGTACACAATCTTATATTATTTTTTAGAAAAGTATATTTGAAAAAAAATGCAGGATATTCTTCATACTCTTATTGTCTATATTTCCACATGACCGCCATCCCATTCAGTACTGACGTGTAGCGTCCCAACCAACTGAGTCCTAGAGCTCCTTGATTCTAAGACTGTGTGAGGATGGTCGTTGTTATGCAGCAAGCTCATTCCTCTCGTCAGAATTTCCCTCCTTTTCTTTTGAATGCTTCTTTTGGATTTTGAAGGGTCTCCCCTTGAGGTAGAAATTCGACCAAATGGTGCCTCTTCGGTACCATAACACCTGTGGCCATGACATTTTTGCCCGAAATTGTAGTTTTGAATTTTTATGGTATACGAGAAACTGGTTTGGTGCCACTGTGACGACTGTCTTTTTATCTCAGGTGTGTAATGAGCAACCCACGTTTCATACCCAGTCACAATAGAGCTTAGAAAATCTTCACCATGCAATTCCACTCGCTCAAGAAACTCGCGGGCGCTATTAGCCCCATTTTTCTTGGAATGCTCTATCAGCTGCTTTGGGCCCTATCTTGGGCACAGTTTGCTGTATCCCAGAGTTTCTGTGAGCGTCTAGTATAAGAGAGTCCTAGAGAGTTATGGAAACGTCGCAGAAATTTCATGCATTCTCAATTGGCGGTCTTCACGAACAATTTCCTCGATTTTGCACAGCAACTCATCAGCCAAAATGGCGTCTTCCACTCCTCTGTTCGTCATGAAAATTCGTTCAGTCTCCACTAAACACCCTAAACGAGTTAAAGACACTCGTTCTATTCATAATGCCTTCGCCGTAAACCGATTTGACTCGCAAAAAAAAAAAAAAAAGTCAGTAGGTGCTATTCCTTTCGCAGGTAGGTAGCGGATCACAGTACGAGCCACGCACTTGGCGGGATTTCTTACCGACAGCTTTCACGCAACTGGAGACTACTACGTGAGTTTAGGTACTACCGTTAAGTGTCCCCACGATGCTCGCTATGGTCAGGGATCCCTTTCCACGACTCAGTGTTGCCAATCCTCAAAAGACAAAAACTACACCCCGTTATGGTTGCAATACATTTATGTTATGAACATATCACACACATCAAGTTCTGCTGGGATTTTTACTTTTGTACCTAAAGAGAAACAGCCCATTCCCCAGAGTGATTCTATCATACAAACATTAAAAGAATAAGCCTTGCAGCGTAACGAGTAACGTTCGAGGACACATATCGCAGTCAAATTTTTTGGTCTATCATTAGGGAAAGCAACGTCGCTAACGTTACTAAATGACTTTGAGACATGGAACTTAGGGAAAGGCAGGATTCGGTGTGGACAGGGCCTTACTCAGTTACCGTTAGCTACTCTTTTTCTTTTTAATCACTTACACTATATTTGGAACCAACTGGAAACGAGGTTGACAATAAGGAATAATTATCAAATTTGAGCGTTAAGACACAATGTGTAATAAAAAATTCCTAAGCAAGTTGCACTCACAGCTGAAGGCCTTATTGACAAGAAGTTCAAACTATTTGTTGGCTGAAGGCACCAATAGTAATAACTCAAAAAAAAATTAACGGCTGAAGGCCTGGATAATAAATTCTTAAGAACAGTTAACTTCCTCAAGAGATAGTAAAATATTTTTTTAGAAAAACATAATCATCAAATTTTAGTATTAAAAGACAAAAAAGTGGATCTGAGCACTATGGGACTTAACATCTGAGGTCATCAGTCCCCTAGAACTTAGAACTGCTTAAAGCTAACTAACCTAAGGACATCACACACATCCACGCCCGAGGCAGGATTCGAACCTGCGACCGTAGCGGTCGCGCGGTTCCAGACTGAAGCGCCTAGAACCGCTCGGCCGCACCGGCCGGCTACTAAAAGATAATATGTAATCAAAAATTCTGTAGACAAATTCCATTCATAGCTGAAGGCCTAACTGACCAGAAATTCAAATTATTTGTCGGCTGAAGGCCCCAACAGTAATAACTCAAAAAACAATTTAAAAGCTGAGGGTTTGGATAATAAATTCTTAAGAACAGTTAACTTCTCCAGGAGTTACTAAAATATTTTTTTTAAGCAAACACAATCATCTCAATCTGATCAAACCAAGAGAGAAGTGGGCCTCAGGCAGTGCTCCAAGGATCGGTCTGGGAAAGTCGCTCAACTTCGCAGCTGATGAGACAGGCAGCCAAGAGTTGTATTTACTTAACTGGGTAGCAACTCAAATTATTGACAATTGAAACACAGACAAACACTCTTGCAAAATCTACCTAACGTCTGGTAACCAACACAGTGATGGAATAACCCAGGCAAGGCGGAACTGACGAACAGCACAGTGTCTTCAGAATCTGGTGTTTAGAACATGCAGAAGCAGAAGGAACCTCTACGACCAAGGTAGTCGAAAAGAACAACATATTCGAACTACAACCAAGGCGGCTGTCGAACTACACGCCTTACTGGACAGCAGTCGCAAGGCGAAGAAAGGTACACTGCCACGAAAATACTCTAATCTCCAGGACAGGTAACTGGGGCGTTAGCGGCCACTAGGCAGAAAAATATGCTGGTTGAACTTCACCAATAAGAAAAGAAGGAATTCAATGATTAATAATAAGAAGTGGAGGATGGCTAATTAATTTCGCCAACCACAAACACTCCACTTCGTGTCAGCGACCCTGCGAGCATTTACACGCGAACAAACCAGATGATCTCAAAATAGTGGAGGTTTCACTACTCGATTAACGTTCACTCAACTCAAACGTCCTGGGTCTGGTGGACAACGAGGTTATGGTCCTCGCAACTACAGCCCCTCGATCTGGCAGTGCCTGTGTGCCACTAGCGGTCCCGGCATGTCCTCGGCTGCAAGACCTCTCTGCTGCTCTGTCCCAACCGAACTACCCGACACATTCCCTTCCCGGAAAGCACTTGATGTACCTCCAAAGATAGTACCACCGTACAGATATCGATTACTGCTGCTGCTGCCGCCACACGCAGACAGACAACGCTAGCAAACATAGTGGTGCCAGTGAACAAAAGAAGAGAACGAGACGCCACTATCCCTATTACACGATGCCAACCTACCAATGGCACCAACGCGAGCCGCAACACAGCTCAGCCTTGCAATATTGCTTGAATTTAGCTGCAGACTACTGATATCGAAGCATTCTCTCGAAATCTGGAATTTGAAATTCATTATGGATCAAGGCAAATATCCTCATTGTATCGCTTCTACTTGTGATTTCCTTTTATTGTACGATGACAATAAGGCACTTCCGTAATTGATGATTGTAGTTATTACACTGTCGGTAAAATAATACAATACAGATATTCAACATTTGGCTTTGCAGCTCCTTGTGTTTACCGTGTTTGCAGTTAAAATTGTTGGATGTAAGGTCCACCAGTTGTCAAAACACCACTTTTTCCAAGTTCCCAAACATGTTTCAGCACCTCTGTGCCATCATCAGTGGGTTTCCGTTTTATTTCATATTTGCTCTCGGTTTGCATGGTTTTTCAGGATCACTTGTGCATTATTTATTACAGGTAGATTGTCATGTTTTTGTGTGGAAAGCCCTTTTTTCTCAACATCATGATATGGTGTTGTGAAGCACACGTAAATATAACACAAATTTTCACAAATATGGTTGTAAAAGTCGTGCAGTTTCCGAAATGCTCGTGCCGACGCTCCATGTCATCACAATGCACCCTCGGTCAAACTCAGATACATCACGTGCCTCCGGCATTGTACACACAGACAGCGCGCAGTCTGGTACTACATGCACCGTGCGTGTGTTTGACCAGCAGTCATTCCTCGCCAGGAGACGCTGCTATCGCCAGAAGAGTTTACATCGATAGTTGGTCGGTGGTCATAACGTTCTACTGATCAGCGTATATGCAAATGTTACACAGCGCATTTCTTATTCAGAGATCACATTTGATTTATGGTTATTTGTGAATACATCGTTTTATGCATCGGGTAAAAATTAGACAGCGTATGATCGTGGCATGTCGAAACCGCGGAATATTGTTCCGCGGTATTGCTACTCGCCTTGGTGGGATTCCGCGATTGTCATGCAGATAAACGAACAATAGGTCATCGGTACAATGCGCGTGTTAGTGCAACCAGTCTAATATGAAAATCCATAGGGATATATATTGGAAAGCAAAGAAGAAAATGGGATACGCAACTGACTGCGAATTCGAAAAAGATCAAAAGAAGGAAGAAGACGTAGTAGCATCTTTGACTGGTTATCGGAACGTCGTGGGTCCCCGCTCCGAAAATAGTTACTGCTAAAATTTCGAATGAAATCATCAGCAATGGCGGCAGAAGACTTCCGGCAGAAGAAGTCGCTCTCGTTCTGTCAGTAGCGTTGTCAAAAAGGGCGGAGGTGCGGACAGAGGTACAGGGCGCTCTCTTGCTTTTGGGGAGCGAAATTTCCCATAAAAGGACGAATAATCAGCAAAAAGCAATAGCAGGAGGATGCAGAAGACAATTGAAACCATTGCACTAAAGACAAGGTGTATCCACACGACATTGGCCACTCCTTTGGCAACATATTTCATATTAGACACCAACTGGATCTCCGTGAGGGAATTTCCAAGAGGGAGAAGACGTGAGAAAAAGATGGAATAACCAACGAAAGAGTATATTCTTTGACTAGCAGTGTTAAATGTGGGAAATGTAACGTAGTAGGTAAGTTATAAAATCTCAAAAGGGAAATGTTGAAGCTCCATTTATAGTGGGGTTCAGCAAAGTGAAATGGTAAGGAGACAAGGATGTCTGATCAGACGAATATAGGGTAATATAAACAGCAGCAGAAAATGCAATAACATGAGTAGGATTCGCTATGAATAAGAAAGTAGGGTAGAGACTGAGTTACTGTGAACAGTTCGGAGTGCTGTTCTCATCAGCATCGCTTGTTCGCCAGGTTCTTGGGTATTGTTCATCTATCTGGAATCCCTATCATGTAGGACTGATGAAGGAAATAGCGGAGATCCAACGAAGAGCGACGCGTTTCGTCACGGGATCGTTTAGCTCGCGAGAGACCATTACGGAGATGCTGAACAAACTCCACTTGCAGACGTTACAAGAGAGGCGTTGTGCATCATGGAGAGATTTACTATTGACATTTCGGGTCAGTACTTTTCAGGAGCAGTCGAACAACATCGTATTTCCCCCACATACATCTCGCGTATTGACCACGAGGAAAAAATTCAATAAATTGGAGCCAATACAGACGCTTACCGCCATTTATTCTTCCCACGAACTATTCGCGAGGGGAACAGGGTTGGAGGGATCAGCTAGTGGTATCGAAAGTACCCTCCACCACACACCATTAGGTGGCTTGCGGAATATGATGTAGGCTACATGTGGACAGCAAACCAACGTGGACAACAATAGTTCAGATATGCACGCCCACTTGGCAAGCAGAAGATGAAGAGATAAAGTATATGAAGGTAATGAACGGATAATACAGTACTTAGAGGGCGATGAAAATCTAATAGTCATGGGATGTTTGAATGTGGTTGTAAGGCAAGGAGTAGTAGAAGGAGTTACGGGAGCACATGGGCTTGGTTGTAGGAATAAGAGAGGTGAAAGACTAATTGAGTTCTCCAATAAATTTCAGCTAGTAATTGAGAATACTTTGTTCATGTAAGATAAGAGGCGGAAGTATGCCTGGAAGAGGCCAGGAGATGCGGGAAGATTCCAGTTACATTACATCAAGGTCAGACAGAGATTCCGAATGAGATACTTGATTGTAAGGAGTACCGAGTATCAGATATAGACTAAAATCACAATTTAGTAATGATGAAGAGTACACTGAAGATGAAGAACTCGTATGGAAACTCATTGTGGAAAGAAGTGGCATGCTGAAATAATGAGGAAGGATGGCAGCGTTCGAATTCCACTGAAGATGTGGATACGGTTATAGGAATACTACAGCAGGTAGTTCAGATGAAGTGGAGTGGACATCTGTTAAAATAAAATTCACAGACATTAGAGAGACAAACATAGGTGCTAGGAAGGTATCTGCGAAAAACTTTGGGTAACATGAGAAATGCTTCAATTGATCCACGAAAGAAAGAAATAAAAATTTTTCGGGAAAAACAGGAATATAGCAATGGAAAACGGTTAGGAATGAAAGACATAGAAAGTGCAGGGAAGCCAAGTCCAAATGTATGCAGGTAAAACTTGAAGAAATGGAAAAAAATGATTGTAGGAAGGACTCACTCATCAGATAGGAAAATCAAAATAACCTACGGTGACGAAAGCATGGGCGGCAACATTAAGACTGCAATGGGAATTCTACTGTTATACGCACATGAAAGCGTAGGTAGTTGGAATGAGTATGTTGAAGTCTTCTATGAGGGAAAGAACTTGGTTCATGACGTCGTAGAAGAAGAAATTGGAGTCGATGTGGAAGAGACAAGGAATCTGGCATTTCAGTCAGAATTTAACAGAGCTTTGGAAGACTTGAGATTAAAAAAGACATAAGGGATGGATAACATTCTAAAAACCATTATGGAAGTGGCAAACAAAGGACTCCTTCAGTTGTTGTGTAGAATCTATTAGCCTGGCGAGATACCATCAGACTTTCGGAAAAATATCATCCACATAATTCCGATGATAACAAGAGCCGACAAGTGCGAGAATTTTCACCCAACCAGCGTAACAGTTCATGGATCAAAGCTGCTGACAAAAATTATATAAAAAAAATGGAATGGAAAATTGTAGACGTATTAGATGACGATAAATTTGGCTTTAGGAAAAGTAAAGGCAGCAGAGTGGCAATTACGACGTCGCGGTTGATAATGGAAGCAAGACTAAAGAAAATTAAGGAAAGATTCATAGGATTGTAGACCTTGAAAAAGCAGTTCGACAATGTAAAATGTTGCATGATGTTCGAAATTTTTAAAAAAGTAGGTGAAATCTATAGGAAAATACGTGTAATATACTGTATGTAGAGGAAGGATATCTAACAAGATTGGAAGTGAAGAGTAGCAGAAAAGAAAATAGTGATAAAATCAAAAACTGGGGATGAAGTGTAAGAATTCCTCCATCTTGGAAACGAAATAACATATGGTGAACGAAGCAAAGATGACATAGAAAAAAGGCTACACAGGAGAAAAGGGCATTACTATCCAAAAGACGTCTCCCAGTATCAAACGTTGGCGTTATTTGTGAAAGAATTTGCTGAGAATGTACGTTTGGAGCACCACACAATATGAAAGGGAAAGGGGGGTAGGGGGGGTTGAAAGCTGAGAAGAAGCGCAGCGTTTGAGCTGTGATGCTATAGGAGATAAAAGGATCTGAAAATTTGGTGTATTAATAAGATAAGAAACGAGGAGTTTCTCCGAGGTACAGACGAAGAAAACACTGACAAGAGGAGGGACAGTATAGGATGCACATTAATGCACCAAGGAATAAGTTCCATGGCTCTAAAGGAAGCTGTACAACGCGGCTGAGTAACCAGAGCCCCGTAGTTGGTTTCAATCCGGCCTACAGAATAGATTCGTGGAAGGGAGAGAGAGAGAGAGAGAGAGAGAGAGAGAGAGAGGGAGCGAAGCGCTCGCGTTGTGCCTTAACCGGGACATGTTTTCGTATACTTCCATGCTAACATTAGTAAATAAACTGATCAGCCAGAACGTTTCCACCACCGACCTGCTACCGATATAAGCCCTTCAAGGCGATAGTTGCGTCACCTGGCGAGGAATGATGACTGCTGGTCAGACACACGCACGGTGCATTCAGCATCAGTGAGCGTGCTGTCCGTGAATAAAATGCGGAAGGCGCGCGATGTATGTGAGTTTCACCGAGAGCAAATTGTGATTGCCCGGAGGCTCGGCTCTAGCATTTCGGAAACTACACGACTTGTCGGGTGTTCGAGGAGGGCTTTGATGAGTGTACTCGACAAGTAGCGAAACCGAGGTGAAACCACGCCCAGACGTCGTGGTGTTGGGCAGCCACTCCTCATTACAGAAGTCGGAGGTCGTAGGGTTGGCTGATTGATAAAACATGTGACGGAACTAAGGTCAGACTTTAATGCTAGGTAGAGGACAGGTGTGCCTGAGCACACAGCCCATCGAATACTGCTAAAGATGGGCCTAAGCAGCCGACGACCCTTACATGTACCAATGTTAACACCACGACATCGGCAACTTTGATTGAAATGGGCGCGCGTCCATCGGCGCTGGACGCTGGCATAGTGGCAGAGCGTTGCGTGGTCTGATGAATCCCGATATCTTCTTCATCAGGCTGATGGAGGGGTCGAATTCGTCGTCTTCCACAGGAACAGCTCCTTGATACCTGTACTGCGGGACGGATACAAGCCGTCGGCGGCTCTATTATTCTGTGGGGAACATTCACGTAGGCATGCATGCGTGGATCCAGTGGAGCTCGTGCAAGGCACAGTGTCAGCCAAGGAGTATCGTACACTGGTTGCAGAACACGTACAGCTCTTTATGACGATCATTTTTCCTGAAGGTAGTGGCATCTCTCAACAAGATAATGCGGCATGTCAGAAAGCCGGGAGTGTGATGGAGTAGTTCGAGGAACAGCCGGTCGAACACATCTGAGACGTGACTGAACATGACGTCAGAACCCAGCGCCCCCCCCCCCCCCCGCTGAATTTACGGGAATCGTGTGTACAGGTGTGGTGCCAACTAACCCCAGCGACTTACTAATGCTTCATTGCTTCCATGCCATGACGTGTCGCAGCTGTTATCCGTGCCAAAGCTGGACATACCGGCTATTGGGCGGGTGGTCATAATGTTCTGGCTTATCAGTGTAATTCTTGTCCATTGCGGACTGCAACTGTTGAAATTGAAAATGCTTTTCAATGAATTAGTTGCAACCAGCTGCTTTTATAGGCTGGTTTTTGTTTTTCCATGTTGACATTTCAAGATGCCTGGTTCCCTTCCTCAGATGTTTACATTTGTTTACGTGTCGTGAACATTATTTCTATGCTAACAGCGTTGTAGAATTTGACAGCGGAAGTTTTTATGGGGGCTAATGTAAAACGCCCTGAGTAAATAAACAATGTTCATGACGTGTGAGGAAATGTAAACATCTGAAGAGAGGCTGAACATTAAATGAAAACGGTTGTTTTGAGACATAATTTACTAGCTTACCGTGTTGCTAAAGGGGTGCCATTCAGATCGGTGCGTTACGCTGTGGTTTTGACTTGATGCACAAGGAGCACTGCTGTGGCGTCACGTGATGAGTAACGATGGTGGATATCGCTGTAACAACCGGTTTCCGGTTATATTGGTTTTGTACCACGCCAGTTTAAAATGTCTATTAAAACCACTCAAAATTACCGGTTTCTGAAATACCCGATTTTGGGTCTTTTATTTCTGTTATTTCCTGTAATAAACGTATGAACGGAACAGAAATTGAAAAATTTTGATTCACTTAGTTTCGAGACACACACAATCAAAATATTAAAGTAATCAGGCAAATAAAATTTAGTACGTCCATGGTTCACTGATTTTCTTGAAAAGTGGTAAGTGATTGAATACTACAAAAATTATCGGTATTCTCATTCTGATTCTAACTTTTCGAAACTCTGCACAAAAATCGTGTAGTAGAGTCCACGCAGGATACGGTGACGAATGTGCAGTGACCAGTTTTCGTCCAGAGCGTTGGGCAAGTTCATTCGTTTGTTCGTAAAGGGAGGTCGACATTTTAATCTAGCTCCCTTTCGGCCGCTTCCCGACTTGCTGACTGAATCGAGTAGCATGTCTTACAATCTTTCTCGAACTATTTGGTAAAAAAGTCATTTTTGCGTTACTTAGAGCTTTATATGTCAGCTTAATAATGATGTGTCCATCATTTCGTTACTGGTTACAGTTACTGTGGTATTTGAAGTTATGTAAGGCACTGCACGAAATTCGAAAAAGTATTCCACGAAAAATAGGGGTTTCATATTACATAATATGGTACTGCATATTAAATTTAGCTAACAAACTGAATTTTTCTTTAGACTTGGATGGAGGTCTCAATCCGTCATAAATCTTCGAGAAAATTGATCTTATGTAGCACACTCATTCGCGATCGTGCGCCAGAGATACAGCCAGAATGAAATATCCATAACATTCCTCATATTCGATAAACGATTTTTGAGATATCGAAACGAGATTTTGGCAAAGGAGGAGAGTATTTTGCCATGTGGTTACTACGCAAAACTTCCTTATCTATCGTTTTGCTCCATTAACTACAGATTATTTTGATGAATGAATGCAGGGGAAGACATTATATGTTTATTTCTGTACCGAGGATGTGCTTCTTCATAAGCTGTTGACTTTATTTGTCCGTAGATCCTGACTTCATGAACTTAATAAACCACGTTTCACAATTCTCTCGCAATTGCACCTGCACAACATGTTAGTGAGGTGACATTGCCTAAACTCTGCTGTGTTTCGACAAAAGAAACAAATTTTAACATGGCAGCAAGAGACATGTAGGCGTTAATCAAAATTCACCACTCATGACCTTCCTTTGAAAGTTACAAATGGTTTACCAGTCAGGCAAAACTAAACAGCTGCTTTTGCTGCAGAGGTGATACTAGGTCGTTTCGATGGGTCGCCATGCAAGTGTGAGGGTGGAGGGACTCCACTTAATATTTACAAAAAACTGTGAGCATAGGATTCAGTGTAGAGCGGCACTTCCCCTCCAGCGCTCGGCATTTCCCCTACAGTGCCTGCCCGATACCCCCACTACTACCGTTCTCCCCACACATGCCCTGTCGACTGCACGTCTACTGGCCACATTATTCTGCGAACCCCGTAATCGGGGATCATCCACTGTTTGGGCATTACGAGAAGTCAGTGCTATAGTGTGGAAACTGAGGTTGAAGAACTCCTTTTCTGGTTAATTTGTCCATTTTCAAGGGCTACAAGCAGGTAAAGGTAATTAAGCGGACACAGAAAGCATATCGACGATTTTATATTTTTATGGTGTACTACACATGAATTGTTGTTAAGTTTTTAATTTGTTACTGTTACCATAATGTCACTCCTCTTCTATTATTTCATAGCAGTGACAAATAAATTTTCAACCTTCTAATGCAAATGAAGCATTTCACTTTGTTGCTACATCACTTCGTAAAAATAGTTCCAGACTGGTTGGTGCCATGCTGAGTTACAACGGATGTCTAGCGACGACAACTAAAAACTACAGTGTAGGCCAGGTCAAGGCAAGTGTTGCACACTGCACGTACATGCATACCTTAAGACCCGGAACATGGCAACAGGGATGCTATTGGCTCAGCAATGCTGTAGCAGTTCTTGTGCTGTGTCTGTGTTGCTCGTTTTTATCGGCACTGATAAAATTTACAATTTTCTGTAGTAAGGCAATGTTCCAAACCATTGCAAATTTTGCAATAAAAATTACTCTTTTTGCAAAAAATTGTATTTAAAAAGGAAAAATGTTAGCACTGCTGTAATGGCACAATGATATTTCGGTTTTCTATGCGGTTCTTAATAAAAAGTTAAAAAGACCTATTATAACAGAGATCAAACAAACCCCAAAAAATACCCATTACTCAGAATTAAAATACCCTTATGTGTTTCAACCTGTCTTTTTGTCCCGTTCCTAGTGATGGGGCGATCTGCGAGCTTCAGGCGGTTTTCTGGTCCAGAGGTATGACTTTAACTTCATTTTCAACATTTTTTGAGGTAAAATCGAAAGACAAGTCAAACAATGCGTATATCCTTTTATTCATCTGTCTTTTTCCTGCATTAAAAGATTTTTTGTCCAAAAATATTAAGGGGTCATTAAACAATTATGCAGAAGATCGTAATGCGCGCCGTGCACCGTTAGTCGGGTGGACCTGGTTCAGGTAACTGGATGGTCTGAAACAGACCGGACCAAAAAATTAGGAGTGTAGCTATGGTCAGAAACTGTGAAAAGTGAAAAAATGCCACTTTTTTACGAACTGGTGACTATTTGAATAAAAGTAAGAAAAATCGATTTAGTTTGGGCATATTTTGAAAATTGTTTATCTTTTAGAGGTTCCGACCATAGCCAGTTCAATTCTGTACAAAAATAGCTAAACGGTATCAAAATCGACCGAGTAGTTTTTCGGCTATCCCAACACCCAGCAAAAAACGTGACATTTACGACAATCGCGTGTGAAGTTCTGGAAAGGGTTTTCGTCGACTTTTTGGGACTTACCATCGGTCTGTGATTCCTGGAGCATAATTTTGTCGCGTGGTACTCTGAGCATACAAGGCGTTCCGCGTTGCACCTTCTGCAAAATACGTCGTGTCGCCAAGATGAATGCCAATGTCATTCATTGACTGTACGAGTCCCATGAAGCCGTCATTGAAGATAACAAAAGCCAAATTATTTGCAATTTCGACTACTTCTTTACGGGAATGTAAGTGTTTTGGGGAATGAGTTCAAATCAGCGATTTTATCGACTCATTAGAGTCTTAAGTGCTAGTGCCAGCACATCTTTCCAGTTAATTGCGATTCGATAGGTCTTCGTATACAGGTCTGACTGCCTCCGAGCGCCGTCGCGGGGCTGCGGCCCGATGATCATGTGTTTCGACTAGATGCAGTAGCTTACGGACAAAACGGTTTCGCCCGCATGTTCTCCATAATACAAGGTATCGAAATATGCAATATAAAATCGATATTTTGAAACTTGTAGGCAGGAAAACCCCCTTAAATACTTGTGTGGATCAGGCCCACGCCTTGCTAAAGGTAGCCCATGCCTAATGTAGAGAGTAAAATCTGCAGGTGAACACCGAGGTTGGAATACATACAACAAATAACTGAGAACGCAAAGTGCTACTTTGACATAAAAGGGTTGATATAAGAAAGGAAGTCGTGTGGTCGCCGCATCTAACCATTCAGATGACTGACACTTCAAAGAAATCCCTAATGGTATGGCAGTTAAATGATATGCAACTAAATGGATAAGATCGACAGATACCCTTTGCGTGTATGTTAATATGTGAAGTAAGGCGAAACCAAGATCTGTGTTTTCCTTCTTTATAGAACTCACTAATAAGGTCAAGCATTCCCGAAACATCATGTGCTTTTGAATTAAATGCATCACACATTTGGGCAACTAGTATGGCGAAATCTCCGTACTGATCCGTGATGCTCATGCAATATAGCTTAACAATAAATAAAATACTTATAAGTTTCACCTTATAGTGAGATATGGCAAACATAACCCACTAATATGACGATATTTAACTAATGGTCAGTGCTATCTTTGCTACTATATTCTTTAAGCATTTCTGACAGTACTGACTAACACATATGACTATCTATCAGTTGGGATGTCTGAATGGTGGCTCCATATCACAGTGTGTTATCGTCCACTACATGTACTTTCTCACGCGTATGCCTGCTACCCAGTTACACTTTTTCATATGTATTTGTCTGTGTGTGCGTGTGTTGTGGAGGTTCCACTACAGTACAATATAAATATGTTTCTCTGTTTTCTTTTCTTGCCTTTTCTTCGTACATTGGAAAGCTTGATTAAGGTACAGGTTTTGTAACTTTGTTTTTGTAGACGTCATGTAGTTGCTATGTATGAAATTGTTGTTTCCCATTTTTATGATGTACATTTGCACATTTATTAACATGTTACTTAAATTATTTTCCACGAATTTAATGATACGAAATTTGGTTTCATGTTATACTGTAAGATATGATACACTGCGTAGTGCTAAACGAAATGAGTTGAAGTTTCGGAATATATCTAGAGGTTGACAGATGGAACCCCATCTAAGGAGCCTGTCACAGGAGCTAGAGAGTGCTGTGTTCGTGCCCGTCGTTATGAAACTGTGTTTTTGTGGCGTTATGTTTATGATTTCGATGCGTATGACGGATAAGGAAGCTAATAACTAAACTTGTGACATTTCTTCTTCTCGCGAACTGACATTCCAAACATGAATCATGTAAATACGATGTACAGATCTCTAAGTGGCGCGATTGTTGTGTGTGTACAGTGTGAAAAGCAAGAACTGTTTAGTTCATACCATGGATCGTCGAATTAAAATATAAAACAATATATATTATTGTACTTTCTTACTGTGGACTCTGACACCTTGAAGTGCTACAAATCTTAATCATACAGGAACTACAAAGTATGAAATCTGATGTGGTTATCAAACGCTGTTACTTCGGAACACACCACACGATAATAGTGTAAAACACTCTACATCGGCCATACAGATACGTTAATCGAGAGGAATCTATCAATCAGGAATTATCAAGACGACAAACACAACAGCAATTATTACGTTGATAAATCAATCAAGGATTATGGACGAGCAACGCGACAGCGACACTCCGGCACCATCAGTTAATTGATGATTTACTTTATGACCTATAGGAACTTCAACACTTGCGAATTAAATAAATAATGAAATTTGATTATAGATAGTAAAATTATGATTTGTACTGAAGCTGATTTAGTTTTACATTTTCACTCTGTTGGTGTGTCCGAAGTTCCAAGTCATTTCAGATTACATTTTCAGTAAATTTCAAAACTAAAATTAAATTCATTTTTTCCAATACGTGATCTTTCGATGCTGCCCTCATTTTGTTTTTCTTTAGGTTTCATGTGTACATATGTCTTTTTGCTGTGTTTGCGAATGTTATTGCAGCATTTGTATGTTGCATTGTTTTCGTGTTAATTTTGTGTTTTTCGTTGGCGTGTGTTGGAGAAATACTACTATTGTGTTGTGTCCACCATCAGCTTACCTAGCTGCAGACAATTACAAAATAGCAAGTATGCTCTCGTTGGTGAAGTATTTAGACTTGGGAAGCCTTTAATTTCGATAATTCTGTGTTGCTTTGTATTTATTCACATATCAGTATTCGTCAAGCTACGGTATTCCACGCCAGTGTAAGACTTTGCTTATTTGGTTGATAAAGATTAATAATCAGTTCAATCCATGTGAGCTTAATATTTAATTACTCGTGCAAAAATTTAAAATTTTATTGGTTTCAGATACCCCTTGAGTATATTTAATGAGATGACTGCTAATCAAATTTTCACTGACGTTAATAAAATGTTTAAAGCTAATTCAATGTCATTAACCTTTGAAAAGGCCCACTATATGCAGTTCAGAACCTGTAAGATTTGCTTCCAGCATACAAATAACGTATGAAGACATGCAGATAGAAGAGGGTGACAGTGTTAAATTTTTGGAATTATAATTCGGTAATAAATTCAGATGGGAAGGCTGTACCAGAGAATTGCTGAAGCGCCTAACCAAGTCTGTATTAGCAGTACGAATGATGTCAGATGTAGGAGATGTAAATATAAAAAAAAACTTGCATACTTTTCTTACTTTCATCCTATTACGTTATATATGAAGTGTTGGCAGAAGAGCCAACACCGTGTTGCTAGAGGAGGCCGAAATGCACGCTTTTAAGCTCACGCAAACTGGAGTGAGGTCTTGAACAAGGTAAAGTAATTATCCTATAAAGAAAAGAACGTAGTTCTTGGAATACTTAACTTTAATCCACAATTGGAGAACATCGCTCTTGTTTAGACATTATTACACTCTGAATATAAACTGGTAATGGCGCCTTGCTAGGTCGTAGCAAATGACGTAGCTGAAGGCTAAGCTAACTATCGTCTCGGCAAATGAGAGCGTATGTTTCAGTGTAGCATCGTTAGCAAAGTCTGCTGTACAACTGGGGAGAGTGCTAGGAAGTCTCTCTAGACCTGCCGTGTGGCGGCGCTCGGTCTGCAATCACTGACAGTGGCGACACGCGGGTCCGACGTATACTAATGGACCGCGGCCGATTTAAAGGCTACCACCTAGCAAGTGTGGTGTCTGGCGGTAACACCACAATATATGAACATATTCTTGTGCAACCCGTCAAATTGGGCAAAAGCTTTCAGAATGCTAAAGGTTGTAATAAGACTCATTTGTGGTGTAAATTCAAGAACATCATGGAGGAACCTGTTCCAAGAACTAGGTATTCTAGGCACTGCTTCCCAGTACTTTTATTCCTGAATGAAATTAGTTGCAAATAATATGTCTCTGTTTCCAACCAATAGCTCAATACATAGCATCAATATTAGGAATAAGAACAGTCTACATAAAAACCTAAGATCAGTTATCTTAGTCGAAAAAGAGGTCCAATCTTCAGGTAGACACATTTTCAATAAATTGCCAGCAATCATTAAAAACTTGGTTCCAGATAAAGCACAGTTTAAACAGTGTTGAAGACTTTTTGGTATACAACAATTTCTACTCTGTAAATGAATATTTTAACAGCATTTTAGCAGTTCTAGTTTACTGTAATGTATTCACATATATTTTCAATATCCTGATCAGGGAAGTGAGAATTACATTTAAATATATGTATCTTTATATTATACTGAACTGTGCTCCGGCTCGTGTTTGTGCCGTTGACAGGTTGGCGTCGTGTATTCGGATTGTGACCTCTCGTTTTCTTAGACCGTTCACTGGCGCCACTACGTTTGCTCGCTTAGTGTGTCCGTGAGTAGCAGCAGCGTCGTTTATCAATAACGAGTCTTGTAGTATTACCTTTGGAGCGACCTCTAGTATTTCCGGGTCGTCGTGTGTCGGAGTGCAGTTTGGCAGTGAGGTCCGACAGCGCCAGTACTCGCCGAGGGAGATGGCGATATATGCACTGCCCGATGGAAGGGTGTGGTCACGAGAGTGGACTACCTCGTCGAGGTCCGGATTCAGCGGGTTTAGGTTGAATGGATCGTTATATTCCAGTAGCACAACTTTCATTTGGGTGTGTGTCCGTCCGTCGAAGTGACCTCATGTCATCAA
The DNA here is from genome assembly GCF_021461395.2 of Schistocerca americana. NCBI lineage: Eukaryota > Metazoa > Arthropoda > Insecta > Orthoptera > Acrididae > Schistocerca > Schistocerca americana. The sequence continues at coordinate 349,893,461 of NC_060124.1, forward strand.
ACTGTCAGTTGGCGGTTTTATAGCCCGACTATTCCCTTGCCTGACTTGATTGGCGACGACCGATGGTTGGTCGTTCGGTCGGTCGTCTCAGTGGACGACGTGTATCTGGTGTTCCGATCGTTTCTGTGTTCTTAGCGTTCATGTCCACGTGCAATTCCTCTCGTTGCTACGTAATGACTGTTTTAGCATTGTTTGAGTTGTTTGTGGAATTGTCTTTTGCGGTTCCATGTACATCTAGTCGGATTTTGAATAGGCTGTTTGGTCTTAACCCTTTCTGCGTAGTAGGATTTGGTGAAGCCAAGTTGTGTAATTAAATGCTTGTCATTTGACGATGTTAACTGTTATTCTAACGTGGTATTGGTTATCGCATCTTAGGTGGATTTTGTGAGTGTGCTGGTCGGCGTTTAAGCTGTCCCTAGTTTGAGTTGCCATCCTGATAAGTGAGCATAACTCTTGGCTGCCAGTCTCACCGCTCACTAAGCTGTAGGGACTTCTTCTGAGGTCGATCCTTGGAGCACTGTCTGTAGATCACTCCCTTCTTTATTTGGTCTGATTGTGTCAATTGTTTAAAAATAATATTTTGTTTAAATTATTCCTATTGCTCGTGGCCTTCATCTGAAAAATAATTTGAATTCTTCTTCCATCAGTGTAGCTTGGAATAATAGAATAAATGCTTTGTATTTATGCTGTTTGCCGTTCTCAACACTGGCTCTCTAACTACCATATTGACAACCAGAAAGTGATTAGCAAAACGTGAAGCCTGTAATTAGAATTCCTAGTGCCCACTTCATCTGAGAAATACATTTATAGCTACAGCTTATAGCTCTGAGGAATTAGGAGATTGTCTGGGATTCATAATGAAAAACCATTCTCTCTAAAATATTCACTATATTCTGAAAGTCACAGACCAAAAAGAATCCACACAATCCAACTACCAGAGCAGTTCAGAGTCTAATGCGCTGATGCCACTATAACTGTTCAGATTAAATGTTTAAGTGAATGCTCACCATAATTTGATGATAATGTTCATCAAACGCCACGCTAAATAATGGTAGAATGTCTGTCCTGCGGCGGCACGTGAAAATACGACATATGCAAACTAAAGATAGATCATTAACGTCATCACAAAATTAACACTTCACTCGAAAACGATTTCATGGTTACGCGTATCCCGAGTAACTTATTACGGCATCCGAGGCTGTTTATAGCAATGATACCGACGCTACGCGACGCGACTCCCGGCGCAGGTGGTGCGCTAATCAGCGTCAGGAAAGAACCGCAGCGTTCTTACATATAAAGCCGCGGTGCGGACGGCTAAGGGAACGCCTGATCAAATCTGCTCTCCCGACTAGCCGCTGGGCTAGTAATGCACCACTTTAAGTTATCGAATAAATCATTGCTTCCATTGCTGATGGCCGATGAAGCTTTCAATTTAATTGTGCAATCAGCACACAAGTAAGTAATCATAATAAAAGTCTGATGTGGCTAAGACAAATATTTTGGGCGAGAGAACTAATTTAATTACACTACACACAGTAGACAAGCTCTGAACTTGCTCTTTGGGGATACGCTATAGCTATAGTTTTATAGTTATTCTGTTGAAACTTCTCACATTTTTATGATTATAGTGGATCTCCCTTCTACTTAAATTTAAACATCCTAGCTTTATTCGCCTACTTAATCTATCTTGCTTCCTTAATTTCTAAGACAAAAACCAGAAAAACATGAATTTCAACTAAAATTTTAATTTGTGAGATCCAGAATACTGTTTCTACTAAATTATTATGCAAAAGGAATCTAAATATAAATTTTTGAGTTTCTAGCTCTTTTCCGTTGCGCCAATGATTTTTACAGAAAAACATCCAAATTTCGAAAATGGTTAAAGTTATTGAACTGATATTCAACACATATTGATTCAGTACTACTCCTGACATGCCAGAAGCGTTTCAGGTTATTTACTTGATTTTTAAAGTATTGCGCAACATTTATAATGTCAGAGCTAGTTACAGCGGACTGGCTGGCAGACAATGGAACGACTGATGTGAATTTTATAAGGTGTGAGTAGGCTGCTTCCCTACATTGTGTTAGTCAGTTTTTTAATATGATTGTTTTAAAAAAATGATTTTGGTATTTTCAGCGTGTAATTGTCTTCCTCATTTGCAATTCAGACCTTTAGCCCAGAATTGTTCTGAAGTACTGCTCGTGGTCTTCAGGCGACAAATAATTTGAATTTCTTGTTAACAAGGCGTTTGTCCGTGAATGCAATTCTGACTTAAAAAATTTTAGTTAGATATTGTCTCTTAATATGATTCTCCTTTTTATAATACACTGCTGGCCATTAATATTGCTGTACCACGAAGATGACGTACCACAGACGCGAAATTTAACCGACAGGAAGAAGATGCTGTGATATGCAAATGATTAGCTTTTCAGAGCATTCACATAATGTTGGCGCCGGTGGCGACACCTACAACGTGCTGGCATGAGGAAAGTTTCCAACCGATTTCTCATACACAAACAGCAGTTGACCGGCGTTGCCTGGTGAAACGTTGTTGTGATGCCTCGTGTAAGGAGGAGAAATGTGCACCGTGATGGTGCCGACAAAGGTCGGATTGTAGCCTATCGCAATCGCGGTTTATCGTATCGCGACATTGCTGCTCGCGTTAGTCGAGATCCAATGAGTGTTAGCAGAATATGGAATGGGTGGGTTCAGGAGGGTAATACGGAACGCCGTGCTGGATCCCAACGGCCTCGTATCACTAGCAGTCGAGATGACAAGCATGTTATACGCATGGCTGTAACGGATCGTGCCGCCACGTCTCGATCCCTGATTTAACAGACGGGGACGTTTGCAAGACAACAACCATCTGGACGGACAGTTCGACGACGTTTGCTGCAGCATGGACTATCAGCTCGGAGACAGTGACTGCGGTTACTCTTGACGCTGTATCACAGGCAGGAGCTCCTGCGATGGTGTACTCAACGACGAATCTGAGTGCACGAATGACAAAACGTCATTTTTTCGGATGAATCCAGGTTCGCCAGCCGCTGTGGGCGAGCGGTTCTAGGCGCTTCAGTCCGGAACCGCGCGACCGGTTCGAATCCTGCCTCAGGCATGGACTTGTGTGATGTCCTTAGCTTAGTTAGGTTTAAGTAGTTCTAAGTTCTAGGGGACTGATGAGCTCAGATGTTAAGTCGCATAGTGCTCAGCCATTTGAACCATTTGATTTGAATCTAGATTCTGTTTACAATATAATGATGGTCGCACCCGTGTTTGGCGACATCGCCGTGAACGCACATTGGAAGCGTGTATTCGTCATCACCCGGCGTGATGGTACGGGGTGCCATTGGTTACACGTCTCGATCACCTCTTGTTCGCATTGACAGCACTTTGAACAGTGGACGTTACATTTAAAATGTGTTACGACCCGTGGCTCTACTCTTCATTCGATCCCTGCAAAACCCTACATTTCAGCAGGATAATGCACGACGGTATGTTGAAGGTCCTGTACGGGTCTTTCTGGATACAGAAAATGTTCGACTGCTGCCCTGACCAGCACATTCTCCAGATCTCTCACCAATTGAAAACGTCCGGTCAATGGTGGCCGAGAACTGGCTCGTCACAATACGCGAGTAACTACTCTTGATGAACTGTAGTATCGGGTTGAAGCCGCATGGGCAGCTGTACCTGTACGCGCCATCCAAGCTCTGTTTGACTCAATGACCAGGCGTATCAAGGCCGTTATTACGGTCAGAGGTGGTTATGGTACTGATTTCTCAGCATCTATGCACCCAAATTGCGTGAAAATGTAATCACATGTCAGCTCTAGAATAATATATTTGTACAATGAATGCCGGTTTACCATCTGAATTTGTTCTTGGTGTAGCAATTTTAATGGCCAGTAGTGTATTTTGAGCTGTAAAATTGTTTTGAGTAGGTATTATTGGGACCTTTAGCCGACAAATAATTTGAATATCTGGTCAATAAGGCCTTCAGCCGTTGTCAGCCATGCTGGCAATTAGTTCCAAATGAACATATGTGGTTAAAAAAAAATTGGGCAAACAACGGTAACTGAGTAAGGCTCCGTCCACACCTTTTCCTGCCTTCCCTGAGTACCATGTCTCATATACTCTCTAACACGTTCCACGCCAATAAGAATCATGTCATTTTTGGGCCTATGGAATGGAAACTGAATCTAATGTAAAAGACGTATCGGGGCTCTTACACTCCTGTTAGACGTGCACAGCCGTTTCTAGTAAGATTAATATTTGAGGAGGTTCCTGTTTCTCTACAGTGTGTGTGGGTGTGTGCGTGGGTGTATGCTCTGTGAAAGGGACGCCGCTCTTTCAGCGGCGCTCTTCAGCCTCGGCGCGGCTGCTCTTGAGGGGGGCCGCGCAGCTCCCGTGGCGAGGCCCTGTCAGCCCGCTGGGTCGTGCGGTGCAAAGCGCTGCAAGTATCCGCGGGAAGCCGTCGTTACCGGCTTCTCTTTGAGAGTCGGCGTGTCCTCGAGACGAGGCGAGGCGCGGCGCTGCCTCAAATTGCCGCCCACGGCGCCAGACAGGCCCGCGGCCTACGCCGCGGAAAGCCCTGACGGTGGCAAAATATGAAACAGAGGCGCCGAGTGTCGGGAGCCCCTTTCTTACAAGCCGAATCCACTGCGGAGGTCGAACACTTCCGTTGTCGCGGCAGTTGAACGATCGTGCTCTTCAATTTTAACCTCTGTCTCGAAAATGTACTGCAGCGCATGGAAAAGTGAAAGCTGTCTGTTGTATCTTATCAGTTCCCGTAATCGGTCACCTCTTTCCATAATGCTCCATTTCAAGATCAATGAATTTCTACTATTGTATGCTTTCGGCGGCTACACTACTTGTCATTAAAATTAGGTTGTGAAGATAGCCTGCGACATACGTCAAATTGGCGTAAACTCTACTAAACGCTTTGAGTAATGCAAATGATTAGAATTTTTGTACAACCGATTTAGTACATATGTGAAATGAAAAGTTGAGGAGAAAGCACCGGGAGTGGGTTCCTCGACAGAGAAAAATCTTTTGACCGCATCTGGCATGAAGACCATCTGGCATGAAGACCTGGTGTGCAAAACTTACGTACATCTACATCCATACTCCGCAAGCCACCTGACGGTGTGTGGCGGAGGGTACCCTGAGTACCTCTATCGGTTCTCCCTTCTATTCCAGTCTCGTATTGTTTGTGGAAAGAAGGATTGCCTGTATGCTTCTGTGTGGGCTCTAATCACTCTGATTTTATCCTCATGGTCTCTTCGCGAGATATACGTAGGAGGGAGCAATATACTGCTGGACTCTTCGGTGAAGGTATGTTCTCGAAACCTTAACAAAAGCCCGTACCGAGCTACTGAGCGTCTCTCCTGCAGAGTCTTCCACTGGAGTTTATCTATCATCTCCGTAACGCTTTCGCGATTACTAAAAGATCCTGTAACGAAGCGCGCTGCTCTCCGTTGGATCTTCTCTATCTCTTCTATCAACCCTATCTCGTATGGATCCCACACCGCTGAGCAGTATTCAAGCAGTTGGCGAACAAGCGTACTGTAACCTACTTCCTTTGTTTTCGGATTGCATTTCGTTAGGATTCTTCCAATGAATCTGTCTGGCATCTGCTTTACCGACGATCAACTTTATTTGATCATTCCATTTTAAATCACTACTAATGCGTACTCCCAGATAATTTATGGAATTAACTGCTTCCAGTTGCTGACGTGCTATTTTGTAGCTAAATGATAAGGGATCTATCTTTCTATGTATTCGCAGCACGTTACACTTGTCTAAATTGAGATTCAATTGCCATTCCCTGCACCATGCGTCAATTCGCTGCAGATCCTCCTGCATTTCAGTACAATTTTCCATTGTTACAACCTCTTGATACACCACAGCATCATCTGCAAAAAGCCTCAGTGAACTTCCGATGTCATCCACAAGGTCATTTATGTATATTGTGAACAGCAACGGTCCCATGACACTCCCCTGTGCCACACCTGAAATCACTCTTACTTCGGAAGACTTCTCTCCATTGAGAATGACATGCTGCGTTCTGTTATCTAGAAACTCCTCAATCCAATTACACAATTGGTCTGATAGTCCATATGCTCTTACTTTCTTCATTAAACGACTGTGGGGAACTGTATCGAACGCCTTGCGGAAGTCAAGAAACACGGCATCTACCTGGGAACCCGTGTCTATGGCCCTTTGAGTCTCGTGGACGAATAGCGCGAGCTGGGTTTCACACGACCGTCTTTTTGGAAACCCATGCTGATTCCTACAGAGTAGATTTCTAGTCTCCAGGAAAGTCATTATACTCTAACAAAATACGTGTTCCAAAATTCTACAACTGATCGACGTTAGAGATATAGGTCTATAGTTCTGCACATCTGTTCGACGTCCCTTTTTGAAAACGGGGATGACCTGCGCTCTTTTCCAATCCTTTGGAACGCTACGCTCTTCTAGAGACCTACGGTACACCGCTGCAAGAAGGGGGGCAAGTTCCTTCGCGTACTCTGTGTAAAATAGAACTGGTATCCCATCAGGTCCAGCGGCCTTTCCTCTTTTGAGCGATTTTAATTGCTTCTCTATCCCTCTGTCGTCTATTTCGATATCTACCATTTTGTCATCTGTGCGACAATCTAGAGAGGGAACTAAAGTGCAGTCTTCCTCTGTGAAACAGCTTTGGAAATAGACATTTAGTATTTCGGCCTTTAGTCTGTCATCCTCTGTTTCAGTACTATTTTGGTCACAGTGTCTGGACATTTTGTTTTGATCCAACTACCGCTTTGACATAAGACCAGAATTTCTCAGGATTTTCTGCCAAGTCAGTACATAGAACTTTACTTTCGAATTCATTGAACGCCTCTCACATAGCCCTCCTCACACTACAATTCGCTTCGCGTAATTTTTGTTTGTCTGCAAGGCTTTGGCTATGTTTATGTTTGCTGTGAAGTTCCCTTTGCTTCCGCAGCAGTTTTCTAACTCGGTTGTTGTACCACGGTGGCTCTTTTCCATCTCTTACGATCTTGCTTGGCACATACTCATCTAACGCATATTGTACGATGGTTTTGAACTTTGTCCACTGATCCTCAACACTATCTGTACTTGAGACAAAACTTTTGTGTTGAGCCGTCAGGTACTCTGTAATCTGCTTTTTGTCACTTTCGCTAAACAGAAAAATCTTCCTAACTTTTTTAATATTTCTATTTACGGCTGAAATCATCGATGCCGCAACCGCTTTATGATCGCTGATTCCCTGTTCTGCGTTAACTGTTTCAAATAGCTCGGGTCTGTTTGTCACCAGAAGGTGTAATATGTTATCGCCACGAGTCGGTTATCTGTTAAACTGCTCAAGGTAGTTTTCAGATAAAGCACTTAAAAAATGTCACTGGATTCTTTGTCCCTGCCACCCGTTATGAACGTTTGAGTCTCCCAGTCTATATCCGGCAAATTAAAATCTCCACCCAGAGCTATAACATGGTGGGGAAATCTACTCGAAATATTTTCCAAATTATCCTTCAGGTGCTCAGCCACAACAGCTGCTGAGCCAGGGGGCCTATAAAGACATCCAATTACCATGTCTGAGCCCGCTTTAACCGTGACCTTCACCCAAATCATTTCACATTTCGGATCTCCGTCAATTTCCTTCGATACTATTGCACTTGTTATCGCTATAAACACGCCTCCCCCTTCACTGTCCAGCCTGTCTCTGCGGTATACATTCCAGTCTGAGTTTAGGATTTCATTACTGTTTACATCTGGTTTCAGCCAACTTTCTGTCCCTAGTACTATATGGGCATTATGACCGTTTATTAATGAGAGCAGTTCTGGGACCTTTCTATAGACGCTCCTGCAGTTTACAATTAGCACATTAATATTGTTATTCCCTGTTGCATTTTGCCTACTCCTACCTTGCCGCGTCTCAGGAGGCGTCTTGTCGGGCCTAGGGAGGGAATTCTCTAACCTAAAAAAACCCCATGTGCACTCCACACGTACTCCGCTACCCTTGTAGCCGCTTCCGGCGTGTAGTGCACGCCTGACTTATTCAGGGGGACCCTACATTTCTCCACCCGATAGCGGAGGTCGAGAAATTTGCACCCCAGATCTCCGCAGAATCGTCTGAGCCTCTGGTTTAAGCCTTCCACTCGGATCCAAACCAGAGGACCGCGATCGGTTCTGGGAACGATACTACAAATAGTTAGCTCTGATTCCACCCCGCGAGCGAGGCTTTCCGCCTTCACCAATTCCGCCACCGCCTGTACGAGTGGTGTGTCAGTGTAATATCTCTACCCCTGAATGACGTTTACTAATTTTCTATCTTCATACTCGCAGAATCCATGCGCAAAGTAGTTTCATACGATAGCTATGCCATGAGCGCATAATTATTCTTTGTAGTTCTCTCTGTGGCGGTTGTTAGGAAAAAGCTTCCGAGATTGTCTTCGTGCCGATTAGCTTGAGCATTGTTTGAAGAATTGTAATCTGAATATTGAGATTTATGACAAAAGATAACTGATACGAAATCGTATATTGCTCCTTCATACAAAAGGTGTGTAACAATTTACATTATTTGAGATTTGAGAATTAATGATATTCATCGATATATTGCGTGGTTGTTAATCAGAAGGGAACTTCCGAAAGCCTGGATACAAACCTGCATTTAATAAACCAAGAGCTCCATTACTTCTTCGGAAGGTTAAACTTCATCAAAGCCAAATATCCGCTTGATCTGAGGTTTCCCGACTGATTATACAACCCTGCCAAAAATACGAGGCATTTTATTTGTAATGATTAGCAGGCTGCCGCAAAGCACGAGCCTGCAGAGAAGAAGAATCATCGCCTGATTTCATTCTAACAAGTAAAATTTCTGAATCATTTTGAGTGACTGAGTTAAGAGTGTGTTTCCTATTATGAATGATTGATTGCTCGAACGAATTGAGAACTACATAACTACATAATTACATAGATAGGAGGAAAAATTACACCACTGACAAGTAACATAGCTCAGTGAAACTTGGATCATACATAGAACGAAATGCTACACTGTAGCGCAGAAGGCAACTGAAAGAAATACGCAATGAGACGTACGGCAATGACACTCGTATTGAATGACAGTAATTACACTGTGCACATCGCCATATATGATGATCCCCCCGATACTAATGAAACGTTACAGGTTTACGCTTCATTTAACTAACTGATTAATTTCTACATGTTTAATAATTCATTTTACGCCGAGAGCGTCCTTTCAATGTTTCGGCTAGCTAATTAACGTCTGGATTCAAGAATGCTTCTGTGTATATTTTTTCGTCTGTTGGTGTCACACCTCTCTCATCCTTTGACCCCGTGATGTATGTGGATGGATAAACGTAATTATGCATGGAATATATAATAATCTGGGTTAGTCAAAGATGGTAGCAGTAGGTTGGTTCTCACTGATGTCCTACCCCCCACCACCAGTTTTTTTGAACGATTGGCGGTTGGTCCTGGAAAGCGCCATGTTAGGACACTCTGGGGCCGCCGATTGAACGAGACGGACGCAGGGGTGCGGCGCTCGTCATGGATGGTGAGAAAAGTTATTCATAATGTAGGTCTTTTGGGGTAACATTATGAAACATGTTCAGGTGTGAATTAATACCGGGAACGTTCAGCGATATTGTATTTGGAGAAATGTTTCAGATTAATGTGTCTGAACTAGCGGATTTGGGTGCGAGGTGATTGAGGTCATGAACCAACGGTTCTTGTTCTTAGGTCAATAGCGGTTAGATTCATTAATGTTTCATTTGTTGCATAGTTTAGTTATGGATACAAGCAATATAAATTTTTCATGATTCAACGGTTTATTTTACTCGTTTCTTTGTTGTCGAACTTGGCCACGTGTTGCCAGCTTTCGTAACGGTAGTCACTGGATTTGCCTTTCGTTAATCATAGCATGAATAATGTGGAGTCATGAAGCCTGGGCTGGTTTGCACACGTTGCATTGCGGCTGCATAATACGCGATTTCAACATGAACTTACCCGCATGGTGCCCGCATCTCGTGGTCGTGCGATAGCGTTCTCGCTTCCCACGCCCGGGTTCCCGGGTTCGATTCCCGGCGGGGTCAGGGATTTTCTCTGCCTCGTGATGGTTGGGTGTTGTGTGATGTCCTTAGGTTAGTTAGGTTTAAGTAGTTCTGAGTTCTAGGGGACTTATGACCATAGATGTTAAGTCCCATAGTGCTCAGAGCCAGCCATACCCGCATGGTACTGCATGTGTAGTAACCCAAGTAATGTTTGAGAGCTTGAGAGGTGATATTCTTCCCTACTCCGCGCGTTAAATAGCTGTGACAATAACTAAATGGTGTTAAGTGGCCACCATTCAGTAACATTCATTTTTAGCTATTTTAATCATTAGTAGATGTAACTGGCAAGGAACTGTTATCTATGTTTCCGGTATAACGAGATGCAAGAGACAGTGAGTGCTTCATGAATGTTTTGTCACTGAGAGTGGTCGTTTTCTTAAATATAATAGATTTCATGTATGTTTTCTCACAGAGGGTAATAGTTTTCTTAAATATTAGCGAAATAAATCTGAATGATAACTGAAATTCTCTCTTAGTGTTATTCAGCATCCTTCAATAATACCACTGAGATAATGACTATATTCTATGAATTTTCAATCCAGGCATATCCATTGTATGCATTATGCACTTTATGCATGTGGTGTGTGTACTGTAAGACCTTCGGTACACACACCATCAGATTATTTGACTTGTCGCTCTAATGAAGTAGGCGAGTGTCAGCAATATGTCTTGTGGTCTTACTGTGGCTGTTTATCTTCTGCCGTTAGGTCAGATGATAGAAATGCCACTTGCACACTTAGAGTAGCAGATTGACGGTGACCAACTTTAAACAGAACTTGATTAATTTTCACACACATTTATTAAAATAATAAAAAGCGTGGACATTACGTAACTTGATTCTGGATGCTGTTTACAACTGACAATCTGAAGTTCCTTTGGTCGTGGTACATTAATCTTATTCTCACGTATCTCTGATACTTGACAAAGTGTCTATACATTTATCTTCATGGCTATGCACAGGAATATGGTAATCTTATTAGGTGCAGACTGAAATTTGACTATAGACTGGTACAGACTAATGCAGACTGGTACAGACTAATGCAGACTGACTAATCGGAGGTCTGTACACTCGTTATAATACCTCGCACATTCAGGTATCACTGCGCGAGTGTGATCCGTGAGGAGAAAAGGTTCTACATTAGCAGCAGTCTCATTGGCTGCATTGCATATTAATACGCGGATCGGTGGAAGCAGAATTTGGTCCGTCTCTAAGGCAGCACCATCTTGTAGTGCGGAGACGGAAGAGTGCTGCGCCTGCGCTGTTGTGCTTAGCGGGGCGCGCTCTAGTGGGAAAGTTGTGTACGTGCTGACTACGCGGAACTATGTACACAACAACACGACTAACTGAATTCATAGTATCAAAAAAAAGAAAGTCTTACAGTCCCTAATGTGCACCTATTGTTCCACGGACATTCACCGATGTTGCGTTATCCGTTGCTTCATTTTAAAATTAGAATACTATCTTTTATAGTGGGTTTGATTACCCCATATCTCAATTTATCGGGCCTAATTGAAAGAATTATAGCGGTAGAAATGGGAACCATGGAGCACTGCGTCCGCTTATATTAAAGGGAGATACTTCTCACATGAAAAATAATCAGCATAACAAACAAGGGGTAGACTTTCACTACGTTCTGCCGAATGTGGTTTTTTGTTGCAGTGTGTGGTCACCACGGAAGGCACTGAATGCTGTGCAACGTGCTGCCACGCATGGTAAGGAGCTGATGTGGAGGACGTTCCGTTTCTCCACTAGCGCGGTTGATAACGGCTGGACGGTCGCTGGTGGATGTGGGCATGCCGCAGGATGTCTTCCACCGCATTCTACACGTGATCGATGGCATTCAAGTAAGGGGAAAGAGCAGGCCAGTTCAGTCGCCTAATATCGTCTCGTTCCTAGACTTCCTCCATTTGCGCTGTTCGATGTGGTTGCACGTTGTGACGCATGAAAAGGAAGCCAGCGCCGATCGCGCCCTGGGAAGACGCACAAGGGAAATGAGTGCTGACACAATAACATCAACTGGTGAGTGCACCGAGTGAAAAGATTTGGAGGTCCGCATGGCCACACAACATTATGCCTCCCCAAAGCTGGACTACCAAAATGAACGTGTTCGACAGTGTTGCTGGATGCATTACGTATTCCTACCTGTCGCCATATGAGGGCACGTAATGCACCTTGGAACATAGTCGAACACGATCGTTTTGGTCATCGAGATGTCATAGTGTGACGACTCAGTATGGTCCATGGGCAAGCTGATCTCCAAATCTTTAGATGCGGCGCAATCACTGGACAGTGTTACTGTACCACTATACTCCTTTCCAATGTGCATCTTTTCAGGACTGCATTTGGCCCTGACTTCGTTTTTACAGATGACAATGCCTGACCCCATCGATCATCACGTGTTGAGGAGCTCTTGGAACAGGACCATATTTGGCGAATGGAGCGGTCCGTCGGTTTTCCCCGAATTAAATCCCATCGAGCACGTGTGGGATGTGTTGGGGAGACACACTGCTGCACGTCCACATACACCAACGACATTTCAGCAGTTGTCAACCGCGCTGGTGGGCAATGGAAAGCCCTGCCACACATCTGCTTGCTCCCCCCTGCGGGTCCGGGAATTAGAATAGGCCAGAGGTATTCCTGCCTGACGTAAGAGGCGACTAAAAGGAGTCCCTCCCCCTCAAGGGGGTACTTAGCGCCTGCGTCCGGAGACGGACGGTTCTACGACCTCTATTTGCGGTCATTTTCCTTTTTCACTTCTTCTCGTTTGTTCCTTCCTTTGGTTGGTTTCTTTCTTTGCTCTTCTCCATTTCACTTACTTTTCCCCTTGTCTTCTTCTCCTTGCCTTCTTCTCCTTGCCTTCTTTGGTCTCCGCCTCGGCGTTTGAGACAGTCTGTCCTCTCTCTTCCTCTCTCTCTTCTTTTTCCTCTTCTTCCTTCCTCCCTGTTCGCGCCTGAAGGCCGACCCACGCGTTCGCACGCATAGCCGGTGACGGGGTAACGCGTAATTCCCCACCCTGGGTAGACAAGTAAGGCACGCACGTACCCCCTGGTAAAGGCCAGGCCCAGGGAGGGGTGATTGCCTGAGCTGATACCTTCTGACCATGCCGATTGGTCCCTCCGTCTGTTTCTCGGGAGGTGTGACCTGAGGTGTAAACATTCACCTAAGGCGGGAGTGCCCTCTGAGAGGGTCCCCACAAGGAAGGAGCGCGCCATCGGAGACGCTGGCAATCATGGGGCATTCCTCCGCAATGCATTTCTCTTCTTCTTCTCTCTCGACTTCTGCCCATAAACGGAAACTTGACCAGCCACCAGTGACAAAAGTACTACCGCCTGCCCCACAGTTCCTCGTAGTTTCTCGATCTGAGGACGACAAGGATTTTTCCTCGGTCAACCCTTTCGTTATCCAGAAGGGCGTAGATGCCATAGCCGGATCTGTCAAGTCGTGTACCAGGTTGCGTAATGGTACCTTGTTACTAGAAACGGAGAGCGCCTTTCAGGCACAAAAACTGCTTCGGGCCACACTCCTGTACACGTTCCCTGTCCGGGTGGAGGCTCACCGCACTTTGAATTCGTCTCGTGGTGTGGTATATACTCGATCACTCGACGGATTGACTGACGAGGAGATTCAATCTTTCCTCGCTGAGCAGGGAGTGACGGCTGTCCATAGCGTCATGAAAAAGGTCAACAATGACCATGTACCGACCCGGACACTTTTCTTGACCTTTGACAGTGTTCAGCTGCCGTCGCGTATCAAAGCGGGCTACGAGGTTATTTCTGTTCGCCCCTATGTCCCGACACCTACGCGCTGCTACCAGTGTCAGCGTTTTAATCACACTCGCCACTCTTGTTCCAATGCGGCTAAATGTGTCACTTGTGGCAGGGATGCCCGTGAGGGTGACTGTCCACCTCCGTCTCCTCGTTGTGTGAACTGTCAGGGTGACCATGCAGCGTCCTCCCGCGACTGTCCCATCTACAAGTAAGAACGCTGTATCCAAGAAATTCAGGTCAAAGAGAAAGTGTCCACCTCGGCTGCTCGCAAGCTATTTGCTAGTAGGAAGCCCACGCTGCTCCCAGCGGGAAAATACAGTACTGTCCTCGCCTCTCCTCGGACTACCAGGGAGGTGGCGACGCAGACATGCGATCTGACCTTCGGCACCACGGTCGTCCGTTCGGCCAGTGCTAAGATCGCGCGGTCGACGTCTCCTCTTCCTCCCGTCACCCCTCCAACACAAGCACCTTCATCAGCTTCTGCCAAGACGAAGACCCAGAAATCAGATGCACGGGCCTTCAAGAAGGAACCGTCCCGTGCAGATTTCCTACGTACCTCGAACTCCCAGCCGTCGACCAGTACTTCCAAGAAGGCTCATAGGAAGCATAGTTCTCCTTCTCCGCCACGGCGCATTTCTTCTCCTGCGCCACCCAGCGGTTGCCGCCCCAGGCCGTCATCCGTTTCGCCTGGCCGCACCGCTGGTAGCCGAACATCTGGTCGTCCACCGGCGGAGGAAGCTGCTCCTCCCGGCCATCTTAACGAGATGGCCGATCAACCTATAGAACCAATGGACGATGACTGTCCGCCTACTGATAGCGGCAGCAGTACTCGCTCGAAGCCAGGCCCTCAGCGGCCTTCGAGGTGACCCCCTTCACTCATTTTCCTTTTCTTCTCACGATGGCACTTATTCACTGGAATATTCGCAGCATTCGCTCCGACCGAGAGGACTTGAAGTTGCTGCTCCGCTTGCATCGTCCGCTCGTCGTAGCCCTCCAGGAAACGAAGCTACGCCCATGCGATCACATTGCCTTGGCACACTACACCTCTGTGCGTTTTGACCTACCCCCTGTGGTAGGTATTCCGGCTCATGGAAGGGTTATGTTGCTGGTCAGGGATGATATTTACTACGATCCCATCACATTGCACACCGGTCTGCAGGCAGTTGCCGTCCGAATTACTCTCCCCACTTTTACATTTTCTATTTGTACCGTTGCTCAGCTACCTGCATCATTTTTGTTAACTGGAAACTTCAATTCCCACCATCCCCTTTGGGGCTCTCCAGCATCCTGCCCGAGGGGCTCCCTGTTAGCACACCTTTTCAACCAGCTCAATCTTGTCTGCCTCAATACTGGCGCCCCTACTTTTCTTTCGGACACATCTCACACCTATTCCCATTTAGACCACTCTATATGTACTACCCAACTTGCACGCCGGTTTGAGTGGTATACACTTTCTGATACATATTCGAGCGACCACTTCCCGTGTGTTATCCATCTCCTGCATCATACCCCCTCTCCGCGCTCAGCTAGTTGGAACATCTCCAAAGCAGACTGGGGGCTCTTCTTTTCCAGGGCGACCTTTCAGGATCAAACCTTCACAAGCTGCGATAGTCAGGTCGCACACCTCACGGAAGTCATTCTCACTGCTACTTCTTCTCCACGTCGCGTACCGGTCCCCTGGTGGACCGCAGCATGTAGAGACGCTTTACGTGCTCGTCGACGTGCTTTACGCACCTTTAAACGCCACCCTACAGTGGCGAATTGTATCACTTATAAACGATTACGTGCGCAGTGCCGTCGTATTATTAAAGAAAGCAAGAAAGCCAGCTGGGCTGCTTTCACAAGCACCTTCAACAGTTTTACTCCTTCTTCTGTTGTCTGGGGTAGCCTGCGCCGTCTATCTCGCACTAAGGTCCACTCACCAGTTTCTGGCTTGACGGTCGCGAATGACGTCCTTGTGGCCCCTGAGGATATCTCCAATGCCTTCGGCCGCTTTTTCGCAGAGGTTTCGAGCTCCGCTCATTACCACCCTGCCTTCCTCCCCCGAAAACAGGCAGAGGAGGCTAGGCCACCTAACTTCCGCTCCTCGAATCGTGAAAGTTATAAGGCCCCTTTCACCATGCGGGAACTCGAAAATGCACTTGCCCGGTCACGGTCCTCTGCTCCAGGGCCTGATTCTATTCATATTCAGATGCTGAAGAACCTTTCTCCTGCGGGTAAAGGTTTCCTTCTTCGTACTTATAATCGCATCTGGATTGAGGGACATGTTCCTGCATGCTGGCGCGAGTCTATTGTTGTACCGATTCCTAAGCCGGGGAAGGACAAGCACTTGCCTTCCAGTTATCGACCCATCTCGCTTACCAGCTGTGTCTGTAAGGTGATGGAGCGAATGGTTAACTCTCGTTTGGTTTGGCTGCTCGAATCACGGCGCCTACTTACCAATGTACAATGAGGATTTCGTAGGCGCCGCTCTGCTGCTGAGCATCTGGTTATCTTGTCGACCTTCATTATGAATAACTTCTTGCGGAAGCACCCGACCGCGGCTGTGTTCTTTGATTTGGAGAAGGCTTACGACACCTGTTGGAGGGCGGGCATTCTCAGCACCATGCATACATGGGGCCTTCGCGGTCGCCTCCCTCTTTTTATTCGTTCCTTTTTAATGGATCGACAGTTCAGGGTACGTGTGGGTTCTGCCCTGTCCGACGCCTTTCGCCAGGAGAATGGTGTGCCACAGGACTCAGTTTTGAGCGTCGCTCTCTTCGCCATAGCGATCAATCCAATAATGGATTGCCTCCCAGCTGATGTATCAGGCTCCCTTTTCGTGGACGATTTTACCATCTATTGCAGCGCGCAGCGTACATGTTTCCTGGAGCGCTGTCTTCAGCGTTCTCTTGACCATCTTTACTCCTGGAGTGTCGCCAATGGCTTCCGTTTTTCTGCCGAGAAGACGGTCTGTATTAACTTCTGGCGCTACAAAGAGTTTCTCCCACCGTCCTTACAACTCGGTCCCGTTGCTCTCCCATTCGTGGAGACAACAAAATTTTTAGGTCTTACATTTGACAGGAAACTTAGCTGGTCTCCACATGTGTCTTATTTGGCTGCCCGTTGTACCCGTTCTCTAAATGTCCTCCGTGTTCTCAGTGGTATGTCGTGGGGAGCGGATCGAACCGTCCTACTTCGCCTATATCGGTCGATCGTCCGCTCAAAGCTGAATTATGGGAGCTTCGTATACTCCTCTGCACGGCCGTCCATCTTACGCCTCCTCAACTCCATACAACATCGGGGTTTACGTCTTGCGATCGGAGCATTTTATGCTAGTCCCGTCGAGAGTCTTCATGCTGAACCCGGTGAATTGCCACTGCCCTACCGGCGCGATATACTGCTTTGTCGGTATGCCTGTCGGCTACTGTCAATGCCCGACCACCCGTCTTATCGTTCCTTTTTTGACGACTCTCTCGATCGTCAATACGGGTTGTATGTCTCTGCCCTGCTACCCCCTGGAGTTCGCTTTCGTCGCCTCCTTCAACACCTTGATTTTTCACTCCCTGCAACCTTTAGAATGGGCGAGAGCCACACGCCACCTTGGCTCCAGGCTCAGGTTCGCGTTCACCTTGACCTCAGCTCGCTCCCAAAGGAGGTTTCTCCCGGTTCGGTATACAGCTCCCGTTTTGTCGAACTTCGTTCGAAGTTCATTAATATGACCTTCATTTATACAGATGGCTCTAAGACCAATGACGGGGTCGGTTGTTCTTTTATTGTCGGGGCACAAAGTTTCAAATACCGGCTCCATGGCCATTGTTCGGTCTTCACAGCTGGGCTCTTTGCCCTCTACCAGGCTGTTCTTTACATCTGCCGCCACCGACATTCTGCTTATGTCATCTGCTCCGATTCCCTGAGCGCCATCCAGAGCCTCAGTGATCCGTATCCGGTTCACTCTTTCGTGCACCGGATCCAACGCTCTCTTCAGCAGCTGGTGGACGACGGTTCTCCGGTTAGCTTTATGTGGGTTCCTGGCCATGTCGGTATCCCTGGGAACGAAGCTGCAGATGGCGCGGCCAAGGCTGCGGTCCTCCAGCCTCGGACAGCTTCTTGTTATGTCCCTTCATCAGATTGTAGCAGGGTCATTTGTCGGCGCATTTTATCGCTGTGGCATGCCGATTGGGCTGCACTTACGGACAACAAGCTTCGGGCCTTGAAACCTCTTCCCGCGGCTTGGACGTCCTCCTCACGCCCCCCTCGGCGGGAGGAGGTAGTTTTGGCCCGGTTACGAATTGTACACTGCCGGTTCAGCCATCGCCATCTGCTGACGGCTGCGCCGGCGCCGTTCTGCCCATGTGGGCAATTGCTGACGGTCCGCCACATTTTAACGTCCTGTCCGGATTTTACTACACTGCGTCTTGATCTTGGCCTGCCATGTACTCTCGATGCCATTTTAGCAGATGACCCAGGAGCAGCTGCTCGCGTTCTTCGTTTTATCACATTGACCAACCTGTCTATGGACATTTGATTATGCTGCTTTTTTAATCCTATGCCTGTCGATCTTTTATCGTGTTTTCCCTTTTAGTTGCTGTTTTAAACTTGTGCCTCGCGGTGCATTCCTAACGTAGTCTGGGCGCTAATGGCCGTTGAAGTTGTGCTCCCTAAAACCACAAAAAAAAAAAAAAAAATCTGCTTGCTGATATTGTGGCCAGCACGACAGCACGTTGCATAGTGTTATGATTCTCGTCGTCATGATGACATTTGGCCAATGCTAAATAGAAACATATACAGGCTGAAAAGTATTTAAACCGACAAACTCTGGGAGGCTGTACGGGCCATCAAAATAAATATTATTCCCTGATGTCATTTTTTCCTATGAGGATTATTTAAACCGGTGGTGGCCGTATTACGCTCTTCAGTTGTTAGAGGCCGTATTACGATCTTCAGTTGTTAGAGGGCGTATTACGCTCTTCAGTTGCAGGCAACTGCTGTCCACCAGCGTAGTAGTGCATTGTCTCTGTTTTCTAATGGAGCGATACACCTGGAGTGAGTACACTGATATTGTTGGTGCGTACTACTTTTTTTAGCGCACCACAACGGACGAGCTGCACAGCGGGTTTATCAGCAACAATATTCTAATCGCCGTATCCCGCATCATACGACTTTTGCTGCTGTGTACCAACGTCTGCGTGAGACCGGGTCATTTAGCAGATTACCTGGACAGGGACGCCGTCGCACGATAAGAACGCTACAATTTGAGGCAGCTGTCTTGCAGCATGTGGAGCGGGATCCTTCAATTAGCACTCGTGCAATTGCACGTAACATGGGGACGAATCAGACGAATGTAAGAACAGTCCTTCGAGAGCAATTGTTACATCCATTTCACTTACACTGTGTCCACAACCAGGAACCAGTTGGTTATCCACCCAGAGCACAGTTTTCGCAGTGGTACCTGGAACAGTGTGAAATGCATACTACAATTCCATCTTCTGTGTTGTTTTCCTATGAAGCAATGTTCGGGCGTGATGGAGTCTTCAAGATGCACAATTCGCATGCTTGGAGTGAGGATAACCAACATGCCACAGTTACTAGCACTCATCAAGTGCGTTTCTTCGTTAATGTGTGGGTCGGTGTTGTTGGGGACTGTTTAATTGAGCCGCGTCTGCTACCTAGGCCATTAAATGGCAGGCTCTATTACAATTTTCTCGCCAGAGCATTGCCAGTATTGCTGGAAGATGTCCCTATCCCTACAAGACAAATCATGTGGTTCTAACGTGACGGGGCGCCGGCACATTTCAGTCGTCGTGTGCGCCAATTCCTGGACCGATGGTTACCAGAAACGTGGATTGGTCCTGTACCATGGCGTGCTCGATCCCCAGATATGTCCCCACTGGACTTTTTTGTGTGGGGAGAGATGCGCAACCTTGTTTACGTAACTCCTGTTTCATCAGAAGAGGATCTGGTTGCCCTGATAGTAGCAGCAGCAGGAACTATTCAGCATTCCTCTGGGGGTTTTGCCCGTGTCAGACAGAACATCATCCGACGGTGTAACCTTTGTTTACATGTCAATGGAGGCATTTTTGAAAATCTACTGTAATTAAAATTGGATTGTGTTAATGTGTTGTCTCTTGGTCATAAAAAAATGGAAAAGTGTTTGTTGGTTTAATTAATTTGCCACCAGAGCAATCTTCCTATACTGGTTTAAATACTTCTCATCGGAAAAAATGACATTAGGGGAAAATATTTGTTTTGATGTCCCCTACAACCTCCCAGAGTTTGTCGGTTTAAATACTTCTCACCCTGTATTGCAGCAGCTGGCTGCATGGTTTGTATCTGCAACGACTGAAATAATTAGTAGTCGTTGGTATATATATATATATATATATATATATATATATATATAGTACTTAACTTGCGGTACAGGCTTCTTCATATGCTGCATACGTATAATCACAAACAGATGTCTAGAGAGGCATTACTTATGCCATACTTGACTAAGCACCTTGTTAGAGGTTGCTTCCTATCATCTAGCTGAAGGCTATGCTACATTCATAGTTGACGTCCCGAGCAAGAGTGGACGAGAGCTCGCCAAATAGTTGTCATAAGCAGCAGAGCGGCGCTAGCGGCGCTAGCGGCGCTAGTCGCGACTCCCGGGTCCAGCGATGTCTATTACGGACCGCGGTCGATATCTGCAACCCCTAACAGTGTTGTATCGAACGCTGATATCACACAGAGCATGCATTGCTGTATGTGGTGATTACACACCCTATTAAGAACCTTGTCACGCATTTTGTAATGTCCGGGAGGATCATCATAAGTTGTTGCTGTGTTGTCCGGACAACACACAGCCAGGACAAAAACACAACAGGCGCAAAAACGCGACCTTGTAGCAGTGCCATAGAGACTCGCCACTTGCGCGAGTTCATCAGCGCCACGGGCGGCGCTGAGGATGAAGATACCGGGTGATCAAAAAGTCAGTATAAATTTGAAAACTTAATAAACCACGGAATAATGTAGATAGAGAGGTAGAAATTGACACACATGCTTGGAATGACGTGGGGTTTTATTATAACAAAAAAAAAACAAAGTTCACAAAATGTCCGACAGGTGGCGCTGGACAGCAAAACGTCAGTGACTGCTCATGACAATCGTGTATAAAAGGAGCTGTAATGAGAGAGAGAATCAGATTTGCCAGTAGTCGCAGCATGTTGACGTTACCCGAAAAGGCGCTTTTAGTGAAGCTGTATTATCAGAATGGGGAATTTGCAAGTTCAACGTTACGATCCTATCGCCATAGGAAGGGGATTCGAACGGGTAAAGGTCCGTTGACAATTGCAGCTGTGGCGAGAATGATTTCGATGTTCGAAGCCACGGGTTGTTTAGACGATAGACCCCGTAGTGGCCCACCGAGCACAAGGCGTAATGCTGCTGAGACAGTTCAGGAAGAAACGGAGACTGTAGCGGGTTCGTCTATGCACGGGCAAGTCAGCGCTCGTGCAGTCGCACGTCGCACCGGCATTCCATACACTACTGTCTGGTTGGCACTGAACCGTACCCTCCGATGCTACCCGTACTAAATCCATCGGCATCATGAACTGTTACCTGGTGATTTAGTGAAGCGGAGGGCATTTGCGGTGTGGGCGTTTCAAAAGATGGCGGAAGATGACGATTGGTTGAGTAACGTGTTGTGGTCCGACGAAGCTCATTTCACGCTCCGAGGGTCTGTCAACGCCCACAACTGCAGAATTTGGGCAAACGAAAATGCTGGAACTGTCGTGGAAACTCCATTGCATGACGAGAAAGTCACGATATGGGTTGTATTTACCACATCTACCGTTATCGGGCCTTTTATCTTCGAGGAAATGCGTGATTCTGGTTTTGTAACTGCTACCGTGACGGGTGAGAGGTACGCCGATATGTTACAGAATCGTATCATCCTCATCCTGGCTGATAAACACCTGCTGGAACGTACTATGTTTATGCAGGATGGCGCTCCACCCCATATTGCTAAACGCGTGAAAGGTCCCTTGCGCGCGTCGTTTGGTGATGATCGTGTGCTCGGCCGCCACTTTGGTCATGCTTGGCCTCCCAGGTCCCCAGACCTGAGTCCGTACGATTATTGGCTTTGGGTTACCTGAAGTCGCAAGTGTATCGACATCTCTAAGGATGCTGAAAGACAACATCCGACGCCAATGCCTCACCATAGCTCCGGACATGCTTTACATTGCTGTTCACAACATTATTCCTCGACTACAGCTATTGTTGAGGAATGATGGTGGACATATTGAGCATTTCCTGTAAAGAACATCATTTTTGCTTTGTTTAACTTCGTTATGCTAATTATTGCTATTTTGATCATATGAAGTGCCATCTGTCGGACATTTTTTGAACATTTGTATTTTTTTTAGTTCTAATAAAGCCCCATGTCATTCCAAGCATGTGTGTCAATTTGTACCTCTCTTTCTATATTATTCCGTGATTTATTCAGTTTTCAAATTTATTCTGACTTTTTGATCACCCGGTATACACTCGTACCTCGCCTCGACCAGTTGGCAGCCGAGTGCAATCCGCTAATGACCGGACGACAACGGACAGAAGCCTACTCGGAAGATAGAAGAGCAGCTCTCGCCCTCTTGGTTATAGATCATCCATCGCTGACTTAGAAAGGGAACGGAATTTAGCGAACTCTTACAAGGAACAGACTGTTGTAAATTGCATATTTACTGTGAAGTTTATCTACGATTACTGTACTTAGCCATTGAGGACCTTTTTGTGTTACATTACAGGCAGTGTTGCAGACTTCATTATTTAACAAGTAACAAAGATAAATAAACCTTTTGACTCATTTGTGTGACATTGTTACTAGTTTGTTGGAATGTTGTAGAGCCTTCGTCCTCCTGTCGTATTACCTCACCCTGGGGCATAGCTGTGTAATAGTGGCAGGGAGAAATTGCCTGAGCGGTGTTCTGCGCCAGAAGTCGTTTCACGAACTCAGAAACTCGGCCTACCCAACAACAGTGGCAACTCGGCCTCCATAGCGGGAGTGACCACGAAGGTTTACAAAAATTGCGATGACTTCAGTGTAATTATTCTCTTTGAAGGAAAGTTTCATTTCTGTTCGTCTCTTCATATATTTCCTTCAGTTAGCATCTGTACTATACTGTAGTATTTCTTTCTACGTATGGCCCAAGTTTCATAGAGCAATGTTACATGGCAATAAGACATCATGCGAAAGTTGCTTTCGCCATAAAGTTATGCATACCAGTGTGTATTACGTTAGATTCCATAGGACGTCCGAGACATGAGTTCAAGATGATAAATTCGTTTCCCAGCGGAGAGGGAATTCTATGTCAGGAACATTAATCATTGCAGCACCATGAAGGCAAGCAGATAGCAGCGGCCGATGGAGCTGCTCTATTCAGACCCTGCGACAACCTGAACTTCATTGTTAGGCAACTCCAGAGAGACATCTGGACAAAATCACCCTATGGTGCATTGTCTGAAAGGTAGTGATCAATCCTAACAAGAGCCAAGCAATTATGTTCACATCATAGCTCAAGCTCCCCGACCGCCAATTAACAATTGGTGGTACGGTCTTTGTGATTGAAACACCTTGATCTTATCATAAACAAGAGATTGAATTGGAGGTTTCATAAGCAGTGCAGTGAATAAGGATT
This sequence comes from Schistocerca americana, assembly GCF_021461395.2. NCBI lineage: Eukaryota > Metazoa > Arthropoda > Insecta > Orthoptera > Acrididae > Schistocerca > Schistocerca americana. The sequence continues at coordinate 349,917,018 of NC_060124.1, forward strand.
GTGAACTACTGTATCAGTTGTACCAGCTCTTCAAGAGGGACTCTATCAGACAACGCAAAGCTATTTAGTGAGCAAAGATACTTCCGATCATCTTGTATGGGTCGGAAATGTGTCAATGGTGGCCTCCCAATTCCGGAAAACACTGCATACTCTTTAACAAAACAGGGCGTTTGAGCTTTAACGGCTGCTCCTCGCAATACCCATCAGGCCACACTTAGGATACCCATCCAAATGATCAAGCGAGAGGTCAATCATAATCTTTAGGAAAACAGTATCATCACTTCACTAAACCAAGTATCTCCAAATTCGCTTCGTATACTGTAAGACCAAATATGACCCTCACACAACACGTTATTCCTGTTTGTTTATATGATCAAAATGCTTCGCGGATTTCTTTTTTAGAAATCATATCTGAATGTTGTTTGTTTGTGATGAATTAGTGTAATGCCTTGCGCAAAAATGAGAAGCATCTACCAACATGTGTCGGAATTCGACAGTGGCGGTATCTTTGCTACCGGTACCGTGGTTAATAGTGACAAGAGTTGGTCGTGAACCTATGACTATCATTCGGAGTCCACAGCGTTCTGTAAGTCTACTAATGTAAAGTGAGGAAGTCGCTCGCTTTCTGGGTAGCTAATGGATTGAAGACGAGCACACGGAACGTGATGTTACGCACTGAATTTAAATAATGAATTTTAAAGAGGTGTTTTCACCATGCAATTGTTAGAAACTGTGAACTTTTGTTTTTGTAACTGCACTATTTATGTTTCAACACAAAAATAAGCGCATCTGTAGATGAGGGTGAACCCGTCGCAGGTCGAAGCACGTTGTCTGCCGACGAGAGAACAATAGCTATTTCGAGAAAAAAAAAGGTCTTGGTTGGAGTGGAAACCATACTTTTATTGACCCGTTTGTCCTTACGGGACACCACCAGAAAAATTTTAATATGCTGAAAATTTGCGTTCGTCACGCCTGCGGGGACCTTTATTTGTACCTTAAAGATAGCGGCGTCAGTTGCAAAAGCAGTACTGCCACAGGACCACACATACAGGTTTTGAAACCACGTAGCGCAGTCTTTACACTAAGCAATAACTCTTCCAATCAGACTGACAGGTTCGCATCAGGCTTACAAATTTGTATACAAACTATTAAGCCTGATAGGAGCGAGTTATTGATTAGTGTACAGACTGTGCTAAGTGGTTTTAAAACCTTTGTGGTCCTATACCAACACTGCTTTTGCAGTTACTGTCCTTGTGTTTAAGGTACACACAACGGTCCCCACTTATGTGCAGAATGAAAATTTTGCAATATATTAAAAGTTTATTGATGATGCCCCTGAAGGACGAAAGGTGTCGATAAAAGTATTGTTTCCCTGTAACCGCCGGCTTTGTGGCCGAGCGGTTCTAGGCGCTACAGTCGGGAACTGCGAGACAGCTACGGTCGCAGGTTCGAATCCTGCCGCGGACATGGATGTGTGTGATGTCCTTAGGTTAGTTAGGTTTAAGTAGTTCTAAGTTCTAGGGGACTGATGACCTCAGATGTTAAGTCCCATAGTGCTCAGAGCCATTAGCACCATTTTTTCCCCTGGAACCAGATTGTTTTTCTCTAGAAAGACAACAGACGGTTATTGTACCAGATACGCCACGGAGAGGGAAGAATTGAATAGTGGCTAGTTTGTTTATTGTGTATGTGGGTCGGGGGAAGAGGGCGTGGGAGGTGGGGGAGGAGGGTGACTGAAACGTGTCGGGCCTAACTTCACTTGAACGGTAGATATCATCCGATCCCTTAGCTGAAATACTTTATGGAATCGACAGAAAACTTAACCAGAAACGTCAGATGGATTTGGTGGCCGCCACCCCCAGTCAAAAGGCGGTAATACTAAGACATCGGAAAAGAACTTGGTGATATCGAATTTGTGATGTAGATTAAACCTTTCCTTTGTCAAATAGATTACTTAAAATTAGAAATTGGAAATTTGTGTTAAGTTCCTATAGGACCAAACTGCTGAGCTCATCGGTCTCTAGGCTTACAGACTCCTTAATGTAACTTAAAGTAACTTACGCTAAGGACAACACACACACCCATGCCCGAGGGAGGACTCGAACCTCCTACGGGGGGAGCCGCGCGAACAGTAGCAAGGCGGCTCAGACAGAGCGGCTACCCCGCGGGTCATAAAATTAGAAAGTGAGTTCACGATCGTAGTGGAATTAATGAGAAACATAACAATTTGATAGGTCTGGGCATTCACAAAATTAACTGTGTTGACTGTGGAGAGTGAAAAAATTTTAATTGGGTCTGATTTAGAAAACACACGTATGAACATAACGATAATAACCTCGGTAGTAAACTGAACGCCCAAAACAACACTATAGGAAATACACAAATCAGTTTAAGAATTCAACGTAAGGTACCGAATAGATACATTTTAAATCCATTAGAGCAAGGAAAATCTGTATTCACAGCAAGAGCGACCTACAATGCTTGCTTAACGAACAAAATGATTTTGATTAAATTGGTAATTTGACAACTGTCAAGACCTGTTAGTGCAGCAATAAGGTGAGCTTGTGGACCACGTTGAAGTCGATACCTGTCCTCTGGCACGTGTACTTTTGCCACATGCTGCGGCGTACGTGCGCACCCCTGCGGTGTCGAACCGCCGTAAACACGACGGCAGCGAAATTACAACGACAACTATGTTTAACACTCTAATTCAATTTTAATATTTTAACGCCCTTGTTGTACATTACGATAATGAATACACCATTATGTTTTATAACTCATTATGTTAAGAACAGGTTACTTTGGTATCCCCGCCCGGTAAGGAGTTGTTTGTGGTCGCGGGTCGGAGTGATCCGCGACTCCATCATAACTGGTGCGAATGTCGCATACATTGGGCAGTGCCTTGCGAGTCGTACGTACCTTTCCTGCTTCGACCACGAAGACTCTGAATGAAGTGCATGCCAGTGTGAACACGGATCTTGTTTACTCGGCCCACGCTACCTTTACACAAGTGAAATCTTCGCAACAGCGCGCTCTTGCGTTTTGCAGGTTGTCCTTCATCGTGCCTTCGGACTCTCTGGTTCAAATGGCTCTGAGCACTATGGGACTTAACATCTGTGGTCATCAGTCCCCTAGAACTTAGAACTACTTAAACCTAACTAACCTAAGGACATCACACACATCCATGCCCGAGGCAGGATTCGAACCTGCAACCGTAGCAGTCGCGCGGCTCCGGACTGAGCGCCTAGAATCGCTAGACCACCGCGGCCGGCGGACTTTCTGGTCGCCGGTTGAGTTGATACTAAGTATTTTACGCTGGCGCCTCGCCTCATGTATTCCGCGTGGACGCCGTCATATCGTTACACGGTCCAGTCACATTAATGTGAACACGGCCTTATTCGACGTCATCATGCAATAACCACTCAAAGACGGCAGGTGGCAGCACCAGCAGAGGAGAGTATACGGGATGGTCCATTAATTGTGACCGGGCCAAATATCTCACGAAATAAGCATCAAACGAAAAAACTACAAAGAGCGAAACTCGTCTAGCTTGAGGGGGAAAACCAGTTGGCGCTATGGTTGGCCCACTAGATGGCGCTGCCATAAGTCAAACGGATATCAACTGCGGAAAACCGGCAGGCCGCTCCATCCGCCAAATATGGTCTTGTTCCAAGAGCTCCTCAACACGTGAAGATCGATGCGGTCAGGCATTGTCATTTGTAAAATCGATGTCAGTGCCGAATGTAATCTTAAAAAGATGCTCATGGCAAAGGAGTATATTGGCACAGTAACCCTGTCCGGTGATTGCACCGCGTTTAAATATTTGGAGATCAGCATGCCCATGGACCATAATGCCTCGTCACACTATGACATCTCTACGACCAAAACGACCATGTTCGACAATGTTCCAAGGTGCGTTACGTACTCTCATATGGCGACAGGTGGGAATACGTAATGAATCCAGGAACATTGTCGAACACGTTCGTTTTGGTGATCCAGCTTTGGGGAGGCGTAATGTTGCGTGGGCGTGCGGACCTCCAAATCTTTGCACGCGATACACTCACCAGTTGATGTTATTGTGTCAGTACTCATTTCCCTTGTGCGTCTTCCCAGGGTTCGTTCGGCGCTGGTTTCATTTTCATGCGTCACAACTTGCTACCACACCGAACAGCGCAAATAGAGGAACTCTAGGAACGAGACGATATTCGGCGAGTCAACTGGCCTGATCTTTCCCCTTACTCGAATGCCATCGATCACGTGTGGAATACGTTGGAAGACATACTGCGGCAAGTCCACATCCACCAGCGACCATCCAGCCGTTATCGACCGCGCTGCTGGAGAAATGGAACGTCCTACTACATGAACTCCTTACCATGCTTGGCAGCACGTTGCAGAGCACTCAGTGCCGTACGTGATATCGAGGGGACCGTCATATATTGTGGTGACCACAGTGTCACTACTTTCGTTGAATAATAGTGTCATCTCCGGCAGTCTCATGTCGTATTATTGTAACTGCCTTCTGTACTACAGTGTAGCATTTCTTTCTACGTGTGTTCCAAGTTTGATTGAACTATGTTACTTGGCAGTGGCACATGCCAGACATAGTCAAAAGACTTTTCTGTGTCAAGCAATCCACTCCCAATGCTTTCTCCTCAACTCTTCATTACAGGTATGTACTCAACTGGTTGCCCAAAACTTCTACTCATTTGTATATCAAAGCGTTTAGTAGAGTTCACACCAGTTTGACGTATGTCGCAGGCTGTCTTCATAACTTAATTTTAATGACCAACAGTGAAGCCACCGCAAGCATACAGAAGTAGAAATTCATCGATCTTCAACTGGTGCATTATGGAAAGATGTGACCGATTAAGGGAAGAGATGAGATACAACAGACACCTTTCTCTTTTCCATGTGTTCCAGTACATTTTTAAGTCGGAGGTTGAAATTCAGAGGCGCGATCGCTCGGTACTAAACACCACTTTCGTTCGCTCATCTGCCTAGACGGTGGAAATGTTCGACATCCGCTGCGGATGTCCGGAGCAAGGGGGACATAAAAAGCAGACAATCACTGGCAAAAGGGGCGTTCCTGGCTAAGAGAAGTCTATTAGTATCAAACATAGTCCTTAATTTGAGAAAGAAATTTGTGAAAATGTACGTTTAGAGCACAAATTTGTATGCTACTGTGGGAAAACCGGAACAGATAACAATCAAAGCATTTGAGATGTGCTTCTACAAAATAATTCTGAAAATTAGGTGGACTGATTAGGTAAGGAATGAGGAGGTTCTCTGCAGAACCGGCAGGAAAAGAATTACATGGAAAACTCTGGCAAGTAGAAGGAACAGGATGATAGGACATCAGTTAAGACATCAGAGAATAACTTCCACGCTATTAGAGGGAGCTGTAGAGGATGAAAATTGAAGAGGTAGGAAGAGACTGGAATACATCCAAAAATAATTTCGGACATAGATTGTCAGCGTTACTCTTAAATGAAGAGGTTGGCATGGGAGGGTAATTCGTGGCGGGCCGCATCAAGCCAGTCAGAAGGCTGAAAAGAAAAGAAAAGGTTCAAAAGGTTCTGAGCACTATGGGACTTAACATCTGAGGTCATCAGTCCGCTAGAACTTAGAACTACTTAAACCTAACTAATCTAAGAACATCACACACATCCATGCCCGAGGCAGGATTCGAACCTGCGACCGTAGCGGTAAGCGCGGTTCCAGACTGAAGCGCCTAGAACCGCTCGGCCACACCTGCCGGCAAAAGAAAAGAGTTTGCGTGTAGCAAAATGTGTGACATAAACGTCCGTATCATTTGGAAGCAATGATTTAGCAGCTTAAATTTTTTACACTGACAAGGGGCCACAGAACTTAGTATTTGACATAGATTTCAATATGAAACGTTGCTGAGAATAGGGGTCTTAACAATAGGACAGTCAGACGGACAACAAAGTGATCGTATAAGAGTTCCTTTTATAATTTTAATTTTAATAACGAACAGCCTCAGTTGCACTGTTTACCTAGAATTTACCGCCACGCCGGACATTTGCCACACTTGCCCCTTCGCCAGGTAGCGATCCCTCAGGTAAGGGACGCCCTTCCTCGTACTTCTTTCCGCTTTCAAACCGCCGTCTCCACATCTTACTCGATACAACCAATACGTAAGGGACCTTCTTCGACATCTTGACCAATTACAGAGCTTCATTTCCGAAATCGAAATATTTATAACTTTTGGGAAACGAAAGCAATACCGACGATTATGTCAGTATGTAATTAGTTCTGCCAAGTATAAATATAGATCCCTCTGTCTGTACGGTAGCTTCCTTACTGATTGCAGTAGAAACAGCCCATCGCCATGAGAGCAACAAGAAAGGAACGATGTAAAGAGAATACGAATGTACGCTAATCATTTCTTTTTAATCACTGCATTTGTGCCTACTTTAATTGTTACAACTGCATGCCCAAAAGACAATAAGCAAAGAATAAATCGGTATGTGAATGTTCGAAAAGAACAACGACATACTCCATAAAATACTCTCTAAAATGCGATATCCCTTGTGGCGAAACATTAGTTAATAAAGTGTAGCGGGACAATGTTCAAAACATGACTGAAAATATGTTCACGAAATAGAGATAAGAACATCTATGATTGACGTGTCATCTAAAGTCGACGTACAATTTTAAAATGTTAGAAATAAGGAAATGAAGTAATACAGAATGACATGCTTGCAACGTACGTTGTTGTTCTACATTGTTTAGCTCTGGTATTTACAGGGTCACAGAGAAAGCATCCTAGGTTTTGGAGGGAAAAGCCGTAATTGTAATGATCTGCACTACAACAGATACAAGAAGCACAACTTACGGAAAAATAATGTAATGTGTGTTCCAACTCACAAGCGCCATTGAAGCAGATAGTTCCTGTGACTTAGTATGGGCAGAGGTTATATTCGACAACCGGAATAAATTCATAACTAGCTCCTTTTACTGAGCCCCGGTCTCAGATGAAATAGTTGCTGAACAGTTCAAAGAAAACTTGAGTCTCATCACAAATAGGTATACCACTAATACAATTATAGTTGGCAGTGACTTCAGTCTGTCTTCCGTACGTTGACAAAAATATATTTTAAGACCCAATTGTAGATAGAAAACAACTTCTGTAACTGTTTTAAATGCTTTTTTAAAATTATTTTGAACAATTAGTTCACGAGGACATTCAAATTGTAAATGGATACGAAAACACACACTTGACCTCTTAGCCACAAATAATCCTGCGCGTCACAACAGATACAGGGGGAATAGTGAACACACAGTCGTGGCGAGGCTCAATTCCCTAACAAAGAAATTCAACAAATCTAAACGCGAAATATACTTATTTATAAAAGAAACTAAAAATTCGGTTGACGTCTTTCTAAGAGACAGTCTCCAATCCTTCTAAACTATGTAAGTGAAGACCATGTGTGGCTTAAGTTCAAAGAAATAGTATCAACAGCAGTCGAGAGATTCATACCAAATAAATTAATAAGAGACGTAACTGATCCCCCATGGTACACAAAACACGACAGAAAGCTGCTGCAGGAGCACCGAAAAAGGCAAGTATAATTTAGACGAACGCAAAATCTCCAAGATTGGTGAAGTTTTACTGAGGCTCGAAATTTGGTGCGGATTTCATTACGAGATGCATTTACCAGTTTCCACAACGAAACTCTCTCTAGAAATGTGGCGGAAAATCCAAAGAGATTCTGGTTCTATGTTAAGTAAACCAGCGGAAAGGCTCAGTAAGCAATGGTGAGGAGGAGGAGGAGGAGGAGAGAAGGGACCGAACCCTTCGGAGCAGGTAAAATCGTGGCAAATGTCCGGCGTGGAAGATGTCCGCACACCGAATTTACCTAGGTTTCGGTCGGGATAACCCAACCTTCTTCAGAATAACGATATCTATCGTTTGTCCATAGTGGACATCGTCAAGCTAAAACTACAAATCCATAAATTATCGTCAGACTGTAAATCTTATCTGGCACTGCCTCGGCCCCACTTCGCGACTGCGATGCGGCAGCCACGAGTGCTGTATTGGAACTGACCAGTCCACTATGGACTAACGATAGATATTGTTATTCTGAAGTAGGTTGGGTTATCCCGACTGAAACCTAGGTAAATTCTAGGTAAATGGTGCAACTGAGGCTGTTCGTTATTAAAATTAAAATTAATATTTATACAGTTACCGACAGGGCTGCGAAATGTTGAAGATATTTAGGTTCCGTTTTTACCGGTTTAGATACACAGCTCCAAAACGGCAAAGTTTTGGCCGGTGCAAAGAGGGGCATGAGGAAAGGATGTTAAAAATGGTTCAAATGGCTGTGAGCAGTATGGGACTTAACTTCTGAGGTCATCAGTCCCCTAGAACTTAGAACTACTTAAACCTAACTAACCTAAGGACATCGCACACATCCATGCCCGAGGCAGGATTCGAACCTGCTACCGTAGCGGTCGCGGTTCCAGACTGTAGCGCCTAGAACCGCTCGGCCACACCAGCCGGCAAAGGATGTTAAAGGTACAAGCAATTGGCCAGTTGACGTATCAGGCAGCTGGAAGAGAAACTGTGAGTGGTATAAAAAGAAAAAAAAAAAACAAAAAGAAAACGGAGCAGTATGACGCCAAAGGGCACCTACTACGGGCTGTCCACAGTCGCATACCCTTGTCTCAACACGTACTGTGGGACGGGACGACACATGTGAGAAGTCTTGCTTGCGACTTGCACTGATAAATAAACAGCTGTCCAATAAAATCGAGCTTAGCTGTTGTCCATTCACCGGCGAAGCGGAAGGGAAAGAGAAAACAAACAAAGGGAGCACAGGTGCATGCGTCACGCACGCACGCACGCACACGCACACACACACACACACACACACACACACACACTCACACTTCCTGAGGAGAAGGAAGAGGAGCAGGCAGGCAGGCAGGCAGGCAGGCAGGATGTAATAGCCGGTGCGCGGGGCAGCTCGTTTCAGCAAGGAGCCGCAGTTTGTCTGCGCGGGCCCCAGGGGCGGCAGTCGCTGTACAAGAAACGTCGCTCCCCGGGGACACGCGCCCGCCCGGCTGCGCGGGCGCGCAGCTGCGGACTACGCGGCGGCTGCCAGCAGCGCAGGCGAGGAGCGAAACAGAATCCAGCCAGACTCCGCTCTGTTTGTATGCTAACCAGGCGCGGATCCAGGGTTCTGTCTCGAAAGTGGGGGGAGGGGAGGCGGTTGTCAGTTAGTATTAGTCTCACTCCGACCCTGCTTTCCAGCACGCGCAAACATAATTAGCCGAGACAGTCACATTCAGCGTACAACAGATGCCTACGATTTTAATACTAATAACAATAAAACACTATAAATGTTTTAATATCTGATAGTAACAATGATAAGAATTTGTTTGCATCTGTTTTTTGTAAACCGCTTTAGCGTTGGGTGTCAGAAGCCGAAATTAAAATATGTAGCATTCGAAATGCACTCTTCCGAATACTTCAGAATTGTGTAACGTAATTAATTTGAGAGCGTTAAATGCATCAATCGCTCAGAAAGCTGTCAACTGAATTCATAAAGTCTGTAAAAGAGTCCAAGGAGTGTTACAACTTTATTCGTAACTGTGTATCTTGGTCGCACATTAGAATTCACAATGACCGGTATCATCAGATCTGTTACAAAACAGAAACAACCGGACTTGCTGTAAGAAGATTCTGCACAAATTTAATTAAATAAGTAGACAATAATAATTCCAATCCCAAAGAAAGGAGGTGTTGACAGATGTGAAAATTACCGAACTATCAGTTTAATAAGTCACAGCTGCAAAATACTAACGCGAATTCTTTACAGACGAATGGAAAAACTGGTAGAAGCCGACCTCGGGGAAGATCAGTTTGGATTCAGTAGAAATGTTGGAACACGCGAGGCAATACTGACCTTACGACTTATCTTAGAAGAAAGATTAAGGAAAGGCAAACCTACGTTTCTAGCATTTGTAGACTTAGAGAAAGCTTTTGGCAATGTTGACTGGAAGACTCTCTTTCAATTCTGAAGGTGGCAGGGGTAAAATACAGGGAGCTAAAGGCTATTTACAATTTGTACAGAGACCAGATGGCAGTTATAAGAGTCGAGGGGCACGAAAGGGAAGCAATGGTTGGGAAGGGAGTGAGACACGATTGTAGCCGCTCCCCGATGTTATTCAATCTGTATATTGAGCAAGCAGTAAAGGAAACAAAAGAAAAATTTGGTGTAGGTATTAAAATCCATGGAGAAGAAATAAAAACTTTGAGGTTCGCCGATGACATTGCAATTCTGTCAGAGGCAGCAAAGGACTTGGAAGAGCAGTTGAACGGAATGGACAGTGTCTTGAAGGGAGAATATAAGACGAACATCAACAAAAGCAAAACGAGGATAATGGAATGCAATCGAATTAAGTCTGGTGATGGTGAGGGAATTACATTAGGAAATGAGACACCAAAAGTACTAAAGGAGCTTTGCTATTTGGGGAGCAAAATAACTGATCATGGTCGAAGTAGAGAGGATATAAAATGTAGACTGGCAATGGCAAGGAAAGCGTGTCTGAAGAAGAGAAATTTGTTAACATCGAGTATAGATTTAAGCGTCAGGAAGTCGTTCTTGGAAGTATTTGTATGGAGTGTAGCCATGTATGGAAGTGAAACATGGACGATAAATAGTTTGGACAAGAAGAGAATAGAAGCTTTCGAAATGTGGTGCTACAGAAGAATGCTGAAGATTAGATGGGTAGATCACATAACTAATGAGGAGGTATTGAATAGAATTGGGGAGGAGTTTGTGGCACAACTTGACAAGAAGGAGGGACCGGTTGGTAGGACATGTTCTGAGGCATCAAGGGATCAGAAATTTAGCATTGGACGGCAGCGTGGAGGGTAAAATTCGTAGAGGGAGACCAAGAGATGAATACACTAAGCAGATTCAGAAGGATGTAGGTTGCAGTAAGTACTGGAAGATGAAGAAGCTTGCACAGGATAGAGTAGCATGGAGAGCTGCATCAAACCAGTCTCAGGACTGAAGATCACAACAACAACAACAGACAATAATAACAATTTCGTGTGGCCCAGATATCTGGTGCAAGTCTCAATTGGATGCCACTTCGGCAGCTTGCGTCTCCCTAACCTATTCGAGTCATCCAACTGGAGTGAGGGGACCTACAGTTTTACGTGGAATCCGAGCTATATGTTGAGTCTGGCGACTCCTTACATCGTTGAGAGGTGAAGGGGAGATAGAAACGAAGGCTGAAAATCTGTGGTGCCACCGAGATTCGATCCCATTACGCTTCCAGGGACGCATATTACTGCTAGACCACAAGCCCCGACGTGCATATAGATAGCGCGTATCAAAATATGCGGAATATATGGTCATATCTTTTTGATTGCATTGACATAAAAGCTTCAATAATTTACATCTACATGAGACCATAGGCCTTAGTACGAATATTTGATAAATTTCAACTCGACACATCTAGTCAGTAGTTCATGAGACGGCCGTATCAGCTGGTTGCATTGACTTACAAGCGTAAATTTCTTACACCGCCAACGGACGTCTGTCTTTTGGGTCAGCAGTCATCTTACCGGTTTTATGCGGGCCGCCACGAATTTCCCTCCTATACTAACCTCTTCATCACAGAGTAGTAACCTACATCCTCAAATTTTGCTGGATGTATTCCAATCTCTGTCTTCGTCTACAGTTTTTGTTCTCTACAGCTTCCACTGATGCCATGGAAGTCATTCCCTTACGTCTTAACAGACGTCCTATCTTCCTGTCCCTCCTCCTTGTCAGTGTTTTCCACTCATTTCTTTCCTCTCTGATTCTGCGCAGGATTTCCTCATTCGTTACCCTATCAGTCCACCAAATTGTCAACATTCCTCTGTAGCACCACGTCGCAAATGCTTCGATTCTCTTCTGTTCCGGTTTTCCCATAGTCACTACCAAACGGTTCTGTGCTCCAGACTACATTCACAGTAGTTTCTTCCTCAAATTAAGGCCTGTGTTTTGCCTTATATCCATTTTAACACGAGATTTTTGTACTTGGTCGTCCACTCTTATTATTCTCTCTCGGCTCATGTACATATTGTCTATTACCAGTCTCTCTCTATAGCTTGCCGGCCGCGGTGGTCTAGTGGTTCTAGGCGCGCAGTCCGGAACCGCAGGGCTGCTACGGTCGCAGGTTCGAATCCTGCCTCGGGCATGGATGTGTGTGATGTCCTTAGGTTAGTTAGGTTTAAGTAGTTCTAAGTTCTAGGGGACTGATGACCACAGAAGTTAAGTCCCATAGTGCTCAGAGCCATTTGAACCATTTGATCTCTATAGCTTACTCCTGTTTTTCTCAGAATATCGAACATCTTGCACCATTTTACATCGTCGAACGCTTTATACAGGTCGAAAGATCCTATGAACGTGTCTCGATTTTTCTTTAGTCTTGCTTCCGTTATTAACAGCAACCTCAGAATTGCCTCTCTGTTTCCTTTACCTTTCCTTAGGCCAAACTGATCGATATCTAACACGTCCTCAATTTTCTTTTCCATTTGTCTGTATATTATGCTTGTCAGCAACTTGGATGCGTGAGCTGTTAAGCTGATTTTGTGATAATATTCGCATTTGTCAGCTCTTGCAGTCTTCGGAAAATGTGTGGACGATGTTTTTACAATATTCAGATGGTATGTCGCCAGACTCGTACATTCTGCACACCAACGTCAATACTCTTTTTGTTGCCATTTCCCCCAATTAATTTAGGAATTGTGATGGAATATTACCTATTCCTACTGCCTTATTTGTTCTTAAGTCCTCAGAAGCTCTCTTAAATTTTGATTATAATAATGGATCGCCTATCTCCTCTAAATCGACTTCTGTTTCTTCTTCTATCACATCAGACAAATCTTGCCCCTCACAGAGGCCTTCATTGTACTCTTTCCACCTATCCGCTCTCTCCTCTGCGTTTAACAGTGGAATTCCCGTTGCACTCTTAATGTTACCGCCCTTGCTTCTAGTTTCATCGAAGGTTCTTTGGCTTTCCTATATATTGAGTCAGTCCTTTCGGCCATCTTTTCTTCTTCGGTTTCTTGACATTCTTCATGCAGCCATTTCGACTTAGCTCCCTGCAGTTTCCATTTATTTCATTCCTCAGCGACTTGTATGTCTGTATTCCTTGATGTCTCTGAACATTTTTCTGCCTCCTTCTTTCGTCGATCAGCTGAAGTTTTTGTTGTGTTACCTATCGTTTCTTCGCAGCTACCTTCTTTGTACCTATGTTTTCCTTTCCATCTTCTGTGATTGGTCTTTTTAGAGATGTCCATTCCTCTTCAACTGTACTGCCTACTGAGCTATTGCTTATTGCTGTATCTATAGCCTTAGAAGCAGTAATAAGGGCGGAAATGATGTTTATGTTGACCTCTATTCCATCTTCCTGAACAGGTTCCGGAACTCTTGGAACCGTGGTGATGGAAAACTTTTTTTGATGTGTGTAGTTTAAGAATGTCTGTTAAATTCTTGTCATATATTTTATGTTGCCTGAAGAAATACATGTCAAGAGATTAACTTTTCATAACTGGGATTCACAGTCACAGCCGTGCGTGGCTCATGTTGGTGCCATCTATTATGTAATGTCTTGTTTTACCGTACGGCCGCCTCGTCATTTTAAATTTCAATTACTGGTGTCACTGAATTACTGTCTTGCCTGCCCGTGAGTGGCAGCAGCAGCGCGTATCGATATTTGCCCTGCCGTATTATCTTGGTTGCACGGCTATTACTTCCCGGTCGTGGTGTGGCGTGAGATCGGCCGTGGAGCGGTTGGAGTTGGAACGCGGCAGAAGTGCAGTCGGGACGTAGCAGCAGTCGGGGACGGAGCGCTAGGGGGGCGCGGACAGCCAGTACTCGCCGACCGGTCGCGACACAGGACGGACTGTCCGACGGACGGAGATGGCAGCGCGAACGACCGTTAGTTGGTCGTTCGGTCGGTCGTTCAGTTTGTCGCCTCTTTGAGCGACGTGTGTTTGGTCTTTTTACCGTTTCTGGGCCTTGTCACTGGGTCATCTTGCTGGACTTGGCTCGGTTCCTTCTTGTGCGGAGACGTCGTGGTCAATGGGCAAGAGTTACATCTGCATGATTGGGTCCGAGCCAGTGTGCCCGGATCGCCGTGTCTCCCAGTTCCCGATGGACAGCGGACGCTCATGGTTTGAGTGCCAAGTACCCTGTGTCAGTTCGACTGAGCAATGCTTTAAATGCTGTAATGCTGTCTGCGTACTGCAGTAGCCACTTGGTCGGCTGCGACAGAGCAGTGAGAGAGTGTTTTCTTACCGTGTTGATGCTGTCGGCCATGGCGTGTACTTCCACAGTCGTTGCGGTGTTCATGTATGTCAATAGTTATTGTGCCGTGGCTTATTAATAAACCAATATTTGAAGACGAGTTACTCTTCGCCTCGCTGGCGTTTTGGTTGTAGCGTATTTTGGTCTGGTGACCGAAATCAGGTAGTTGGTTGGTTCGTCGGCTGTCTGTCGATTGGGTTGCCTTCCGATTTAGAGATTGTTGGACAGGCTGCCTGTCTCGCCTAAACGAGCGTTAGTGTTACAATTCCATGCCGACCCCTGGAAACTTCTGAGCACCGTTCCGTGTCTGTTACATAGTAACTTCCTTGTTTGAGTTTTAGTTATTTGGTTGATGTGTGGCCTTCAGCCGAGCTTTTATATATCCTAAATTAATGTTCCTGTTTTGCCCTTTAGACATAATCTTGTTATTCCTTATACGGGGCTTTCAGCCGAATTTTACATCAAATCTTTTTAGGCCTTAAGCCGTTAAATTATTGTGTTGATGTGTGGCCTTAAGCCGAGTTTTAATATCTCTTAAATTAATGTCCTTGTCTTGCCCTTAAGGCATGAGATTGTTCTTTATTTTATATGAAATGTTTTCAGATAAGGCCTCCTGCCTTTTGATTGAAACTCCTTTATTGCTTAATATGCGACCTCCAGCGTAGTTCCATTAAAATTAAATTGCTAAGGGCTTCAGCCGATTAGATTGAAGATTTAGAAAATGTTCTTGGGCGAAACCTCCAGAAGAATCTTGTATTTCAATTTTGCTTAGGCCTTGTGTCTTGGATTTTGAATGTGGCCTTCATCCGATCTAACATTAATCAAAGGAGGTCGATTAAAGTTTGTGTAATATTGTGTGTTGATAAATAAAGTTTGTATGTTCAGTGCAAATGACAGGAACTCATTTTGGCCTCTTTCCACAACCTAATCCGCTCTTTCCTGCCAGCCCAGGCATTTCAGTCATATTATTTCCACTATTGTATAAAGTAGACATGGCTTAAAGCCAAGACATCAGCACTTGATAATGGCACAAAGCCGAAACTGCAATAGTGGAAATAAAAAGTTTGACAGTCACTGGCGTAAACATGATGTCTTTCAAGACATGTCAAGAAGTTGTGCATATTTTATAGTTTTAAGTGGAATGGTTTTTAAAACTACACCTTTCCCTTCAGAGGCTGCCAGTAGCACTTGTTCATCCTTATGTCCAGACCACAAGTTGCGAAATACTAGTGACTTTGTAGGTAAATGTGAATTCGAAACTGACAGAAAAAAGTCGTCAGATAGTCTTTTGTCGTCCTCCCTGGTCAGACTTGCATCTACGAAGGCATTTTGAGTGCACCGTTTTTGTATTTTCTTCGACACACGGTGTCCAAACTTTCCATTAGGTTCTTGGAAACATATACAGAGTTTGTGCATATACAGAGTTTGTCTGCCAAACGTCTGTGAATTGATATAGCAACATCGATCGTGTAGTTGTGTGTTGATCTCAACGTCCAGACAGTGTTTCTCTCCCGTTCCATGGATAGTGTTCTTTCAGAAGAAAACTCATAGCTGAACTGGCTCTGATCACAGTTTCATACAGAACCCTTATGGATGTTTTCTGTCGTGATATGCCCATAGACTTCAGCAACAAATAGGTGAGCTCTTTGAATCATAAGCAGTGTTATCCCACACTGCTTTTTTAAATTAGTAATAAGTCCCAGAGACGATGTAAAGTTTGGACACCATATATTTCTGGCTACATCTAATGCTACATCTAATTGTTGGTGGGTTACGTCGTCCATAAACAGCCCTTATCAATTTTAAAAAAATGGTTCAAATGGCTCTGAGCACTATGGGACTTAACATCTATGGTCATCAGTCCCCTAGAACTTAGAACTACTTAAACCTAACTAACCTAAGGACAGCACACAACACCCAGCCATCACGAGGCAGAGAAAATCCCTGACCCCGCCGGGAATCGAACCTTATCAATTTATCCCAGTCATATTCGATAGGGTTCAAGTCTGGAGAACAACCTGGACACAAACGATGTCGTTATCCCGTAGGAAGTCATTCACAAGATGTGCACCATGGGGGCCCGAATTGTCGTCCGTGAAGACGAATGCCTCGCCAATATGCTGCCGATATGTTTGCACTATCGGTCGCAGGATGGCATTCACGTATCGTACAGCCGTTATGGCGCCTGCCTTCCATGAACACCACCAGCGGCGTACGTCGGCCCCACATAATACCACCCCAAAACAACAGGGAACCTCCACCTTGCTGCCCTCGCTGGACAGTGTGCCTAAGGCGTTCAGCATGACCGGGTTGCCTCCAAACACGTCTCCGACGATTGTCTGCATATGCGACACTCATTGGTGAAGAGATCGTGATGCCAATCCTGAGCGGTCCATTCGGCATTTTGTTGGGCCCATCTATACCGCGCTGCATGGTGTCGTGGTTGCAAAGATGGACCTTGCCACGGACGTCCGGAGTGAAGTTGCGCAACATGCAGCCTGTTGCGCACTGTTTGGGTCGTAACACGACGTCCTGTAGCTGCACGAAAAGCATTATTCAACATGGTGGCGTTGCTGTCATGGTTCCTCCGACCCATAATCCGCAGTAGTAGCTTTTGGGCGACCTGAGCGAGGCTTGTCATCGACAGCTCCTGCCTCTCTGTATCTCCTCCATGTCCGAACAACATCGCTTTGGTTCACTCCGACGCGGCTGGACACTTCCCTCGTTGAGAGCCGTTCCTGGCACAAAGTAACAATGCGGACGCGATCGAACCGCTGTATTGACCGTGTAGGGATGGTGGAACTACAGACAATACGAGCCGTGTACCTCCTTCCTGGTGGAATGACTGGAACTGATCGGCTGTCGGACCTCTCCGTATAACAGGCTCTGCTCATGCTGGGTTCTTTACGACTTTGGGCGGGTTCAGTGACATCTCTGAACAGTCAAGGAGACTTTGTCTGTGATACAATATCCACAGTCAACGCCTATATTCAGAAGTTCGGCGAACAGGGGTGATGCAAAACTTTTTTTTTTTTGGATGTGTGTATGATTACCGCTAATGCAATGCTCTGGTCTCTGAGTGGGCGCTCCACAGGTGGGCGTTGCTTGTCTCCATGAAGTAGACGGACTTACAGTGGCTGTCTGGGGAACAGGATGAGATAGATGCGGCATGTCACAATATGTAATCGCTGACAGACGGTCAGAACTACAAGCAAAGTTCACTGATCTTTACATGGACCTCTATGACATGGGTTTCTCAGCAACAGGAACAAGATGATCCAGAAAGAAAAGTAGCTTAGGTGTTTTGATAATTAATATGGTGCAGCACTGAAGACTATACCATCTGATCGCTAGTGGGATCAGTTTTTAGGAAATAAAAGGAAAAGTGAAGAACTTAGTAAATGATGAAATATGTGGACGATTTTGAAAATCTGGTAGTATTGGGGAAGAGAAAAGAAAGAATAATGTTGGAGAACGTCGTCGCGGGAGGGAAACAAAAAGAGCAAGAAGATTGTGGAGTTTTACGATAATGAACACTCGTTGCGAATACTGACCTCATAAATCATAAAGAAGGAAGGTGTGCTAGCATCACTGAGAATGAAGTAATAGCATCCTTCACCATCTATGTTATCAAACTTGTATTATTGTCCTTTGCTGGTTTCCGGGATTTCCCACAAATCTATGAAAGGTTGATACTTTCGTTATTACATACAAAAGGGGCAGCTGTGACATTTGCTCTTAACATTAGAATTTAATTCTTTCTTTTAGTAAATGTGATTACATAAACATGAGCACAATCCATCCTAAACATAATACGCATCGGCTGCCCCCTTCGGAGGTTCGAGTCCTCTCTCGGGCATGGGTGTGTGTATTGTCCTTAGCGTAAGATGGTTTAAGTTAGATTAAGCAGTGCGTAAGCTTAGGGACCGATGTCCTCAGCAGTTTGATCCCATAAGACCTTACCACAAATTTCCAAAAATTTTCCATAACACGCATACCTATTACACTTGAGGTTACAGCATAATGACACATATCTGACGGGAATAGGAAGTTCAGTCTATTTTGTTTTAAATTATCGACCTATGTAAATTTATTCATAGGTATTATTGTTTATGTGCAGTATTATGCCTATAATATTGACAAACATTACAATTTTTTCAAATATTAGAATGTACGTAAATATTAAGTATGTTATTCAAACAGACTCTGCAAATTTTAATCCTTGTTAACTGTTTTGATATTACTGACATACACGTTCTTATGGTTAAGAGTTTTTTGCCCTACTTCTTCTACAGGAGATGGCACATGTAATTTTTAATGGATGTTAGGCAGTTGTTTAAAGGATTATTAATTGGTAAACATATTTTTCTTTGACATCTTGGGTTGTCGGGTGTTCTGCCGGATATCAGCGTCGTACTTGCAGGATATTTCGGTCACGTAGCTCGAGACCTTCATCAGGTGCGACCTGAGACTGTCTCAACATGTGGTTCAGATTAATAGAGGAGGGGGAGAGTATCAAGACAAATATGTTTCAATAAGGAACATATGGTCCCTGAAGTCGGCTTATAACGTTAGGGAACATTTTGTTAGTAGTAATGACGTAAGCTGTTGTGTCGATTTCGCGGTATGGGAATGTGTACTGACATTCAAAACTGCTCTGCTTATAAGCACAACGATCCAGTTGCAATCATCGCCTACATGTGACAACAACAGTGGGCAAGGAGCGGTTTACGTATGCCAAAATGTCTAACGTACGGGTTGTGAATGGAAATGGACGGGTTGCAGTATGAGAGTATTGACAACGCTTTCCCAACCGACGGGTTGCACAGCTTCGAACACGCGGACGTGTGCATCGCCTGCTACGTGATAAAGGCACTTTCCCTGCAAGTATGCATGATACAGGTCGGAATCGACAGTGCGAACTCCCGACAAGGAAGACGAGTTGTGCGATGTGTTGAAGACACTCCATCTACAAGTACACGGCGTATTGCACACGTACTTGGCCTCAGACACAGCCATGCTTGGAAGGTGTTGCATGACCAGCAGCTTCATCCTTTCCATCTTCAGCCGTGGCAGCACTAGCACCTGAAGGTTGTCCCAAACGTGTACAGTTTGCACAATGGTTTTTACATTGCCCAGTATTTCTGGCCGAGGTCCTGTACAGAGACAAGGCTCTGTTTACTCTTGAAGGCTGTTCGCAAGTCTGACCACATATGAATCTACGAGGTACTCGACCTCGATTTCATTAACAGCGATTCGTTGTTAATGTGTGAGCCGACGTTCTCGGTGATAGGTTGATTGCACCATACATTCTTACATTCCGCCTCAGTGGATGGAGATATCGCGTCTTCGTCGAACACGTATTGTCAGAACTGCTGCAGGATGTACTTCTAAATGTTAGACAAAGTGCGTAATTTCAACACAATCGTGCGCCAGCCCACTTCATCATTGCTGTGAGAAAACATCTGAGAAGGGATGAATCGATCGAGGTAGAGGTAGAGGTCTATGCCACTTGACATTACGTGTCTGGATTTCTTCCTCTAGTAGGATTAAAGCTGCTAGCGTATGAAACCACTGTCGCATCAGAAGAAGACCTCGTCGCTAGAATTGCCATTATGCTGGTACCATTGCGGACATGCCAGGAGTCTCCGAACGGTGACGACAATCAATGATCCGCCGATGTACTTTGTGCATACAGGCCAATAGTCGCGCACTCGAGCATTACCTGTGAATACCACTACTGTAATTAGCAAGCTAAACTACCTTCTGTGTAAATCATCCCTAGCATCGGCAACTGCCGTCAGGAACTATGCGTACCATAACTGGATATATTTATTTTGATGTTTAAAATTTGAACGAATAGTTTCGGGACACCCTATCACAGCATAGTGGAACACTACAGGCTTCACATTGTTCTTTCTGATCCACGATCTCGAGGCTGAAACGATATGGTTATACTGCTCCGATTTCAGCCAGGTGACACTCAGAATGACAATGGGAAATATCTCATCACCAAGACCGAAGGGTCCCCGGCAGCTGGTCGTATATGGGCCCTGGAGGCCCAGGCCGAGAGAGTTGGACAGTGAGATGCAGCCTCAGGAGAGACACTTGGTATGGATTTTTTAACCTATGCAGAAAGTGTGACTATCGGAAAAATTTCTAAAGTGCTACTTTGGCCGGTCGATATATGAAGTCGAACATTATGGCCCTTCATTAAGAAGACAAAAGAGCGGAGACATTATCCGTGTTCTCCACCTGAAGCCCTACAACATTCCTGAGGCACAGATTGACAATGTGCTTCCTCGTTCAAAGAAAATGAAGACTTGCTCGACTAACGCGAAACTACGATGAGAGGGGCTACCTCCGCTGGTCGTCAGAGTGAAGATGAGACAAAACGTCCAGAAAGCGAGGATCCGACATCGCTGTCATACAGACAACCAATGACAAGATGCAGATGTAGCGTGCCGTAGTTGCAGTGCAGCGAGCTATGATGCAATCAGCGTGTCCTAGTAGTTAGCGCCGCTGGGTAGGGTACGGGATCGGCAGTTCGAATCCGACAACCAGTAACTGAAACTTGTTGTGAGAATAAAACTGTGAACCGAACCACATCTCGAACACCGAGTGAGGAATCCGAGCGCGACTCACAAACTGTCTTCACAGCTTTACTTCCGCCAGTACCTCACCTCCTAACTCCACAGAGGTTCTCCTATGAAACGAGTGGCTCCTTCTTCCTCAAGCACTAGTCGCGCAGGGGTCGCAGGTGAACTTCTGTCATGTTTGATAGGTAGGAGGACAGTTACTGTCGGACGTGAAGCTGTGAGGACGGGTCGTGAGTTGTGCTCGGGTAGCTCAGTTGGTATAGAGGCCCCGCGAAAGGCAAACGTGCTGGCTTCGAGACCCGGTCCGGCATACACTTTTAATCTGTGCAGTTTTAATGAGTGCACACTCCGCTGCAGAGTGAAAGTTTCATTTTGCAACCAGTAATTATTTATCGTTTAGAATTTTCATTTCTGAGAGGTTCTTGAAATGTTTTATGTTTGCAATGTTTACAAACTCTGCAACATTAGATGGCTGTATACATTGCAGCCTTTTGGAATATTCAATGTTTGTATAAACAGGAGCATTCTCCGTCCGAAAAGTCAGTTCTTTTCTGCCCGTTCGTTGGCTTTCAGTTCAGAGTTTTGAACGTCATTGACCACTCTGCTTGGACTTGAGTGTGGTTACAACGTGACAATATTAGCGACTTGGCAGACATAACAACATCAGAATTTTTGTTGATGATGCAGTTAATTATAAATAAGTACTGACTGCTGAAAGCTACGTAGACATTCTATCAAAATGGGTTCAAATGGCTCTGAGCACTATGGGACTTAACTTCTAAGGCCATCAGTCCCCTAGAACTTAGAACTACTTAAACCTAACTAACCTAAGGACATCACACAGATCCATGCCCGAGGCAGGATTCGAACCTGCGACCGTAGCGGTCCCGCGGTTCCAGACTGAAGCGCCTAAAACCGCACGGCCACACCGGCCGGCTAGACATTCTATCGGATCTTCACAAAATTTCAAAGTGGTGTAAAGATTACCAACTTGCTGCAAGTGTACAAAAATGTAAAATTGTTTACTTAACAAAACGCAAAAGCGTATCCTGCGTCAACAATCTCAATGAAACACAAATGGGAACCGTCAATTCATTTAAATACGTGGGTGTAACAAATGTAAGGTTACCAAACGGAATGACCACACAGGCCCAGCCGCAAGGCAGGTGTCAAACGTCGGTTCATTGGTAGAGTAAAGAAAAAATGGTATCAGTCTAGCAACGAGATTGCTAAAGAAATACTCGGCCTGCTCATTCCAGAACGCAGATAGACGCGAACTATCCCCTGTAAAAACATGTACTACAAATTCGTATACATCGTACGCGTAGCGAATGCGAAGATAAGAATAATTGCAGTGCACACAGAGGGATTTAGGCAGTTATTACTCCCGCGTACAGTGCGTGACTGGAATGTGAAGAGACCCGCCGGCCATAGAGGCCAAGCGGTTCTAGGCGCTTCAGTCCGTAACCGCGCGACTGCTACGGTCGCAGGTTCGAATCCTACCTCGTGCATGGATGTGTGTGATGTCCTTAGGTTAGTTAGGTTTAAGTAGTTCTCAGTTCTAGGGGACTAATGGCCTCAGATGTTGAGTTCCATAGTGCTCAGAGTCATTTGAACCATTTGAAGAGACCCAAACAGGGTACAATGCAAAATCTCCCCTACCGTGCACTTCACAGTGGTTTGCAGAGTATAGAGGTAGATGTAAGAATATCACATGTCTTCCTGCTGATAAGGTATCGTTGTCAGAGAGATCTACTTAAAGGCCAGAACGGCTGTGAGGATTTGGACACTAAAAGTTCGAGTAATTCTCAGGCTTTAAAATACTCAACAGAGCAGCGTTGTCTCACAAGCCAGAGGTTACGTCATAGTGATAATAGCAGTAGTAGTAGGAGGAGGAGGTGGAACATTACCATTTTTCACATCTACAAGACTGTTTGGAAAAAAAATTTGTTTCTTCCGCTTTTGAAACATCGACGATCGTCCAGTACATTTTTTGTAGTTCCGTGCATTGCTGATACAAAGTTTATTATTTCGGTTCGCTGTTTCTCTGATCTTCTGTCAGAAATCTAACTTTCTCCAAAAAAAGAAAAAAAAAGTCTTCTGCACCCGGCGCGCCTCTCGCCAATCGCAGCTATGCGAGAAGCTGCACTTTTAAATCTCCCGCCAGCTGCTCTCTGAGGGGTGGGGCTGTGCAAACAAGCCACCACAGGGCGTTAAAATGACGCTGTCTCACTGCTTGCAACTCTGATTGGCTGCGGCATCTTTTCAAAGAGCCGCACTAAGAGATTCCGCCCCTCCCCAGATTCAGTGCACCTATAGACTTATCAATGTTAGTACGGAAGACTGACGTAGCACGACGATACTGAACTTATATTCAGATACTCAGGTAAGTGTATTAACAGTATAATCCCTGCAGTATTATTATTAATGCGACGTTACTGTAAGTGTAGTACTTAATTACAGAAAATTTCGAGTATGTGGTACTGATGGTAAGTGTCAAGGGGTGGGGGATGTGTGTCCCCTGATTGCATTCTGCTTACGGGAGCTCCTGGTGTGCCCTAGATGGGGCACCTTGCCTACCTTTCTTCGTCTGTCTCCTTTTCTTTTTTGTCGGTAGACCTTTGCGTATTCTTCCCCTGAATTTGTGCAGTAGGTCATCTCTGATGTACAGTGATGTAGACCTGTCTGTTCGTGGAAAAAGGGACAGCTAACCTAGTAGTTTGGTCTCTTTAATCATCCAACGCACCAACACTGGAGTATGGCAGCCAAGGCATACCCAACATGATATTCATAGAAATAAACCCTGCAATTTTTGTGGCGATGCTATAAGACTTGTAAATTTAATAATGCAAGAACACTGATTGTGGACGAGATCTCTTAGGGCTTCCAGGCAGAATAAAAAGACGTCTAACTCTCCCAGTATTAGTGTGCAATGTGACTACAAGGTTATATGTCATGTGCAGTGTGTACTATCACATGGCCAGTTGTGTGTGAGACCGTTGATTAATGTAGTCCAAAAGAGGGGTGTTCATGGAGCGTGTTGTGTGGTGCTATTCTGCATCGCAGTGACTCATACAGGAGAAGACTGAAATGGTTCTCATCCACGTGGCAGGCATGAGTCAATAGGAAGCACCAGCAGAATGCCACAGGCAACATCCAGCTTAAGCCTAAACGCACTATGACTGGCAGTTTAGTGGAACATTCAGATGTACAGGAAATGTTCATGACCACACACAGTAACAGGGAATATACAACACACTCTGGAGGGAGGTAGTGGGGACCCGTGGGAGGAAATCAACACAAGGAATAGTTTAACTATGCAATGTGTGTTTGGAACAGAATAATTTCAACATTCTACCTCCAAAGAGACCCATATATCTATGTGAAGTATAGTTTGTGGGCTGGGACTCTATAAGTGTTGGATGGTGGAAAAAAATAGCCAGCCACACTGATTATAAAAGATTCCGTAAACTTTGGATATGATATGCTTATACAGGATCTTTATATACGCAAGTACTTAGTATACAGCCGAAATTTTTGTAACATAAAAAGTGGATCACCATGGATGAAGATCTCGTGGATACTTTCCTAGAAATCTACAAACTGACAGAGATTTGCGCCAAAGATTGCGAGAGAGAGAGAGAGAGAGAGAGAGAGAGAGAGAGAGAGAGAGAGAGAGAGAGTGTTCGTAGAGGCTTTGGAAGCGATATGCAGATTTTGTCATTTATATAGGTGGAATGAGTGGGAGACATGACATCATATATACACTTACAAATAAAGGAAAATCGTTACACAGATGGAGTAATAAGTAGAGAGGGGTTGTAACGACTAGATGTAAGGGCCTGTATAATACCACACATGATTTGGTAGTGGAGAGGCGTTACATTCTTAAAAAAAACATGACGAAAAGACAAAACTATCGTACTCCTACTAGTTTTGTGTGTGGGTGTGTGTGAGAATGGTAATATTATTTTATTCTGAATACTGTAGTATTCTCCATCCCAATACATGTGAATTGCAAGTCATATGTATTTGAAATAATTGAATATTTGATTGCAGTATAAAGTAGTAAGATTCCAGAGCCAAAAGACGTGAAATATGCTGATTCCATATTGATGTTACTATAGATGAAATCATCAGAATGATAGGGTAAAAGAAGGTCTCTGTGCACAACATGAAAAGTATAATTTATTACTACATGACTTAGATTAGCACCTAACACTATTATTCATCATTTGTCTACTTTTTAAAACCCATGTAGCCTACATTTAAGCATTTTTTCAGTTGTTCTCTCTGAGAATATCGGTTGTGGGGGAAGTAATTGCTTTTGACACATTTACAATTGAGTGTGTTGGAGGAGAATGAATACATACTGCCCACAGAGAAACGAACGAATTTACAGTTAGTGCAGATACTGTTTCATACCTCATTGCCAGGTCCTACTTCTCTAACACAGCTGAATCGCCCAGGGTCGCCGATAGCTGTATCTGTCATCCTACTACCTTCTGACTGCATCCCCTAACATATGCGCTCAAACATTATTATTATTATTGAAATAAACAATTACTCTCTTGATATAAAGTGGTGTGGGTGTCTTTAAAGTGAATTTTCTCCATTAGTATGCGTTTTAAGTAATGTCACGCACACACCAAAAAATGTGCATCCACACTACACTTGGTCTTGAAGTATTCATAGCATACACGTGAAAGGGTGTAATTACATTTGCACTTAAAAGGGAACACTGAAAGTGCTACTATCACGGGTGCATGTTGTTTGTCATTGCTAGACCCATGTCCAACCGTATTGGTCCTGATGTATGCACGTCCCAGCACACACACACACACTCAAACACACACACACACACACACACACACACACACACACACAAATAGTGTAACTGGATTGCAATTTCAATCACATTTGAAAGGTATGACAACAGTCGTATGACCAGTGGTGTTGTCATCATAACCATTACCTGATGTTACTTTGTTACTAAAGTGAGTAAACATCACTAGTAAAAAAAACCTTTGCTGTTAGTGGTCATACTGCCATTCTAAACTGCATTCCAGTATTTGTCCTACGCTTTTACAAATGCTAAGGAAGACTGATGTGGGGTTAGATTAGATTAGATTAGATTAGATTAATACTAGTTCCATGGATCATGAATACGATATTTCGTAATGATGTGGAACGAGTCGAATTTTCCAATACATGACATAATTAGGTTAATTTAACAACATACTTAGGTTAATATAACAACTTTATTTTTTTGTGTTTTTTTGTTTTTCTTTATTTTTTATTATTATTATTTTTTATTTTTTTTTAATATTTTTGTTTTTTTTCTTTTTTTTCTTAATTTATATCTAAAAATTCCTCTATGGAGTAGAAGGAGTTGTCATTCAGAAATACTTTTAATTTCTTCTTAAATACTTGTTGGTTATCTGTCAGACTTTTGATACTATTTGGTAAGTGAGCAAAGACTTTAGTGCCAGTATAATTCACCCCTTTCTGTGCCAAAGTTAGATTTAATCTTGAATAGTGAAGGTCGTCCTTTCTCCTAGTATTGTAGTTATGCACACTGCTATTACTTTTGAATTGGGTTTGGTTGTTAATAACAAATTTCATAAGAGAGTATATATACTGAGAAGCTACTGTGAATATCCCTAGATCCTTAAATAAATGTCTGCAGGATGATCTTGGGTGGACTCCAGCTATTATTCTGATTACACGCTTTTGTGCAATAAATACTTTATTCCTCAGTGATGAATTACCCCAAAATATGATGCCATATGAAAGCAATGAGTGAAAATAGGCGTAGTAAGCTAATTTACTAAGATTTGCAATGACCCTTATTGCATAAGTAGCTGAACTCAAACGTTTCAGCAGATCATCAATGTGTTTCTTCCAATTTAATCTCTCATCAATGGACATACCTAAAAATTTGGAATATTCTACCTTATCTATATGCTTCTGATTAAGGTCTATATTTATTAATGGCGTCATACCATTCACTGTACGGAACTGTATGTACTGTGTCTTATCAAAATTCAGTGAGAGTCCGTTTACAAGGAACCACTTAGTAATTTTCTGAAAGACAGTATTGACAATTTCATCAGTTAATTCTTGTTTCTCAGGTGTGATTACTATACTTGTATCATCAGCGAAGAGAACTAACTTTGCCTCTTCATGAATATAGAATGGCAAGTCATTAATATATAATAAGAACAACAAAGGACCCAAGACTGACACTTGTGGAACCCCATTCTTGATAGTTCCCCAGTTTGAGGAATGTGCTGATCTTTGCATATTATGAGAACTGCTTATTTCAACTTTCTGCACTCTTCCAGTTAGGTACGAATTAAACCATTTGTGCACTGTCCCACTCATGCCACAATACTTGAGCTTGTCTAGCAGAATTTCATGATTTACACAATCTACTCGTAAACCGGCATCTTCCTGGAATTAACGTAAATACTGCCGCTATGTGTCGCTGTGCATGCATACCATATAATCAGGTCCAATAACTGGCTGTAAAGCTATGCTCTCTATGTCTATAGTTTTAATTATTTAACTTGGAAATCTATTACATGAAGTACCGAACATCTGTGCTAACTGTTCTGCTGTGGACTATCAGTAGGTTGGATAACTGACTATCATTTGCAAATCAGTACGGGATACAATATCTTCCCAGAGCTTTTATTGATAGTGTTAAAAAAATTTAATGACTAAATATGAGAATGCAAAGAACATGCATACATCTCTAGAGGTTCTGACTGTCTTGACAGCAACGAGACAGAACAAATTATACCTCCCTCATATGTAAAGTATACAATGTGTATCGAGTAAACCTTGTTAATTGTTAATTTTTTCCTATATATGTAGTCTTAAGATGGTTCTGCAGTTTGTCTACTGAGGTGGTAATAATTGCTTAGATGTTGTTGATGACAATGTCTTTCTGATTATGACTTGCAAAATATGAATACATAAGTTATATTATTTTAACTGAATGTGTACATATAATTGAAGAGTAGTTTTAATGGATTATTCCGTAATGGTAAGATGCAATACCATACCTAGATACTTTATTTAAAAAAGGCAGTCAGGACCTATAATGAATTATGAAACTATGCACTATATGCCTCTAGTTTTAACGTGTAAATCAATTGCACAAATAGTGATTCTGACAATCGAAATATGAGGTATCTCTTGGTGAGTTATGTCTGTCTTTCTGACAGATGACTGTGTTTGTCGTAAGCAAAGCAGTATGGTTTCCACATGCAATTCAAGAATTCTATTTTAGTGAGACATCTGTTAATAACTTCTTCAGCGACGTTAGTGGTGGCGGATATGTTCTACTGAATCAAGACTGGGAAAATGTTTTGTGTTTGCAGTTACTATGGTTGTAGAATATACAAGTCTTCTCGGAGGTTTTGTTGGTGTGTTAAGAATATCAAAAAAATCAAGTGACAGTAATTCTGATGCTTAAATTTAGAAGTCATAACAATAAAAAGATTTGATGATTATGTGAATAATAGCTTTAGCTCGTATTACTTCATCAATAGACAAATTGCAGAACGACAGTAGGACTATATATATGAAAATATAAACAGATTATGATCTAAGTCGGGTCGACAAAAATGCCTGCTTTACATATCAGGAAGATATAATTTGTTTTATATAGTTATCAGAAAGACAGCCATAACTGTTCAATTTTACCTGGCTCTGTACCTACAGTGGAAGATTTTAGTGATGATGGCTTATTCAGTTACAGTAAAATGCTGTAACATACCTCAATACTCAGTACAATCAGGACCTTTAATCAGTAGTAAAACTATGCACTATGTGGCTAAAGATTTAACGTGGATATCGATTATACAAAACAGCGATACTAGCAGCTGCTTTGTAGACAATCATATGATGGAGTTTAAAGTTATTCTGCTGGATGACCTACTCAGTTCGTTACTTTGTGTAGAACCAAACTAGGAAACATACTTTATACACACATCAAAAAGAGTTTTACGTCATCACGGTTCCCAGAACTCCTGAAGATAAACGTTGACTGTAGATATAGTATCACAGACATAGCCCCTTTGACTGTTCAGAGAATTCACTCAATCCTCCCAAAGATGTAAACAACCATGCATGAACAGCGCCGATTAGATGGAGGGAGTCCGACAGCCGATCAATTCTAGCCATTCCACCAGGAAGGAGGTACACGGCTCGTTTGCAGTTCAACCATCCCTAGACGGCCAATACCTCGTTTCGATCGCGTCCGCATAGTTACTTTGTACCAGGAAGGGCTCTCAACAAGGGAAGTGTCCAGACGTCTCGGAGTGAAGCTAAGCGATGTTCTTCGGACATGGAGCAAATACATAGACAGGATCTGTCAAGGACATGCCTCGCTCAGGCCGCCCAAAAGCTACTACTGCAGTGGATGAGCGCTACCTACGGATTATGGCTCGTAGGGATCCTGCCAGCAAAATGCTTTTCGTGCATCCACAGGATGTCGTGTTACGACTCAAACTGTGCACAATAGGCTGTATGATGCGCAACTTCAATCCCGACGCTCATGGTGAGGTCCATCTTTGCGACCACGACACCACGCAGCGTGGTACAGGTGGAACAAACAACATGCCGAATAGCCCGCTCAGGACTGGCATCACGTTCACCAATGAGTCGCATATGCCTTCAACAGACAATCGTCAGAGACGTGTTTGGAGGCAACCCGGTCATGCTGAACGCCTTAGACACCCTGTCCAGCGAATGCAGCAGGGTGGAGGTTCCCTGCCGTTTTGGGGCGGCAGAATGTGAGACCGATGTACGCTGCTGGTGGTCATGGAAAGCACCGTAAGTGCTGTACTATACGTGAATGCCATCCTGCGACCGATAGTGCAACGATATATTGGCGAGGCATTCGTGTTAATGGATGACACTTCGCGCCCCATAGTGCACATCTTGTGAATGACTTCCTCCAGGATAACGACATCGCACGACTAGAGTGGCCAGCATGTTCTCCGGACATGAATCGTATCGAGCATGCCTGGGATAGAGTGAAAAGGACTGTTTGTAGACGATGTGACCCATCAATCACTGAGGGATCTACGCCGAATCGCCGTTGAAGACTGCGACAATCTGGACCGACAGTGCCGTAATGAACGTATCGATAGTATGCCAAGAAGAATACAGGTATGCATCAATGCAAGAGGACGTCCTACTGGGTGTGAGAGGTACTGGTGTGTACAGCATTCTGGACCACCACCTCTGAAGGTCTCGCTGTATGGTGTACAACATGCAATGTGTGGTTTTCATGAGCAATAAAAAGGGCGGAAATGATGTTTATGTTGATCTCTCTTCCAATTTTCTGTACAGGTTCCGGAACTCTCGGAAACTAGGTGATGCAAAACTTTTGATGTGTGTGTATGTAGGCAGACAAACATCATTCCACAAAAGAGTCACAACTCAACCATCCAGCGTTAATGTCAGTACGGTTTTGTAAATAAATACCTACTACTACCCATCTAATTATTTATCACATACGTATCATTTTTAGGATTATCATGAAATTGAAAATGGTTCAAATGGCTCTGAGCACTATGGGACTTAACTGAGGTCATCAGTCCCCTAGAACTTACAACTACTTAAACCTGACTAACCTAAGGACATCACACTCATCCATGCCCGAGGCAGGATTCGAACCTGCGACCGTAGCGGCCGCGCGGTTGCAGACTGTAGCGCCTAGAACCGCTCGGCCACCACGGCCGGCTATCGTGAAGTGCCAGGAAAAAAATTCAGCACTTGCTCGTCAGCCTCAGACACGAATCAGGTTATATTGATAGAAGGAAGCTGTAATTATTCTGGAAATAATATTGTGGCTCTTTCATAGAAGCCTATGACATTACAGTACATATGTACACTCCTGGAAGTTGAAATAAGAACACCGTGAATTCATTGTCCCAGGAAGGGGAAACTTTATTGACACATTCCTGGGGTCAGATACATCACATGATCACACTGACAGAACCACAGGCGCATAGACACAGGCAACAGAGCATGCACAATGTCGGCACTAGTACAGTGTATATCCACCTTTCGCAGCAATGCAGGCTGCTATTCTCCCATGGAGACGATCGTAGAGATGCTGGATGTAGTCCTGTGGAACGGCTTGCCATGCCATTTCCACCTGGCGCCTCAGTTGGACCAGCGTTCGTGCTGGACGTGCAGACCGCGTGAGACGACGCT
Source organism: Schistocerca americana (assembly GCF_021461395.2). Classification (NCBI taxonomy): domain Eukaryota; kingdom Metazoa; phylum Arthropoda; class Insecta; order Orthoptera; family Acrididae; genus Schistocerca; species Schistocerca americana. Next base: position 349,948,195 of record NC_060124.1, read on the forward strand.
TCATCCAGTCCCAAACATGCTCAATGGGGGACAGATCCGGAGATCTTGCTGGCCAGGGTAGTTGACTTAGACCTTCTAGAGCGCGTTGGGTGGCACGGGATACATGCGGACGTGCATTGTCCTGTTGGAACAGCAAGTTCCCTTGCCGGTCTAGGAATGGTAGAACGATGGGTTCGATGACGGTTTGGATGTACCATGCACTATTCAGTGTCCCCTCGACGATCACCAGTGGTGTACGGCCAGTGTAGGAGATCGCTCCCCACACCATGATGCCGGGTGTTGGCCCTGTGTGCCTCGGTCGTATGCAGTCCTGATTGTGGCGCTCACCTGCACGGCGCCAAACACGCATACGACCATCATTGGCACCAAGACAGAAGCGACTCTCATCGCTGAAGACGACACGTCTCCATTCGTCCCTCCATTCACGCCTCTCGCGACACCACTGGAGGCGGGCTGCACGATGTTGGGGCGTGAGCGGAAGACGGCCTAACGGCGTGCGGGACCGTAGCCCAGCTTCATGGAGACGGTTGCGAATGGTCCTCGCCGATACCCCAGGAGCAACAGTGTCCCTAATTTGCTGGGAAGTGGCGGTGCGGTCCCCTACGGCACTGCGTAGGATCCTACGGTCTTGGCGTGCATCCGTGCGTCGCTGCGGTCTGGTCCCAGGTCGACGGGCACGTGCACCTTCCGCCGACCACTGGCGACAACATCGATGTACTGTGGAGACCTCACGCCCCACGTGTTGAGCAATTCGGCGGTACGTCCACCCGGCCTCCCGCATGCCCACTATACGCCCTCGCTCAAAGTCCGTCAACTGCACATACGGTTCACGTCCACGCTGTCGCGGCATGCTACCAGTGTTAAAGACTGCGATGGATCTCCGTATGCCACGGCAAACTGGCTGACACTGACGGCGGCGGTGCACAAATGCTGTGCAGCTAGCGCCATTCGACGGCCAACACCGCGGTTCCTGGTGTGTCCGCTGTGCCGTGCGTGTGATCATTGCTTGTACAGCCCTCTCGCAGTGTCCGGAGCAAGTATGGTGGGTCTGACACACCGGTGTCAATGTGTTCTTTTTTCCATTTCCAGGAGTGTATATTATGAAAAAAATATTAGAGATATGCTTGTATACAGATACATCGTGTTTTTTATGGAGTGTTCTGGTATGTGGTTCCTTAGTCGTATCACACTTGCACAGCGTATCTGAAATACGATAAAAGAGGAAGCAGGATGGAATCATGGTTGACTACCAACCTTTATAATTAAGACACTTTATCGGCATTACGCCTTTAAAAGAAATGAGAAATACAAATTGTGGACGAGCCACTAGATAAAACTTTGCAAATACAATTAGAAACCCAAAGTACTTAGTACTCTAACAAACAATTCCAAATTAAGAAAAGGGGGTTACTAACAAACTTGAGGACTTCAAACTCCCATATAGGACTTCCCTAAAAACAGATATAATGAAACAATTACAGGTAAGGGGAGACTTAATAACACATGAGCACTGGTGCCAAACTAAGATGCCATTACATAACGTGATAGGATCACTTAATTAAAAAACTACAACAGACACTGATATTTAAAAACATGTTTACGCACTCAGACGTGTTGATAAAATTACTAGAAAAAGCTGCACAAGGAACTCAGCGCATGCTATGCAGTTTAAGGTTTAGCCAGTCGACAGTCCATAATATTTAAGAAAACAAGTTCATATACAAACAGGTTACATACAATATATATACCTACCAGCTTAAACCGCATTGGCGGAAGGAAAATAAATACTGAACTTTGGAAGGCGATATGTGAACAACTCCCGGTAGAGGCCAGGTTCTTAAACACTGCCAGACCTAGAACTCGGACGACATTTCACTCCCCGCCAAGGCGCTGGTACAATAAAAAATTTCTGCCCGAATCACAAAGACATTCCAATAACTCTGAAAGTAGTGGCTAATGTTTGCCTGAGGTCATTCGTCATGACAGCATAGGGCTTGCTATTACAAAGCTATAAGTGATTTTTCTTCTGCCGTGCTTGCTTAACAAGTCTATTATAGAAGTGGTTCGTAAAAGCTCTTGGTACCGTTTGTTGCATTCGTCTTAGCCTTTCTTTCATCACATAACGAAGATGACGTGACACCGTTTGGCTGCTCTGACGCACTGCATTCTGCGGAAGTCTGCCGCCCTGCTGGCTGGCTCGCCAGAAACGCCAATGTTGTAGCTTGCGCCGACGCAGTCTCGGTCGCGTCATGTTTTCATTGCGGTCTCCTCGTTTCGACACCGCCGTATTGTAGCGAGATAGCTTCGCTCTTGAACTTTTACCTGTTTTACTGCCCCATACAAGGTTGACAGGCAATATGCGTAGACGACCACGGAATTGGAGTCGCCATGGCTGACTGGTTTGATGCAGCCCACCGTGGATTCCTCTCCTGTGTCGACTCTTGCAACCTTCGGAATTGCGGGCTGGATGTTTTCCCAAAGCCAGATGTCGATTCTGATTTGAACAACAATATCACTGAATTGTTCACAGTCGTCACTCTCTGTCCTACCTTTCTGTTCATAATGAATCCTACTGCCGTTGTACAAATTTCTGCTGCTGTTGGCATTACCCTACATTCATCTGACCAGAAATTCTTGTCTTTTTTCCGTTTCACTTTACTGATCCCCACCATATCTGGATTGAGCCTTTCAAGATTGCCTAGTTTCCATGCCACGTTCAAATTTTTGATACTCTGCGCCCCGACTCGTAGGACGTTGGTTATTCATTCTTTCTCTGATGGTCACCTGCCCTTTAGCCGTTCCCTCTCGGAAGTCCGAATGGGTGTCCAGTTCTGAATCTTTTGTCAATGGAGAGATCATAATGACACTTTACAATTACAGGCCACATGTCCTATGGATACACATTATGTGTCTTTACTGCAGTGGTTCTGACTGTCTCTGAATACTCAAGCCGTTGATCATTTCTGATTCTTCTGCTTTGGGGGTAGTTTCCCACCCCAAAACAAGAGAGTGCCCTTAACTTCTGTCCGCTCCTGCACCGTCTTTGATAAGGCCGTTGACAGCTCAAGGGTGATTTCTTATCCCGAAAGTGTTCGGCCGCCATTTCTGATGACTTTTATTCAAAATTTAAGTTGTGGCGGCGTTCAAACTCGGGACAGAGGACTTAATTAGTAATAAAAGATACTATCCGTAGACCACGGATATAAGTAGGAGACCAAAAGCAATGAACAATATCTTGTTGCCCACGTCTTCAAATACATCATTGTTGGGATGTCGGTCCTGATATAATGCTGCACCTAAAGCTGAAAGTGAGGCGAAATGCCGGGGTGCAGAAAAATGAAGTCGTTGGAATCTTCGTAAAATTAAGGATGCAACTAATTTTTCAACATGTCGATGTATGATATTCCTGTTAAGGTCTATAAAATTTATGAAGAGAAATGGCACAAAACACATTCAGTTTCGGTGAGTCTCCTTCGGATTCGACGACGACGTCAGAATTTTGTGACCGCCAAATTCTTATATTATGGCTGTATACTTCACCCAATAACTGAAACGTCGTTTCGTCCGAAGAGATGAGTCGTTCGGAAAAAGTGCCCTCTGCGATATTCTCGATTACTGGAACGCAAAATTCGTACCTTGCTGCAGTAACGGCAATTTGTAAGGCTTCAGACATAGGTATTGTTTCAGAATACTCCACACGGTTGTTTGAGGAAGCTGTCGTTTGCACTCGGGTAAATCACGTGAAATGGTTTCCGACGTGATTACGGCCGCACGACAGGAATCAACAGATTTTGAACACGGAATGGTATTTTGACAATAGTGTACTGAAAATACCAAATTTCAGGCATTACCCCTCACCACGAACAACGAATGCGGTGGCCGCCGGCCTTCACTTAGCGACGCAGATTAGTGGCCTTTGCGTAGAGTTGTCAGTACTAGCAGACAAGGAATACTGCGTGGGATAAAAGCAGAAATCAATGTGGAACGTACGACGAACGAATACGTTAAGATGGTGTGGGGAAATTTGGCGTTAATGGATTATGGAAGCAGTCGACTGACGCGAATGCATTTGCTAACAGCACAGCATCGCGTGCATCGCTTCTCCTGGGCTCGTGACCATATCGGTTGGACCGTAGACGATTGAAAAACCGTAACTTGGACAGATGAGTCCCAATTTCAGTTGGTAAGAGCCGATGGTAGGGTTCGAAGTCATGGACGCAAGCTCTCACCGAGTCACTGTGCAAGCTTGTGGTGGCTCCATAATGGTGTGGGCTGTGTTTACATTGAATATACTGGATCCTTTTGCCCAGCGAACCGATCACTGACTAGAAATGGTTATGTTCGGCTACTTGGAGACCATTTGCAAACATTCATGAACTTCTTTGAATTATTATGAATGACAATTGGCCATGTCACGAGGTCACGTATGATAGCGATTGGTTTGAAGAACATTCTGCACAATTGAGCGAATGATTTTTCACACAGATCGCCCAACACGAATCCAATCGAACATTTATGGTACATGATCTAGAAGTTAGTTTGTGCACAAAATCCTACATTTGCAACACTTTCGAAATTATGCACTGCTGAAACCTCTCCGTAGAAAAATTTATGAATTACTGTGCTGGTAAACCCTTTACGTTATTTGATTTTTCAAACAGCTGAGCAAAACTGAACGTACTCAGACATTTCTCTCTGTACTTATTCTGATCATCACTAAACTGACACACAATATTTTTAGCGCAACGCAATATGACTTTCACTAATGCCTACAAAAAAATGGCCCTGACTAACAATAACCTATACCTTTCATGAATCACTTACCTCACAAAAATCTTCGTAACTCGAACTACTGCAATACAGCGAGCACCACTACTGCCAGCCTAATAAAAGATTCTAACTACTGAAGGCACTAACTACTGATAGGCATAGTTAGCAAATGAAAGATTTTGATAGAGAACAAACAATGTATTTTCCTTAATAATGTTCAAAAGTCATCATATATATAGCAGTTCATGATATCAAATATTACAAATTTACTCTTTCTGATGGACACACGTCCAGATCGTCCACTCTCAAAATTCTGCCATCTCTCTCCCCACATCCACCACTCCTGGCGGCTCACCTCCAACTGCGCAACACTACGCGCTGTTCACATCCAACTGCCCAACACTACAACAGCAGATATTCCAATAATGCAAACCAGCCACAGACCGCACACAGCACAGTCAGTGATTTTCATACAGATCGCTACGTGGCGTTACCAACATAAAAACCTAAACAGCCTACTTACACTGCCATAGAGGCAGCATGGCTCAATATTTCTGTAGGGAAATTCTATCAACTTTTTGTTGAGTCCATGTCACGTCGAGTTGCTGCATTGGGAAAAGGAGCTCCGACACGATATTAAGAGGTACCCCATGAGTTTTGTCATCTCACCATCCGCAGCAACTGAAGAAGAAGGGCGGATCGGTCCTCGAAATATCGCGCATAAAATGGAAACAACTGGTCTGTACACCCGAATGTACAGCAATATTCCAGGAAATAAGACGACTTTTTGAAACAAACTATTGTTCAACCTTTTATTACACAGTCTGGCACATGAGAATCTCCCTGTCTTTTGTACCGACGCAATTCAATGGCAGTGGCAGACGAACACACAGGAACGCCCTCTATTTACGACACGTTTTGTGGAATAGTGGTCGCACTTCGTTCGCATAGCTGATGGACGGTATAACGAAGAGAAGGTACGAAGCTTAGGCTCTCTACAATGGTGCACTGTATTGCGTTACGGGTGCTGTACGTTCTGCTGTACAAAAATTTTCTACATTGCCCTGTTGCGTCACAGGCGCCGACGAGAGGAGCTATATTCGAATATCAAAGGAGTTGCGTTCATTACTATTCAAATGTTACTTCGTTACCCTCGTCCTCGGAACGATGCAATAAGAAGGCTCATGCATATGAAACACACACTACTTGTGCTGCTCGTCAGAAGGAAATTGAATTTTCACAGGCATCGTTTTTAACGTGGGATACGCACGAATCAATTCAGTACGTGGAACGTGGCGTTGCGTAGAATAGCAGGCATTACTTGTAACGTTGTTTTTGGCGTTTCATCGCAGTTAATTATGTGAGAAAATTCAACTAAGTTCAAAAATTGCCTCTGAAAATGCAAAGTAGTACTATAAATGGGTCTCATTAATTCAGAAGCAAGACAAAAGGTCTTGCTGAAATGAAAAATGTTAACGTGATAAACAAGATCGTCAAAATCTAAAACAAATGCGGAAAATTAGTTTTGTGTTCAGTCTCAGAAATCTTGCCCCTGAAAGGTCTTTATACCGTTGTTTTCTGAATTGAGGGAATGTGCTTTTTAGGTTTCCGTGCCTTAATCTATAAAAACCAAACCGTTACAGGATAGCTTTGTTGTTCGTCTGTCTATCTGTCTGTCTGTCTGTCCGACTATTAAGAGCCCCTTTTCTTAGCAAATCAAATCAGTTTCTTGGCAATCAAATTGACATTTTTCACATACTGAACTCTATGGTCCCTTGAAGGTGCAAAAAAATTGAGGCTTCTACATCAATTCCATCCAAAGACCCGATCATTTACGTCACATATTTCAATACTCGCAAACTCACTCAACAAAACCTACAGGAAAAATCCCGTTGACTTAGAATCATGAATTTGGCAAGAAGTAAGGTTTCACGGCTCAATCAAAGTAAAAAGTCCTAAAACTGCGAATTTTTAATTACATGAGAAAGAAAAAAAGTTTTTTTATTCTTTCTTATCTGACTCTTATCTGTTCGACGGTCTGTTAAGGCCTCTTTTACTCAGGCGCGGGTGGACGTATCAATTTGAAATTTATGTCTTTGCAGTGTAATACATGTAAGCTTCTAAGCCAATGTAACCAAAAGGTACGACCACTGAGGTCACATGTTCTGATACGCACAAACTCGCTTATGAAAACCTACTGGTTTGAACTACAAAGATGAAATTTGGCAAGAAGTAAGTTTCCGTAGTACAAGCAAAGGAAAAAATCTGGTAATTGTTAATTAGTGATTACACCATAAGAAAAAATGTTTCTTTAGTCATTTATTATGAAACGTCAAACTTGAACTTAAGCAGTTAGTAGTTTTACTTTCAGCCTGATTGGGTCGCAATGGTAAAAAATATCAGGCAAGGAATAACTCTATTTCTCGTATGACACGTTTCGGAATATTTTTGTTTGACATACAATATGAAATGCCATTTCTAGGTGCAGTAATCGCTCTTGCGTATCTGATGAATAAATTTCGAAACGTGTCATACGCGTGGTGTTCGACTTTTAAATTGCGACTCATGCAGCATGGATGAAGAACCACTCTCTATTACAATAATGATTGCCTGCCTCCTGCATGACTTTATATCAAATTGATATAATTGAAATTAAAACATTCTCGAAAACAATGGAATCCATGGGACCGATATTATGCCAAGAACGATGAAGATAAAAGGCAAAAAGGTCTAGACTCTCGATTCCCGGAATGGATGATTTGTCTATATACACTACTGGCCATTAAAATTGCTACACCAAGAAGAAATGCGGATGATAAATGTGTATTCATTGGACAAATATACTAGAACTGACATGTGATTACATTTTCACGCAATTTGGGTGCATAGATCCTGAGAAATCAGTGCCCAGAACAACCACCTCTGGCCGTAATAACGGCCTTGATAAGCCTGGGCATTGAGTCGAACAGAGCTTGGATGGTGTGCACAGGTACAGCTGCCCATGGAGCTTCAACACGATACCACAGTTCATCAAGAGTAGCGACTGGCGTATTGTGACGAGCCAGTTGCTCGGCCACCATTGATCAGACGTTTTCAGTTGGTGAGAGATCTGGAGAATGTGCTGGCCAGGGCAGCAGTCGAACATTTTCGGTATCCAGAGAGGCCCGTACAGGACCTAAAACATGCGGTCGTGCATTATCCTGCTGAAATGTAGGGTTTCGCAGGGATGGAATGAAGGCCAGAGCCACGGGTCGTAACACATCTGAAATGTAACGTCCACTGTTCAAAGTGCCGTCAATGCGAACAAGAGGTGACCGAGACGTGTAACCAATGGCACCCCATACCATCACGCCGGGTGATACGCCAGTATGGCGATGACGGATACACGCTTTCCGTGTGCGTTCACCGCTATATTGCCAAACACGGATGCGACCATCATGATGCTGTAAACAGATCCTGGATTCATCCGAAAAAATGACGTTTTGCCATTCGTGCACCTAGGTTCGTTGCTAAGTACACCATCGCAGGCGCTCCTGTCTGTGATGCAGCGTCAAGGGTAACCAAGCAACCATGGTCTCCGAGCTGATAGTCCATGGTGCTGCAAACGTCTTCGAACTGTTCGTGCAGATGGTTGTTGTCTTGCAAACGTCCCCATCTGTTGACTCAGGGATCGAGACGTAGCTGCACGATCCGTTACAGTCATGCGAATAAGATGCCCGTCACCTCAACTGCTAGTAATAAGAGGCCGTTGGGATCCAGCACGACGTTCCGTATTACCCTCCTGAACCCACCGATTCCATATTCTGCTAACAGTCATTGGATCTCGACCAACGCGAGTAGCAATGTCGCGATACGATAAACCGCAATCATGATAGGCTGCAATCCGACCTTTATCAAAGTCGGAAACGTGATGGTACGCATTTCTGCTCCTTACACGAGGCATCGCAACAACATTTCACCAGGCAACACCAGTCAACTGCTGTATGTGTATGAGAAATCGGTTGGAAACTTTCCTCGTGTCAGCACGTTGTAGGTGCCGCCACCGGCGCTAACCGTGTGTGAATGCTCTGAAAAGCTATTCATTTGCATATCACAGCATCTTCTTCCTGTCAGTTCATTTTCACGTCTGTAGTACGTCATCTTCGTGGTGTAGCAATTTTAATGGCCAGTAGTGTACATAACTAAGTTTGTACGGAATTCTCAGTGCGTGAGTCCTACTTACCTGGCCAGTTTTTTATAGTGTAGCGGGTCGGGGTTTAGTGACACGCGATATTGAGCGTGAGTATCAGAGGGGAGAGCAAAGATCACTGTTTTGTCATAGATGGAGGGAGGGAAAGTGACATGTTGGATGCGGTGGAATGTGTTGTTTAATAAACAAACAGACTAATACAAAGTGTTTTAACTCTATCAATTCCTCACGGCTGTGAAGCGGCGAAGTCGCAGCATGCACATTCCAGTGATCGCTCGTGTTGCAGCAGGATGCCAGGCGTCGAATTCTTCCCTCAACGGCGTGCTAGAGATCCTCTGCGGCGGCGGTACGGCGCTCTCCTTGCACATTCCCTCGTTGAGTTATTAACAAGTGGTTACTCCGTGCGGCGGAGTGCTCTGTCCCGGAATCGAACCAGCTACTCTGAGGTTCGGCGTCATCTGGCGGGGTTCATCGTGCTCTACAATCACAGGTGACCCATTTGGTGACGCCGCAATTCCTTCGTCTTCACTAGCCATCTGGGTAAGTAAAAACACGAAATTCTTTCTGCTAACATCTGGAATGGCATCTTCCGCGCGACTTCTGTCGAGCAGCGTAGCAGCTAAGTTGTTGTAGCGAAGTATGACGTCCGCTGACTAACCACCGGTCCGTCTGTCCAGGCGACCTCACGCCCGATTGTCCGAGGTATCTATTCGGTGTTTATCCCAATGTCGCTAAGTTTTTAGGGCGGCGATTGACATCTACATCTACATCTACATTTATACTCCGCAAGCCACCCAAAGGTGTGTGGCGGAGGGCATTTTACATGCCACTGTCGTTACCTCCCTTTCCTGTTCCAGTCGCATATGGTTCGCGGGAAGAACGACTGTCTGAAAGCCTCCGTGCGCGCTCTAATCTCTCTAATTTTACATTCGTGATCTCCTCGGGAGGTATAAGTAGGGGGAAGCAATATATTCGATACCTCATCCAGAAACGCACCCTCTCGAAACCTGGCGAGCAATCTACACCGCGATGCAGAGCGCCTCTCTTGCAGAGTCTGCCACTTGAGTTTATTAAACATCTCCGTAACGCTATCACGGTTACCAAATAACCCTGTGACGAAACGCGCCGCTCTTCTTTGGATCTTCTCTATCTCCTCCGTCAAACCGATCTGGTACGGATCCCACACTGAGGAGCAATACTCAAGTATAGGTCGAACGAGAGTTTTGTAAGCCACCTCCTTTGTTGATGGACTACATTTTCTAAGCACTCTCCCAATGAATCTCAACCTGGTACCCGCCTTACCAACAATTAATTTTATATGATCATTCCACTTCAAATCGTTCCGCACGCATACTCCCAGATATTTTACAGAAGTAACTGCTACCAGTGTTTGTTCCGCTATCATATAATTATACAACTGTTCGGTTGTTGTTCTATGCTTCTCATAGTGGGCAGAAACGCGACCAATGTCGATACATGTGCCGGCTTTCCACTGTTTTACCTCTATGCTGACGTGGTCGGGCATTGCCCTTTCGTCCTCCTCTGCATTTGCAGATACGTCACACACGGGAGTTTAGTATGCTGACCGTTCCTGGAGCATTGACCACTGATATGGGAATAGCGCTGGTCGTCGTTCTCCTTGGAAGCAATGTCCGTCTGCTCGGTCGTTGATCTGTCGAAGTGCTGACTGCTGCTGCGTAAAATCCGGCCTTCTCACTTGAGCAGAAACGTTACCAATGCCACACACGTACCGACTTTCCTTGTTGGATTGCTGCCGCTTCCGAATATTGTGGCTTAATGTGTCAATGTCTCTAAAGTGTTCACTTAACTTATAATAAGTCTTTACGTATTTTTCTGCTTTGAACAACCATAAATAACAAATAATTACTATACACTCTACAATAGAGCATACAGATATTTCCTTGGTTTGTGTCGAACGTCGCAGCATTTCTCGTCGGTTCTTGTTCCTGATTGCCTTTTCGATTTTAGTTTAATATAAACAGGGAGGCATAATTTGGCAATCCGTCCAGATAGCCATGCACGTTAGCACTCTACTTCCCTATTCAGGAAGGCGAACGTGGCCCACATTGAATACGCTGTGCGGATTAACGGAGAGTGCTGGTGAGCCGGCCAGCGGGACGTGGTTTTTAGGAGATTACTCGCATCCCACTAGGTAAATACCCTGGTAACCACGCCCCCTCTCAGATACCCGCTACCCACACATTTAGAAAATGTTCTCAGACTTGCACATAGGACATAGTCTAGACAGATATGGTCCACAGATTCAATTTTCTTGCTTTTTTTTGGGGTGGGGGGTGGGGGGTTGGGGAGGACAAAAAGAGACTGGCGAACGTGGTGTTTAATCTCTTCAGACCCTTAATTAGCAGTAGGTACCGGACTGGCATCAACGTGTCGCCTCAGTTATTATTTTAATATTTCCCTATTTTTAACTGTTATATTACATTATAATCCACTTCATTATACTGTGCTGTCACCTGGTGGTGTCTCCGTTGAGTTGTGAGCCCATGCATTCAGTGCCAGTCAGTCTGTTTGTTACCTTCATACGGTTACTGACTGTATCCCGGCACGTCATATTCGACTACGGTGTTTCTACAAAATGTCTCTCAAACGTATTTTTGAAGATTTCTGCCTTTGGCTGTGGATCATATCCATGTAAGATTATCCAATTTTGTTTTACAGTTGACATTTCCTGGAGGATGTTAAGATTATAGTGACAAAATGTCGTACAATTCTCTTGATTTATATGCAGCTTGTATGTATCCTAAAATGTACTCCGAACAGCTTTCGCAAAACTATTCGTATAAGCGCTATTATGATAGGAAATATTTCTGACTTGTTACTTTTTATAACTATTTTATGACCTGAACGGCTGATACTAGTACAATCATTGTTTTACATACTGCGATATTTGATAAATAAAGGTTTTCAATAAAATTTACAACAGCCAAGTGTACAGATCGTTGTTTCCATCCTGACGATTGCAAGAAGTTGTAAATATGATTGCTTGATTGCGGAACTGACAGAGCGAATCAGCCACTCAAAGCTAAAATCTGCGTTCAATTAAATCGGATGGAGGTCATGATGCCACACGAAATGTCGACAGTTTACTCACGCTCATCTCATCATCACCTTAAACTGAGGGTAAAGCACTTCAGTTTTCCAAAGGCTTCCTCTCTTTTTTGAGTTTTACAGGATTTTTTTTGGAAATTTGAGGTAAGGTTTTGTGGGACCATAGGACAGAGGTCATCGGTCCCTAGGATTACATAGTAAGTAAAGTAACTTAAACTAACTTACGCTGAGGACAACACACACACCAATGACCGAGGGAGGACTCGAACCCCCGACGGGGGCAGCCACGCGGACCGTGACAAGACGCTTCGACCACGCGGTTACTCCGCGCGGATGTTTGATAGGAAGTGCGCCATGATCGAATAGCTGGCTTGACCGACCTAAGCTTGTTGTTGGCCACTTCCAGCAATTATGTGGCATTAATTAGTGCCTCCACTAATAGTGTGCATTCTCAGATCCACAACAGTGTATATACTGATCTTGTAGTGGTCTGTTGTCCAAGGTTGCAGTTCCACAGCAACGTATGTTGTCTGAGGGATTTTTTTATAAATAACTGCCGAGCCACGTGCATGTATGGAGCAGTCTGTGTCAGAATTAGCTGTGGAAAGATTCTCCCTTAAGAATGAGTGCTGTATTAAAGATCTACAACGGACTGAATTAATGGTTTAGAAATTTTCGACCCTAGCAGTGCTGGCAGTGAGACTTAAGGTGCAGCGTTTACAATTATTTTGTGCAAAACCGTTGATTATGACTTGTATGACTAAATTTATTCTAAAAGTTTATGTACAAAAAATTTGAAAAAGACATGACATGAAATTGTTTGATGCACAATTAAACCTTGAAAAAGAATGAGACTGAGACAATGTAATTAACGTTAAGCAAAGTTAATAGGTGGGAGAGTGGTATGCTAAACACCATCTCTCTTTCCTTATAAATTAACCGCAGGCTGTCTAAGCATCGACAATAGTGACTGTATGGTTTGAGAGAGAAGCTGTGTTTTGCTGTGCTGTGCTGTCGAATATGGGAAGACTGAGGCGTAAATGATGTTGCACCCCTAAGCTCCACTTGTCCTAATGTACCAGTGCTGGAAGTCACTTATACGACACTTGGTCATGTAACGTGAGCAGATCACTAACGCGTGATCGACTGACATCAGATGAACTCCTACGAATGTGCTGCTGTGAACTCAAACACCGGACTTCACTAGCCTCCATTGCCTAGGAGAACTACCTCCCAAGTGTGCCATTTCGCGTCGCTTAAAGCTGAGTTACCAAGGGGCGGTAGCCAAGAGACGAAGTTAAGTGACTAAGAACCAAACGACAAGTTCCTAGTTATTAGAAAGTAGAACGAAGCATTTCTGCACTCTGCACCAAGAGAATTTAGTCAACAAATCTCTCACCAGATGCCAGAAAAACGACAACTCCAGTCAGCTCGTTTTCAACCTCTCTGTTTTCGAAAAAGTTAACTCAGACAGTACATCAACTGACGTCCCACTATAGCCACCAATCAATGGTCTTATTAAAGGTTCGCGTTGTTTGCTACGACCGTTGGAAAAGAATTAAGAAAAACAGTTTATCGGCTACGTGCAACCAACAATTCCTTAGAGTCCTGTTTTGGCATCAGACAATACCTACTCAGAATTACGACTTGCATTATGACCGAAGTTTAACGTAATTTTAAAATATATTCATAATTCAGTGCATCCAAACACCATTGGGAATCACTCACAAATTGCCAATTCTGATCGCATGAAAGCATATTTACAATATACTGATTGAACTGTGCTGAAAAGTGATAAAAAGGGCTAAAACAAACAAAAATAAAAAAATAAAAAATGTCAAAATAAAAATCAAACAATGTTATCATGATGTGTATCATACAATTGTTTGATCAGTGGATTATGAAACATATAGGATTTTGTCTATGTAAAACTAAACTCCAACCAAATAGGCCTTGAAAGTCCAACGCTACCGACCGACGATCACGCCACCTTCAGTTCATAAGCATAATGTCAGCGACTGCTCTTCCAGCCATTGTCAGTGTTGGAGACTGGAAACAGTACTCCTATATCAAGTAGCTCCTAAATTTGGCTCACAAGGGCAGAGAACATCCTGCGTGGCAACAACATTCGGTAAAGCTGGAAAGCCGCTAATCTACATCTACAATTACCTCTACATACATCTCCACTAGTCGCCGTATGTTGGCGGAGGGTACCCTCTTACCTTTACTGTTCCACTCCCAAACAGGGCGAGGGAAGAACGACTATCTATATGCCCCACATTAGGCCTAATTTTTCTTATCTTCATGGTCCTTACGCGAAATATATGTTAGCGGCTGTAGAATCGTTCTGCAGTCAGCCTCAGATGCTGGTTCTGTAAATTTAGTCAATAGTGCTCCTCGAAAAGAGTGTCGTCTTCTCTCCAGTGAGTTCCATTTGAATTCCCAAAGCATCTCCATAATACTTCCGTCTTGTTCGAACGTACCGGTAACAAATCTAGCAGCCCACCTCTGCATTGCCTCGGTGCCCTCCTTCAATCCGATCTGGTGCGGATGCCAAACACGCGAAGAGTACTCAACAGTCGGTCGCGCTAATGTTTTCTATACTGTCTCCTTTACATATGAACTATACTTTCCTGAAATTCTGCCAATAAACCGAAGTCGACCATACGGCCATTGTAATAACAATCCTCATAGCCCCGTTCCACTTCATACTGCTTTGCAGCCTTACCCTTAGATTTTTAATCGAAATGACTGTGTCAGGCAGCCACTATTAATGCTGTTCTGGAACATTATGGATCTGTTTTTCCTACTCATCTGCATTAACTTCCAACTCTACACAAACACAGCTGATTTCGGTCGTTAATTGCCGTCGGCCCGTGTCTTGTCCTTGGTTACAGGTATTGCCCGAAATCTAGTAATCTTGGCACAGTCTTGACACTGTAGATATTGGAATTCTGAATTATCCGACGAATTCCGAAATTTAATGTCCCTTTCCTCTAGGTCCAGCTACTACTCCGCACTCAGAGTCTGTCCCGTCATGCTCCTATAATCACGTCGGAAATCTTTTACACGATCCACCTGAGTACAAATGGCAGCTCCGCCAAGGCACCGTCCTCTTATTGGTTGTGTATGCCACACCACCGCCATCTGTATTTGTGGACATCGCTCTCCTATTAGTTTTTCACCTTATTTTATTGTGACAGCGATGTGTGTATAATTGATCGCGACAAGAATAATATACAGAAGATGTAACCTCCCCGCAAGAAATTTAGAAAGTCAATGTTAATGAAAATGTGCCAAATGTTGTCTTCCCACAAAACTGAATAATAAAAATGAACCAAGCGTAACCTCCTTGCAAAATTAAAGAATAATAATGGCCCAAATGTAAACTCCCCACAAAATTAACGTTAAGATGATTGCTCATTAAACCCACAATAATATTGATTAAATAATGAACCATGAACTGAATGTAACATCTCAACACAAATAATTAAACCTGATAAATTTTATAAGGGCAGCTGCGCTGACCTTCGGCCCTGTGAAATAATTAAACCTGATAAATTCTTACCTCAGTAACACTGCATCCATATCTGCTATTTTTCGGCACAGCTCCGTGCAATGCTGGCCTATATTTAATTTTGATTCTTGGAAGAAAGGCATAGGAAATATTCTTTAACTTGAAATGAATCCTTTTCTTTAAAAAGTTACTTTATAGAAAAATTGTTATTGGGGCATTTTTCTGAACAAATTAATTACAATTAACATACGATATTAGCTGAGCGCAATGCTGCTTCATTACCTTCTACAATAATACACATCGTCCACCACAATCCTGACCAGATTCGGAAGAACAGCACGCCGCCGACGCATGCCGACGCCCGCTCAGTACAACCGTCCACTCGCTACATTCAACTGCACCAGACTCCTACTGCAGACAGAGTGCAACTCGCAACTGTACCAGACTGCTACTACTCTCCAACTGACTACTCTCTCTGCCCACTCGCCACACACTACTGAACTCTCGCGCGGTCAAGCGCAGACTAGCAACGATAAACAACTCTCTTGTCAGAGATTCTGTCATGCCTCGCCATCGCTGGTAATGAATACATACGTGTTTCAAAGAATAGAAAAAAGTTGAGAATCTGTTAGATGACGATCAGTTTGGTTTTAGGACAGACAACGGCACCAGAGAGACAATTCTGTTGTTGTGATAGATACTGGACACTGGCAAAATCAAGATACGTTAATTGGATTTGTCGAATTTGAAAAAGTGTTCGACAATAATAAATGGTGCAAGTTGTTCAAAATCCCGAGAAAAATAGTGGCAAACTGTAGGCAAAGACAGATAATATGCAATATACACAAGAGTCAAGAGAGGACAATAAGAGTGGACAGTAAGAGTGGATTACCAAGGACGAAGTGCACGGATTAAGAAGGATGTAAGACAGGGATATAGTATTTCGCCCCTGCTGTTCAGTTTATGTGTTGAGGAAGCTTGGAAATAAAGGTAAGGTCCGAGAGTGTGATTAAAATTCAGTGTGAACTATTAAGGTTCGCTGATGACTTTGCTATCCTCAGTGAAAGTGAAGTTAAGCGATTCTGCTACCTAGACAGCAAAATAACCCATCACGGACGGAGTAAGGAAGATATAAACAGCAGACTAGCACTGGAAGAAAGGGCATTCCTGACCAAGCGAAGTCTGCTACTAGCAGATCACGACCTGAGGAAGAAATTTCTAAGAATGTACATTTGCAGCACTGCATTGTATGACAGTCAGACATGGACTGTGGGAAAACAGGAAAGGAAGAGAATAGCAGTATCTGAGATGTTTTACTACGGAAGAAAGTTGAAAATTAAGTATACTGATAAGGTAAGGAAAGTGGAGGCTCTCTCCAGAATCAGTGAGGAAAGGAATATATGGAAAACACTGTCCGCCCCGATAACTGAGTGGTCAGCGTGACGACTTGCCGTCCTACAGGCCCGGGTTCGATTCCCGGCTGGGCCGGGGAGTTTCTCCGCTCAGGGACTGGGTGTTGTGTTGTCTTCCTCATCATTTCATCCCCATCCGGTGCGCATGTCGCCCGTTGTAATAAGACCTGCACCAAGGCGGCCGGATCTGCCCCGAAAGGAGCCTCCCGGCCAATGACGCCAAACACTGACTAGGAGGAGGAACAGGATCATAGGGCTTCTGTTAACACATCAGGGAGTATCTTCCGCGGTACTGGAGTGAACTGTAGAGAATGGCAACTGTAGAGAGAGACTTGGATACATCCAGCAAATAACTGAGGTCGTAGTTTGCTAGTGCGACTCTGAGATGAAAACTTTGGCACAAGAGAGAAATTCGTGGCGGGCACCATCGAACCGGTCGTGAACTGGTGCCCGCAGTAGTTAATGTTTGCTGTATAATCTTACAGACGTTGAACGAGTGTATCTTGTAAATGGGCAGTTTCCTTGCTGTATTGTGTATGTTATGTGCATTGCTTCTATTGTACTGTTCGGTTGTTACAGCAGTAACTTCTGTTACACACAGGAGCCACGGTTCTTTCCTGTTGCTAACACTGAAGTGTTCCATGTGTGTTTTTCAGTTATTTCTTGTGCCTTATATGTGCCGGTGAAGTAAGGTTAGAATATCAACGTACACTGATGTGCCAAAACTTTATGACCACCTACTTAATATCTTGTTTATCCGTCGTTGGAACGAATACATCACTGATTCTACATATCAGGGATCGGACAGTTTGTTGGTAGGTTTCTGTAGGTATGTGGCATTAGATGTCTATGCACAGATCATGTAATTTGCCTAAATAACGGGGCGCTGATATGCGTTCGCGGTGATGGCGCCTGATAGCGATAGAGATGGGTTCCACAGTATTTTATATCAAATGAATTTTGTCGCTGAGACAGCAACGTGAGTTCACTATTGTTATTGTTGTGGTCTTCAGTCCTGAGACTGGTTTGATGCAGCTCTCCATGCTACTATATCCTGTGCAAGCTTCTTCATCTCCCAGTACCTACTGCAACCTACATTTTTCTGAATCTGCTTAGTGTATTCATCTCTTGGTCTCCCTCTATGATATTTACCCTCCAAGCTGCCCTCCAATACTAAATTGGTGATCCCTTGATGCCTCAGAACATGTCCTACCAAGCGATCCCTTCTTCTGGTCAAGTTGTGCCACAAACTTCTCTTCTCCCCAATTCTGTTCAATACCTCCTCATTAGTTATGTGATCTACCAATCTAATCTTCAGCATTCTCCAGTTGCACCACATTTCGAAAGCTTCTATTCTCTTCTTGTCCAAACTATTTATCATCCATGTTTCACTTCCACACATGGCTACACTCCATACAAATACTTCAGAAACGACTTCCTGACACTTATCTATACTCGATGTTAACAAATTTCTCTTCTTCAGAAACGCTTTCCTTGCCATTGCCAGTCTACATTTTATATCCTCTGTACTTCGACCGTCATCAGTTATTTTTCTCCCCAAATAGCAAAATTCCTATACTACTTTTAGTGTCTCACTTCCTAATCTAATTCCCTCAGTATCACCCGAGTTTACTCGACTACATTCCATTATCCTCGTTTTGATTTTGTTGATGCTCATCTTATATCCTCCTTTCAAGACACTGTCCATTCCGTTCAACTGCTCTTCCAAGTCCTTTACTCTCTCTGACAGAATTACAATGTCATCGGTGAACCTCAAAGTTTTTATTTCTTCTCCATGGGTTTCATACCTACTCCGAATTTTTCTTTTGTTTACTTTACTGCTTGCTCAATAAACAGATTGAATAACATCGGGGGGAGGCTACCTTTCGCTCCCTGTATTTCACCCCTGCCACCTTCAGAATTTGAAAGAGAGCATTACAGTCAACATTGTCAAAAGCTTTCTCTATGTCTACAAATGCTAGAAACGTAGATTTGCCTTTCCTTAATCTATTTTCTAAGATAAATCGTAGGGTCAGTATTGCCTCACGTGTTCCAATATTTCAACGGAATCCAAACTGGTCTTCCTCGAGGTCGGCTACTACCAATTTTTCCGTTCGTGTGCAAAGAATTCGTGTTAGTATTTTGCAGCCGTGACTTATTAAACTGATAGTTCGGTAATTTTCACATCTGTCAACACCTGCTTTCTTTGGGTTTGGAATTACTATATTCTTCTTGAAGTCTGAGGGTATTTCGCCTGTCTCATACATCTTGCTCAACAGATGGTAGATATTTGTCAGGACTGGCTGTCCCAAGGCTGTCAGTAGTTCTAATGGAATGTTGTCTACTCCCGGGGCCTTGTTTCGACTCAGGTCTTTCAGCGCTCTGTCAATCTCTTCACGCAGTATTGTATCTCCCATTTCATCTTCATCTACATTCTCTTCCATTTCGATAATATTGTCGTCAAGTACATCGCCCTTGTATAGACCCTCTATATACTCCTGCCACTTTTCTGCTTTCCCTTCTTTGCTTAGAACTGGGTTTCCGTCTGAGCTCTTGATGTTCATGCAGGTAGTTCTCTTTTCTCCAATGGTCTCTTTAATTTTCCTCTAGGCAGTATCTATCTTACCCCCAGTGAGATGAGCCTCTACATCCAAAATTTGGCCTCTAGCCAACCCTGCTTAGCCATTTTGCACTTCCTGTCGATCTCATTTTTGAGACGTTTGTATTCCTTTTTGCCTGCTTCATTTACCGCATCTTTATATTTTCTCCTTTCATCAATTAAATTCAATATTTCTTCTGTTACCTAAGGAGTTCTACTAACTCTCGTCTTTTTACCTACTTGTCCTCTGCTGCCTTCACTACTTCATCCCTCAAAGCTACCCATTCTTCTTCTACGGCATTTCTTTCCCCCATTCCTGTCAGTTGTTACCTTATGCTCTCCCTGAAACTCTGTACAACCTTTGATTTAGCCTGTTTATCCAGGTCCCAGTTTTAATCTACAGTTCATAACCAATAGATTGTGGTCAGAGTCCACAGCTGCCCTTGGAAATGTCTTACAATTTAAAACTTGGTTCCTAAATCTCTGTTTTACCATTATATAATCCATCTGATACCTTCTAGTGTCTCCAGGCTTCTTCCGTGTATACAACCTTCTATCATGATTCTTGAGCCAAGTGTTAGCTGTGATTAAGTTATGCTCTTTGCAAAATTCTGCATGACGGCTTCCTCTTTCATTTCTTACCCCCAATCCATATTCACCTACTTCGTTTTCTTCTCTTCCTTTTCCTACTATCGAATTCCAGTCACCCATGACTATTAAATATATACTATAATGCTACTGAAACCATTGTAGCACGGTTCTGGCTCCGAGACACGGACAGTTACACTGCTTAAAGATGACTTCGCCTCCGGGGAAGACATTAAGCATGAAGGGATGAAAGTGAGTCGCAGCTGTCAGCGTGTCTTCGATTACTACACTATGTGATCAAAAGTATCCGGACACCTGGCTGAAAATGGCTTAAAAGATCGTGGCGCCCTCCACCGTTAATGCTGGAAATCAATATGCTATTGACCCAACCTTAGCCTTGATGACAGCTTCCAATCTCGCAGGCATACATTCAGTCAGGTGCTGGAAGGTTTCTTGGGGAATGGCAGCACATTCTTCACAGTGTTCTGCACTGAAGAGAGCTGTCGATGTCGGTCGGTGGGGCCTGGCACGAAGATGGCGTTCCAAACATCCCAAAGGTGTTCTACAGGACTTGGGACAGGACTCTGTGCAGGCCAATCCATTACAGGGATGTTATTATCCTGTTACCATTCCACCACAGGCCGTGCATTATGAACAGGTCACCGATTGTGTTGAATGATGCAATAGGCATCCCCGAAGTGCTCTTCAATAGTGCGAGGCAAGGTGGTGCTTAAAACATCAATGTAGGCCTGTGCTCTGATAGTGCCATGCAAAACATGGAGGGGTGCAAACCCCATCCATGGAAAACACTACCACACCATAACACTACCGCCTCCGAATTGTACTGTTGGCACTACACACTCTGGAAGACGACGTTCACCGGAAATTCGCCATACCCACACCCTGCCATCGGATCGCCACATTGTCTACCGTGATTCGTCACTCCAAACAACGTTTTTCCACTGTTCAATCGTCCAAGGTTTACGCTCCTCACATAAAGAGAGGCGTCGTATGGCATTTTTACCGGCGTGATGTGTGGCTTATGGGCAGCCGCTCGATCATGGAATTCGTTTTCTCATCTCCCGCCTAACGGTCATAGTACTTGCAGAGGATCCTGATGCAGTTTTCCTTTGTTATGGTCTGGATACGTGTCTGTCTATTACACATGATGACCCTGGATTGATCTATGGTCCTGTCTGATTCCGTAGATGCTCAAGACGACAGCACGTGAACATTCGACTAGCTTCGCCATTTTCGAGATACTCGTCCACAGACTGCGTAATAAATCGCTTATCACAGTGGATTTTCCCTTTGAATTCCATGTCTTCGTTGGGATGGTCCTCCATTCGTGTCTGACTCTTTTATTACCACGTCACGTACCAGCAACGCAACCAGGGGCATCCAAAGTCACGGTGGACAGTGGTCATAATGCTTTTCTTTATCAGTGTATATGTAACAGCAGTTTTCAAATGGCAAACGCTCAGGCTCCTATGAAAGGGAAGTCACGATCTTAATGGTGTTTTGATCTTCTTACTGCATTTAATTGGTTTTAATAGTATGCATAATAAATGTTGAATAGTCTGGACACAATATACGAGGATTATTCGGAAAGTAGGGAACGATCGGCCGGGAAATGGAAAATACGGTGGAAATCTGCTGAAGCTTTGCACAGATGCGTTGGGCATTGTATCTAATACGCCTGTCGATCGCATCATGTCGCTCTTTTCAGTTCTGGGCCTGACGAAAGATTTCGCCTGAAGATATGCAATCCACATAACATAACTGTCATGCGGTTCGTTCTACACGACAATTCTTGGCCCCACTCTGCAGGGGCTATGAAGATGCTCCCGCAGTGTTTTCTATGGGAAGTGTATGATCCCCCACAATACAGGCCGTAATTGGCTACCCCGGTGGTTCATATCTGCTCAAATGAACCGCTGGCTATGAAGATAATATTTTGACGACAACCAGCTGCAGTCCAGAGTAGAAAATTTTCGAAAAGCACTGGCGGCTGTCTGCTATAACGAGGGAATTGAAAAGTTGCTACAGCGCTACGTCAGATGTCTAAGTATGAGCGGCGACTATCTAAAGAAGTATCTAGAAGGTGTAGCTAACCGTTGCAAATAAAACAGTTTTGATTTTCACTGTGGCTTCCATTTCGCGACCTATAGTTCCTTACTTTCCGAACCGCCCTCGTAAATATTGCCTTACCACTCCTTTTTCATCGTTTTTGAGTAATATTCGATGCAGGAAACTTGCTAATGAATTTAGATCAATTTAATAAATGTAATTTGTAGTACAGGACAAACGAAATTTGTTGTTCTATGATGCTATCTATATTTACGTTGTCAATAAATGCATAAATATTGTACTATTATCACGAACTTAGTCGATTCCATTCTCTCATCCTGTGCACCCTGTTTCTTGTACTACTGAGAAGAAACTTATATTACGTAGAACTTAGGTTAGTGACGAAGAAGCAGCTTTCACTTGAAGCTATGAATTTAGACTAGATCGATTGGTCACATTCGAGGTCAGACTTCTGAAAAGGACGGAGAGTGTCACAACGTAATATGTTGTGTGGAGACTGAATCACGTTAAAAGCTTTTCAGACCTGAGTGAGGGACCTGCCGCTCCTCTCTCCATGATTGCCAGCCACACATGTCCGGAATACCACGCCTGCAGCCACGGAGCACGGAGCAAGCCTTCCACTTTAGCCAGCAGGACTGCAAATACCAGCCGCTTCCATTCGCGAAGCACACCACAAATTACAGCGTCATTCCTTAGCGAAAGCTCTTGCAGTGAATTGTACAAAATTTTGCTCGTACGTAAATTTAGTAAACGCGAACTATGCACAAATTCGTGTCTGGAGGATATTGAAATACACACCTTTGGTGCTGAAATACAACTGAAAGATTTGAAAGCAAATAAGTTGCCAGGAACGAATGAAATCCAAATTCGGAGATAACCATATATGACGGTAGTATGTGTTTCCTAAAGAACAGTTACCGTAAATGACCATTCAGCTTTGCTAGTACGAAATGATAATTAAATGGACACCCTAGCTGCAACCAGGCGTTGATATACTTCATTGAGGACATGTTGAAAATGTATCCCCCGACCGGGACTCGAAGCAGGAGATCCCGGGTTCGAGTCCCGGTCGGGGCACACATTTTCAACATGTCCCCAATGAAGTATATAAACGCCTGGTTGCAGCTAGGGTGTTCATTTAATTATCATTTCGGAAATAATCGCTTACTTAATTGTCTTTTGGGTTGAGTCTCTAGCCAAGGGCAAAGTCCCCTCCCTGTTTGCTGCAGAGTTCTTCAGCATATTCTGAATTCGGATATAATAAATCTTCTAGAGAAACAAAAGCTTGTGCCAACAAATCAGCACGAATATATAAAGGATCACCCGTGCAAAGCTCAGTTTGCCATTTACTCTCTCGACGTAAGGATGGATGAAGGGCAACAGGTGGTTTCCATATTCATAGATTTCCGGAAAACGTTTGCGCAGTGCCGCACTGCAGACTGTTAACGAAGGTCCCGAGTACTGAACAAGTACTGAATAGGTTCTCTGAAGTGTGGGCTGCCAGAAGGCTTTTTAAGTAATAGAACCCAGTACGATGTCCTGGAAGATGAGTGTTCAGTGGAGACAAGGGTACTGTCAAGAGTGCTCCAGGGAGACATGACGCGACCGCTCTTACTCTCTATATACATACATACACGATTTGTAAGGTGGGGTGAGCTGCGATCTACGACAGTTTGTTGATAACGCAATGTTGTGAGAGAAGCGTTGAGCGACTCTAAGAAGGCACAGGATGACTTGGATACAATTTCTGTTTGGTGTGGTGAACGGTAACTTGCTCTAAAGGTGGGAAAAAGCACCTGATTCAGACGAGCAGGAAAAACCAATCCTGTAATAACAGAATATAGTATTAGTGGGTCGGTGATTGACATAGTTGCGTCATTAAATATCTGGACGTTAAAGTCGCAAAGTGGCATGAAATGGAACAATAACGCAAAGTCTGCTGTAGTAAAGGCGAATGGTCTACTTCGATTTATTTGGAGAATTCTACAAAATTTTCATCTATAAAGGGCATGGTGGGCAGAACAGTTCCGCGACCTACTCTTTAATGGTGCTCAGGTATGTGGAATCCGAGTAAGGTCGGATTAAAGGAAGACGTCGAAGCAACGCAGAAGCGTGCTATTAGATTTGTTACCGGTAGATTTGATCGGAACGCAAATGGAAATTTCATGGTGGCAAGCAGACGTTCTTTTCACGAAACAATATTGATATGATTTTGGGAATCGGGATTTGCGACAGACTGCAGAACGATTTTGTTGCCACCAGCGTACATATCACCTGACGACCACGAAGCGAAGCATACAGAGAGGCATTTTGCCCTCATTCCGTTTTCTTGTGCAACGGGAAAAGGAAACACAGGAAGTAGTACAAAGTATTAAAACGCCGGTATTTCATTTCGTGTCTCCAACTCCCTGTGCCACATAGTTTGCTATGACAATTGCAGAAAAGCCTATCCAAACTAGACTGTTCCTGGTAAAAAAATTATAAAAAAATGAATCCCTCAGAATGATATGTTTGTAACTGTCAGAAACGCCGCTGTTCCCCATTAAATAATTCTCTCCAAAAATGTCGAAGTCACTTCCTATCTGCCAAAAGAAAGCGCAACTGACACACACACACACACACACAATGCATACTATTTATCGCAATCGCACTACAGAATAAGACGTCTGAACAAAATATCACACTTGGAATCTGACTTCGCAGGACAGAGCGGATCAGGCTGTGGAAAGGCGGCAAGGTCAATTACTGTTAGTTATATAAGAACACACGCAACTTTATTCCTCAAACTAATGCACACTTTTCTCTTTAAAACAACAAAGATCAATTCACGGCTGAGGGCCCAAGCAACTTCTCCAGAATAAGATTAAATGATTGCTTTTAAAACACCAGGATTTAGAGTAACAGCTGAACGCCTTACTTAATTAAAATTACAATATCTTCTCTGCTAAAAGCCGAAATAATATTTCAGATCGGCTAAGGAAATTCTTGAAAAGCCAAGCATGTAAAAATTCCGGATAAAGGTCATATTAAGGAAAATTCAAGGTAATTCTTCTGCTGAAAGTAAAAAAAAAAAAATTCTTTACATAATGAAAGAGAAGCTTCAAAGGTAAGCTTTTACACGGTACAACAGAAAAACATCTTAAGAAAACTTGAGGTATCTTGTCCGCTGAAGGCCTGAACAATTACTCAAGAATAATTAAAGACAACCTTAAGACAAACATTTACAGAACACGGCTGATGGTCATTTCAAGAATCCAAAAAAGAGTAACCTTCGGAGAAGGATTTACATATTAAAGCCACAGCTTCTGAAACAAACTCGGGCGAAGGGCTAAATACAGAGCAACAAGGATTTTAAATGAAACACGGCTGAAGGCCTAATATTAAAATAGTTGACATAAAGTTCGGCTGAAGGCCATATGCTAAACACAAAACAGACGATATTAATACACGGCTGAAGGCCTGGCACAGTACCTGCGACCAAAATAAAGTGACAATCACGAACACTAGTGCTCAGAAGTGTTCCAAGGGTCGGTCTGGGGAGGAAACTCTAAGCACAGTTTAGGTGAGACAGGCGGCCAAACGTAACACTAACCGGTCGGCACACAGCATTGATCTGTTCAGTGGAAATCGCAGAAGCTACACACGGTTCCACGTAAACACACTTGCACAAGAACTCGAGCAATAGTAAAAGCAGTCACTGAGGAACAACAAGGACGAATCAATTCGAGACACTGAGAGTTTCCACAAGCGGCCGGCGACCAAATACACGTCGTCCGATGAGACGACCAACCGAACGACCAACCAACGGTCGTCCCGCTGCAATATCCTTCCGTCGGACAGTTCATGTGTGTCGCCAGCGGTCGCCAAGCACTGGCTGTCCACACCTCACTGGCGCTCCGTCCCCGACTTCACTCCAGCTGTGTCCTGACTGCTGCTCCGTGCTAGAGATGGGCAAAACTGTTCTTTTCAGAGATCGGATCAGAGCTGTTCACTCCCTGAAATGAACTAGCTCTTTTTCATGACTCATCACTCATTCACAACAGAAAATAAATGGAAGGCACATTGCCCTTTAAACTTGGTTTATTCCAGTACTATACCTGTATTTTGATCTTATTTGATCCTATTTTGAAGTAACACAGATAATGAGTAAGAATTTTGTATTTTTTTATTGTAATTTCCACGATATGACAAAGTTTTTGATTATTGATTTATTTTGCACTATCGTGGTTTTTTGGGTGATCGGAAAATGTTGTAACTTGAGATTTACATTAACAATATATTTGGCTATAATGTATTAAAATTTCATTAACCTCGTACAAATATATTGCAAGCCATATATTTTTAAAGTGAACATTTCTTTCCGAAGACGCCTAAAATCGCAAAATCCGTACTACAATAAGAAAAAAATATATAAATTTGACTGTAAGACCAAAGTGCTGCATATAGCCTTCTGCAGAATAAAACAAGGAAAATATTGGTGTATCACTTTTGCTATACGTTTATCGGTTCGCTCGTAATTAAAGTGTAAATTCGAGTGACCATAATAAAAAATCCTATAGTACGAGGAGCCGTCAGGAACCTAATCTAATCAGTTTAAACAAATAAAAATAAAATAAAAACAAATGATGTATACATAACATAATTATGCAATATACATAACGGTATTACTACGAAGAACAATATCCAGTAGAGACGAACTCCGATGCAGAGGCGCTGAGTCAAGCAGGTCGAGCCGCGAGCTGTATTACTGTGTGAGCTAAGACCGCAGAGACCAGAGTGACACCTGAGTTGCTTTGCTCCACACTCTGGCTAGAGTCGAGAACGGTGGGGTGAGCGTTGAGCGGGCGAGTTCCGAGGGTGGAGGGAGCGGTGAACTGCTACCACTCACCCGCTCGGAGACAAATCGTCTGTTCTCTTGCGAGCAGGTTGTTGCAAGTAGTTCTTATGTTCTCCACTAGGAGGCTCTCTGTCCTGTTGCTCGCATTGACTGCCCAGAGGGCAGGACGTGTGACTGAAACGATCGCCGACGGAGTGCTATGCTAAGTTAAGGTGCGCCAGACACTGCACGTGGCAGAGGAAGCACAGAGAGGGCACGGCATATGTGAAACACAAAATCCAATGGGGACTGCACAATGCAGGCAGCCAAGGCAGAAGCAGGGTAGAGGCCGGCGCTGGCTGTATTGTGTGGCGTGCAGTGTGCTCTGACCAGCAGAGGCCCCACTGGTCCACTCCGACTGTCTCTCTCTCTCTCTCTCTCGCTCTGCTGTGGGAAACGTTTGGAGCTACCGTTCTTTTTTTCTG
Source organism: Schistocerca americana (assembly GCF_021461395.2). Lineage (NCBI taxonomy): Eukaryota > Metazoa > Arthropoda > Insecta > Orthoptera > Acrididae > Schistocerca > Schistocerca americana. The sequence continues at coordinate 349,975,752 of NC_060124.1, forward strand.
AATCACTGATTGTTCACTCCTTTGAAAGATTCAACTCTATGAATTAGTTCAGGAGCGGATCCCCCATCTCTACTCCATGCCCGACCGACTCCACTGCTGGTCCATCAGTGACTAACTGAGCTCGAGACACACGACGACCTGGAAATACTATCGGTCGCTCCAGAGATGGTACGACAGTGCACTTATCGATAAGCGCTGCTGCTGCCACTCACGGGCAGGTAAGGCAAGAAGTTAGTGACGCCATTAAATGGAATAAGATAACGAGGCGGCAGTACCGTAAGAGAAGATGACAAACAATAAATGGCATGAACACGAGCCGCGCACGGATCAACACTAGTTGTCTGAGACTGCAGTAGCGTGTGTGAGTTTCATTTGTGTGCGCGTGTGTGTGTGTGTGTGTGCGCGCCCACGTCTGTCTAGTGTTGATGAAGGCCTTAATGACCGAAAATTTTAATTGTGAGAGTCTTTTTGTTGTGCTTATCAGTGACTCAGCATCTCCGCTATACGGTGAGTAGCAACGTCCCTTCTCTAGTATTGTTACACTTTTAATTTAAATTAACAGATGAAGGTGAATGCTTAAACAAAGTACCGTTGAGACGGTACTACAAATGTTAGGCTTGATCGTGCGACATATTCGACTAAAATGTACACTGTACTCTGAAGTGTAATTGTGACGGTCGCTTGTGTAAGAGGCGATCAAAATTTTTCCATCGAGGGTCGAACAGTCCACGTTCCGTAAGCCAATCAGGCAGAATCGTCATGAGCAACGAGGCAATCATCCCATCGACTCTCTATGTTGAAGTTAACCGTTTAGTAAAACACTGTGTCTTGCTGCATGAAGAAGTCCGTAACTGCATGCTGTACATCGTCGTCCGACAGCAATCGTCGAATCTTCAAAGACGTTTTTGAGACACCGAAAGCGTAATAAACGCATGGGGAGAGATCAGAACTACAGAGCGGGTGCTCGAAAGTCTCCGACTTGAGTTGGTGTAACTTCTCTTTTACGACATTTGCGATATGCGGACGTGTGTTACTGTGAAGCAGCAGCACCTTGTCGCAGTTTTCTCGGACTTTTCGCCTTAACTGCGCGGCCGTAACTATTGGGCAGCGCCATTCCTCTGTGATGGACACACCACAATCCTGGAAACCTGTAATGGATGAGGCTGGTCTTCCAGATCTACCAGCGTCTTGTGTCGAGTGGCGGCCGCATAAAACTTAGTGCAGCATTCTACAATCGTGGATTTCGACAGATCTGCTGCCCATACACATTATTCGTTCTCCGATGGATACCTGCCGGGATTTGTCCATCGGCAGCTAATAAGGGAATTATAGCACACTGGTTCTTTTCAGAATAACGTCGCCGTAGTTCACGTTTCCACACGGACGTCGGAAAAGACATGAGTCTACACTAATCCCTTGCTTGTACAACGCTGTTTAGTGACCCGCATCGGCGTGGCACTGCGTGCCAAGCGCACGTCGCAATAAACACGGATGCCAAACTACTCCATTGCCTTCACATTCGTGCTTATACACCCGCATCTTTTGTCGCGCTATACTGTATAAATGCTACAACTGCAACCTCAATTCCTTGCCTATAAATCGCTGCTTAGTGACCCGCATCCGCACACACCGCAACAGATACGAATGCGAAACTACTCCACTGCCTTCACGTAAGTACTTAAAATCCCCATCAGCGTCGCGCCACATTGCACAAATGCTACAATAACAACAGCAAATAAATGATCGCCTCTTATAAAATGACTCAAGTTAGCAGTGGACTGCGACTAATAATTCCGTATGACATTCAATATTTGTTACTTCAAAAATACTCGATTAATGTTAATATTTGTTTAAGCTGCTGTACGAAATCATAACTGATATTTCAATGATATTCATTTTGAATGGTTTGTCGAATGCTGTTCCCAGTTTGTCAGTCAAATGCTTCGTGTCTGACTTGCTTACATATGTTACCTTCTAAAGTTGATCAGTTATTACTTTTTTAAATTACTTATAATTAAGTTATTTCTTGAAAGTGTTAATCTTTTTGCCCTCTCACTATCATTAACTCTGATTCTCCAGTAGCTGCAAAGTTCAAAGCCTTAAACATTGACATTTTGTTCTCAATAGCTGTGCACTCCTCTCTTGTGATCGTCGAGTGTCGCGAGAGAAGAGAAATATCAGATATTGTACTGGGCGACTTCCATCCTTTTGGCAAGCTCAGAGAACATCTGGCAAGGGGATATTTTCCAACGACGAGCACGTTCACACGTAGGTTCCGTCGAGGAGAAACTGAACATTGATTTCGGAGACCTGGTGACTATGTTGAAAAGCAGTGTCGTGTTTCTATGTGTCCCCACTTCAAATGAAAACTGACTGAACAGAAACTGGGAAAGGCCGGGATCGGTTCACGAAATAACACATGATTTCATTAAGAAATATCACAATCATATGCTCCTCTATTAATCAAAGATACAGAGACGCAAGTAGATCTTCGCTAATGATAATTACTACGCATCCGACTGCACACTCGACACACAAATCTTGGCTCACTCCTGAGCAAGAGCCAAATAACGAAAAATCAAATACATTCCATAGCGCAAAAATGAATAACAGCGATCCACACATGTAGGTATTCGTTCTATTCCACGAATTTAGATCTATTCAGTGATTAGCAAAAAACTGAAAGTCTATCCACTTTGAGTAACACATGGTCGAATACACTATTATGCATTCAAAGAAACCCATTTTTCCGTGAGAAAAATAAATTTAAATGTGGAAGTCTCTATATATTTTGCATCCACACAGAAAGTACAAGCATTTACTGATAATTACTAGAAGAAGTAATCTTATTTCTACCACCGGTCATGTGGCGTCCTAGCTAAACAAAACCGACAACTTTCTAGTCCTTGAAATCCAAGAAATACATAAAACTCAATCCTGCATTTCAAAAAAATTAGACCCGCGAATTTACTTGACACATTTAAACTAATTGTACTTTAGCAACTACACCAGAGAACAATACTTCCTTTTACTGCAAACCACGTGGTAGTCAATTCGCTCACAGATAAAGTACTCCCTCTCAAAAACAAAAGAATAAGGGTAAGTGCACACCCGAAGTTACTCCTATAGAATTAGCATGATTTACCCCTAATGTCCAAAATGCTGGAATAAAGGTAGTTAACTATGAACATCTCGCATTAAGTAAATTCGAATACTTCTGATACGTGGTACTTACTGGAATTAAGGAAAACGTGGGAGAGAGGACCCATCAATGTAACTTTCCTTTCACACAACCTGTTTATTTAACAATATATAAACTGTGCCGGGTTCCCGGGTTCGATTCCCGGCGGGGTGAGGGATATTCTCTGCCTCGTGATGACTGGGTGTTGTGTGACGTCCTTAGGTTAGTTGGGTTTAAGTAGTTCTAAGTTATAGGGGACTGATGACCATAGATGTTAAGTCCCATAGTGCTCAGGGTCATTTTTTATAAACTGTGTTTTAGAGATAATCGAAGCATTTAACCATGAAATTTTCTTTAACAAAATGAAAAAAATGTTCAAAATTCTTTCGATCTTAAACCTTAAGTTGAAAAAGCTTTTAATCTTCGCAAAAGATCTCTGAACAGCTGTTTTGCAAAACACAAAACAATATGACAATGATTGCAAGACTGCCGGTCCTGCAGCCCGCCCGTTATCGGGTGAAACAGCGATGTTTACTACCGCGCTGGACACAGTCTGTCTTATTAAATACCCTTCTGCAACACATGAAATCTATGTAAGCGCTACTGATGACAAGAGTGATTCAGTTACTCAAAACAGATGACTTAACTTTTAATTTGAAAGCTGTATGTCGAAAGTATCGGGGTTAAGATGTGCACCTGTGATTAGAAAACAACATGACAATGATAAGCCTTACTTCAAAGCAACCAACCTCTTAATTTTTGCGCGGGAAAAACAAGAACTTGCATTTTTCTGTGCGAGCCCCGATTTCTCTTATTTTATCGTGATGATCGAGCCGCCCTTCTTTGAACTTTTTCGATGTCCCACCTGATGCGGATCCCACACCGCACAGCAATACTTCAGAATAGGACGGGCAAGCGTGGTGTAAGCAGTCTCTTTAGTAGACCTGAAGCAACTTTACAAGACGGTAAATGGCAGCATCATCTGCAAACAATCTAAGACGGCTACTAAGATTTTCTCCTATATCGTTAATATAGATCAGGAACAACGAAGGGCCTATAACACTTCCTTGGGTAACGCCGGATATTACTTCTGTTTTACTCAATGACTTTACGTCTATTACTACGAACTATGACCTTTCTGACAGGAAATCACAAATTCAGTAGCACAAATGAGGCGATATTCCATAGGCACCCAGTTTGGTTAGGAGACGCTTGTGAGGAACGGTGTTGAAAGCCTCCTGGAAATCTAAAAATATGGAGTCAATTTGACGTCCCCTGTCGATGGCACTCGTTACTTCATGCGTATAAAGAGCTAGTTGTGTTCCGCAAGAACGATATTTTTTGAATCCGTGCTGACTATGTGTCAATAATGTTCGAATACAATATATCCTCCAAAACCCTACTGCAAATCGACGTTAGTGATATAGGCCTGTAATTCAACGGATTACTCATATTTCCCTTCTTGGGTATTGGCGTGACCTGAGCAGTTCTCCGGTCTTCACGTGCGGATCTTTCAGTGAGCGAGTGGTTGTATATAACTGCTAAATATGGAGCTGTTGTATCAGCATACTCTGAGAGGAACCTGACTGGTATACAATCTGGACCAAAAGCCTTGCTTTTATGAAGTGATTTAAGCTGCTTTGAGACACCGAGGATATCTACTTCTATGTTTCTCATCTTGGCAGTTGTTCTTGATTGAATTCAGGAATATTTACTTCTTGAAGTCTGAGGGTATTTCGCCTGTCTCATACATCTTGCTCACCAGATGGTAGAGTTTTGTGAGGACTGAGGCTGTCAGTAGTTCTAATGGAATGTTGTCTACTCCGGGGCCTTGTTTCGACTCAGGTCTTTCAGCGCTCTGTCAAACTCTTCACGCAGTATCATATCTCTCATTTCATCTTCATCTAAATCCTCTTCCATTTCCATAATATTGTCCTCAAGTACACCGCCCTTGTATAGACCCTCTATATACTCCTTCCACCTTTCTGCTTCCCCTTCTTTGCTTAGAACTGTGTTTCCATCAAAGCTCTTGATATTCATGCAAGTGGTTCTCCTTTCTCCAAAGGTCTCTTTAATTTTCCTGTAGGCAGTATCTATCTTACCCCTAGTGATATAAGCCTCTACATTCTTACATTTGTCCTCTAGCGATCCCTGCTTAGCCATTTTGCACTTCCTGTCGATATCATTTTTGAGACGTTTGTATTCCTTTTTGCCTGCTTCGTTTACTGCATTTTTATATTTTCTCCTTTCATTCAATTAAATTCAATATTTCTTCTGCTACCCAAGGGTTTCTACTTGCCCCTGTCTTTTTTCCTATTTGATCCTCTGCTGCCTTCACTATTTCGTCCACCAAAGCTACCCAATCTTCTTCTGCTGTATTTCTTTCCCCCATTCCTGTCAATTGTTCCTTTATGCTCTTCTTGAAACTCTGTACAACCTCTGGTTCCTTCAGTTTATCTAGGTCCCATCTCCTTAATGGACATCTCCTCATGGACATAGGGATGAGACATAACGCAGATCCAATTCAACTGAGACGCTCCTAATGTGCTGTTACGGTACATCGTACCATTACATTCCGGTACCATTACTGTTACAAAAGGGGCTCAATATAGTTCCCATCAGCCTCCAGAAGTGTCTGAAAGCGCAGGATTGCTTTCTGCACAGAAGAATGAAGCCATGTCCGTAGGTACGTTGGCTACCTCTCTTGATATACTGCGCTTCAGATCACCACATGTGTGAATGTTCTGTCCTTCAGGTAGCCCCACAACCAGAAATCACAGGCAGTGAGCTCAGGTGATCGTGCCGGTGAAGCATTTGGAGACGATCGGCTGATAATTCGATACATGTTAAGTAAATTTTCCGTTTACTTTGTTATTTTGTTCGCTGATCATTTCTGCTCCGTCCAGCTTTCATACAAAGGCAAATACCACATCACTCTGTAGCTCATCTCGCCTTACCATTGCTCGAAGTCGTAGAGAACACTAGTGACTCACAGAACTTCCGGTGTCGAGTCGTCGAGGTCGACTGACTGGCGAGCTGCTGGATGGCGTTCTCATAAGGCCGTGTGAGGATGGAATACCGGGGCGTTATGCTGCTATCTTGTCACTTGCGGAGGGGAGCTGGTGCCGGCACAGCAGCGCTGTATCCGGCAGATGCGGCGCCCCTCGGATACTGCAGCGACTGTCACAGGCAGGACGGGCTGCGGTGGAGTTGCAGGCGCCTTGACTTGGCGGCAACCCGCAGGATTCTATTGTGTGGCTTGTGGCTGCATCGTAAGGGGCCATTCGGATACAATAAGTTTCATGCTTTTGGTACAGAGTATCCAGGCAATGTGTACAGTGACAGCCAATAAAGAACTAAAAAGAGCTCAGTATCATTTACAGACACGAATATTTGTACACTATTGATTCACAATTTGGCCTATTCCAACAGCTCCTCCAGCGTCCTTGTCGTAGTCTGTCGTAGTGGAGGGTCGAGAAACTATTACCGATAAATGGTTCATGCATAATCCCTTTTAATGTTAGTTACTGGTTTCAAACTAGTTGTATTTGAAGTTGAGGAAGCAGTGGAGTTGTTGGGCCATTTACACAGAAACAGACAACTTTATTCTCGTATTGCTGAATGAACAGTACCTCGTTCATCTTTCAGTGTTGCCTTATTGTTTGGAAGAGGGCAAAGGTTGGGTGAATTTTCTCTCACAGACCTGGTGCCACAGTAAACTTGTTCTCTTGGAGAAATTACAGGATCAATAGACATATCGGAATAACGCATGTATTAAAGTTCTCTCATTAGTAATTACCATTACTTTTATACAATGCTGAAAAAATTGTCATGTGTTCATGTGATACAAGGAAGCTCGTATTACGTGGCTTGTGGAAGGGAGCTAGTGCCGGAGTAGGAATAAATTTGAAGAAATTATACTGACTGCTGGTCCATTGAGGAACTGTTTGCAGTTTTTGAGCTTGAGTGAAAAATTATTTTATTACTTTTATTTACTCTAAATACATGGTGCCATGAGATCTATATTGTAGGGAAAAAATTAAATTCAACTGCTTTCAGTTCTCAGTAGGGATCTGCTTCTCACAGCTACCAACACAGAAATGAAAAAAAGATGTCCAAAAAAAAAAAATTGCAGAAGTCCAGTCCTGTCAAGTGTACCATTAACGCAACGCTGGGGAATAATGGGTAAGTCACAGCTACCTGTGTATTCCCACGGCATCCTGAAAGTGTGATTTAGCGGCCTGGTGTGTAGGGGCTCCTGCTCCAATTCAGCGGTGAGGAAATGTACCACTGGCAAAGTGGCCATGAAAGGCAAAATGGCTATTGGGATCCTGAGCGCTGTAGAATACTGGCATGGCGCGGAATATTCTTTAGTAGATTTTCCCTGATGGGTCCAGTCATATCATGAACTCTGACGTGTTTGCTGTTACACTCCTCAAGAGTTATAATAATTTTTGTGGATGTTAATCATCCTGATGTAAGTGGTCAGTTTATGTATGAATTGTGGAGCGGAAATGAGACTTACGTTTTTTAATGAAGTTATGTTGAATGTGTTATACCTTGACTCCACAATGCTACTTTAGTTAGAGCAATTTCATGCTATTAGAGGGTATACTGTTTCAGTGTAGTGGCTTCACTGCGTTCAAAGTCGTCATCTTGGTGGTAGTTTCTGGGCATTTTGTGAAGCGAGAAACTGTGAAAGCAGGGGTCGAAAAAAAGACTCCAACAGCTAATCGTCATAAGAGTGACCTAGAAGCAGCAAACAAAGGAAGGGAAGAAAAACAAAACAAAAAGGTGGAAAAACGGAACGAAACCAAAGAGAGGAAGGACAGTATAAAAAATAACATTACGAAGAGCAGTAAACCACACCCTTGGAGACCTCTTTTTGAAGACAGTTATGGAAGATTCATGTATTGCTGAGAAAAAATTTCAAATTCAAGGCCAGAGGGGCAGTGGGTTTTGTGCCAATTGTACACCCTCTGGACCCACGAACTGTGTACAAGATTTGAGGGACACAGGCTGACTTGTATCTGCAAAGTATTTGTAAATAATTTAATTCGAATCATGTTTAACAACAAAATACAGAGTTAGTCACAAAGGCTTTCGAATGATATGGAGACTGACTGAGATAAATTACAGAATTCGTAAATGTGTCAAAAATGGTTCAAATGGCTCCGAACACTATGGAACTTAACATCTGAGGTCATCAGTCCCCTAGAACTTAGAAATACTTAAACCTAACTAACCTAAGGACATCACACACATCCATGCTCGAGGCAGGATTCGAACCTGCGACTGTAGCGGTCGCGCGGTTCCAGACTGAAGCGCCTAGAACCGCTCGGCCACACCGGCCGGCTAAATGTGTCTTTTTGTAGCAAAATGCACGTTATGCATCAGTACCCCACTCCGCCACCAGGAGCGCCAGCGTAGGGCACGGTTAAAATGGCTACTTTCACTGGTGTGGATCGTGTTCATTGGGATTCTTGTCTTCTTAACAGAGGAAGAGATATATGGCTGAGATACAGCACATATGAAAGTGTATAAGAAATCATCGAGGAACTAAAATGGGAATCTTCCGACGAAAGACGACGTAATTCTCGTGAAAACCTATTGCGTTAATTTAGAGGATCTACAAGCAGATAGATTGTGTGATCATTATATATTTCGAGTATGTGTTGTGAGGAAAAGATAAAAAGAGTTAAAGGGGTATACAGAAGCATGTAGACAGTCATGTTTCCCCCGTTCAGTATACGAATGGAATAGAAGAGAACATAGACAATATTGCTACGAAGTACACTCTGTCACACACTCTACTGTGGGTTACAGAGTATATAAGTAGATATGGATGTAGGTGTAGAGACTCCAGTGGTACTGTGAATGTAGGCGGCGTTGGTGGTTTCAACAGAGCGAACTACTGTTCTTAGGTGGAATAGAGCCGTGCCCATGATTTTGGAGGATTTCTCTAATAACCTTCAGACTCAAAAATTAACTTATGGGAGCCACCAGGGATTATTAGAGGACGATTACTTTTCACTATCGAGGAAATGGCGAATAACGTCGGAAGCTCCGGAGGGCTATCGCGGATGATGCTGTTGTGTGCAAAGGAATCGCAATGATATAAGATTGTAATAAAAAACAGGAAGTCATGCAGGGAACCGACGCAACTGTAAAATAATAGGCATAAATAGCTACAAAGACCCATTATTGTGTGATTAAATGAGTGCAGAACAATTACTGGAATCAGTCACATATGTAAAATATCTTAGAGTATCTGTACAGAACTATTTAAAGTGGAACGACCACATAAAACTAATCTCAGGTAAGGCAACTGTCAGAAAGATTCAGTGGAAGAGTTAGTTAATTAATTACGTGTTCCATTCATCAGTCTCACAGAAACCGTTATGATGTGTAACGTGTGAAGTGCATAAGAGATGCACTTATGAATCAAGTTCTTCTTTTTTAAAGAAAACTTAAAATTTTTTTGCCTAGCCCATTTTCTTAAATGGCAGAAAATACATATATTATACCTATAGAATTATTTATTCCTCTTCAACAATTCATCTGTGCTATAGAAGGAGTTGTCAAGGATATATGTTTTCAGTTTATTTTTGAAACTATTACCGCTGGCTGTCAGACATTTTGTTTCATCTGGCAATGTATCGAAAAGTTTTACAGCAGCATATTTTACCCCTTTCTTTGCCAAAGATAAGATAAGTAGGGGATAGTGTAAGTCTTTTCTACTTCTGGTATTACAATCATGCATGTCACTGTTATTTTAAAACTGCTCCGTGTTGTTGAGAACAAATTTCATTACTGAGTAAGTGTACTGTGAAGCTGTTGTAAGCATTCCTAACCTTTTAAATAGATGCCTCCAAGATGTGCGACTACGAGCTACACACAATATTGAAAGATCCCTCAAATATCTCGGAGTATCTGTACAGAACTATTTAAATTGGAACGACTACATGAAACTAATGGCAGGTGAGACAAAATGGCTCTGAGCACTATGAGACTTAACTTCTGAGGTCATCAGTCCCCTAGAACTTAGCACTACTTAAACCTAACTAACCTAAGGACATCACAGACATCGCTGCCCGAGGCAGGATTCGAACCTGCGACCGTAGCAGTCCCGCGGTTCCGGACTGCAGCGCCTAGAACCGCACGGCCACCGAGGCCGGCGCAGGTGAGACAAATGCATGACAGATACATTGGAAGTTCCCTCAGGAAGTACAATCCACTCACAAAAGAGGTAGCTTACAAAACCCGTGTTCGACCAGTATCTGAACATTTCTCGACTATCTGGGAGCCGCACCAGTTAGGATAAATAGAGAAGAGAGAAGAACCAAACGAAAGCATCACGTTTCGTTGTATGTTATGTAGCAAGCGAGAAACGTCATGCGGATGCTCAGCGAACTCCAGTGGCAGACGTTGCAGATTTCGACCTTGCACGTTCCTACAAGAGTCAATCAATTGACTGCTTCCTCCTACATATATCTTGCGAATAGGCTGTGAAGGTAAAATGAGAGAGATTTGAACCCACACAGAGGCTTACCAACAATCGTTCTTCCCGAGTACCATTCGCGACTGGAACAGGGAATGGGGAAATAACAGTGGTACCGTCCACCACGCACCTTCAATGAGGTATCTGAATGGAGCCCATTCTTCGCCAAGAGCCCCATTCAGAGAATGCAACGAATGCGAAACATTACGTACGTTTTATTTGATGTCTCCCGAAAATGGTTCAAATGGCTCTGAGCACTCTGTGACTTAGCATCTGAGGTCTTCGGTCCACTAGAACTTAGAGCTCCTTAAACCTAACTAACGTAAGGACATCACACACATCCATGCCCGAGGCAGGATTCGAACCTGTGACCTTAGTAGTCACGCAGTTCCGGACTGAAGCGCCTAGAACCACTCGGCCATCGCGGCCGGCAGAAGTCTCCTGAGTGAGTGCGCCAAGTTTCCGTCACTTCCGACAAATAGCGTAGCTGCAGGTCAGTTTCAAAATTATGCCTGTAGGTGATGTACGTTACAAGCAACGTGCCGTCATTGAATTTCTCACTGCGGAGAAAGAAAATGTGGGGAATATTCACGAAGGCCAGTGCAAAGTCTATGGAGCATCTGCTGTAGTCAGACGTACAGTAGGCGCTGGGCACGTAGGGTGAGGTCATAAGGAGGCGGTTCGGCGGAGCTCCATGATTTGTAGCTGTCGGGGAGACCATCCACGGCTGTCACACCTGACACACCTGACCTAGCCCCCTCGGAATTCCACTTTTTTGGCCATTAAAGGATGCCATTTGTGGAAGACATTTTGAGGACGATAAGGAGATGATTCTCACAGTGAAGCACTGGCTCCACCACCAGGACAAGGACTGGTACCGACAGGGCGTACACGCCCATGTTTCGCGGTGGAGGAAGGCCATAGAACGGGATGGAGATTACGTGGAAAAATAGGGTGTGTAATTAAAACACCATTCTTGCGTGTGTGTAACTCTCATTACGTTCGTTAAAGAATTGTTGAAGCAAAAAAATGCGATGCATTACTTTTTGGGCAACCCTCGTACATCTACATCGATACTCCGCAATCCACCTCACGGTGCGTGGAGAAGGGTACCTTGTACCATTGCTACTTATTTCATTTCCTGTTCCCCTCGCAAATAAAACAAGGACTAAACGATTATATATATGCCTCCGTATAAGCCCTAATTTCTCGTATCCTATGTTCGTGGTCTTTAAGCACATTTATGTTGGAAGCAACAGAATCGTTCGACAGTGAGCTTCAAATACTGGTTCTATAAATTTCCTCAATAGTGTTCCTCGAAAAGAATGTCGCCTTCCCTGCAGGGATTCCAATTTGAGTTCCCAAAGCATCTCTGCAACACTTAAGTGTAACAAATCTAGTAGCCTGCCTCTGAATTGCTTCTATGTCTTCCTTTAACCCTACTAGTACGGATTCAAAAAACCGGAGAAGTAATCAGGAAGGGGTCACAATGGCCTCCTATATGCGGCCTTCTTTACAGATCAACCACATTTTTCTAGAACGTTACCGATAAACCTAAGTCGACCATTCGCCTTCGCTACCACAATCTAAAAAAAAGAAAAAAAGGAGGTTCAAATGGCTCTGAGCACTATGGGACTTAACTTCTGAGGTCATCAGTCGCCTAGAACTTAGAACTAATTAAACCTAACTAACCTAAGGACATCACACACATCCATGCCCGAGGCAGGATTCGAACCTGCGACCGCAGCGGTCGCTCGGTTCCAGACTGTAGCACCTAGAACCGCATGGCCACTCCGGTCGGCCCCACAATCCTGACGTGCTCGTTCCATTTCATATCGCTCAACAGTGTTGCGTCTAGGTATTTAAACGACGTGGCCTCACGTGATGGCGGGTAGCGTCCTCCAGGCATTAGTCAAAACCAGACTCTGGCATCGGCTTACCACAGGGTACAGCGTAATTCAGCACTCTGAATCAGTCGTTTCCAGCCAGGCACTGTCCGGTGGAATCGCCCTTTACACCACGTGAAGCGTCCGTTATCCGTGACTGCAGCAACGTGTGGTTCATGAGGAGCTGCTCCAGCACTGTACCTTATTCGTGTAACTCCCATCACACAGTCACTGTGCAAGCTGGACCGTTGGCAGCACTTTGGAACTCACGAGTGATTCGTCCCGGTCACTTCATGGGCTCTTTACGGCCGCCGTCTGCAATAATCGATGATCCCTGTCCATCAGTACACGAGGTCTGCCTGATCTTTATTTAGCTGTAACTGTTCCGTCGAATTTCAATTTTACAATAACATTACTAAGAGTTGACTTGGGCAACTTTAGAAAGGTCAACGATAGATTTGTTACTGAGGTGATATCCAAAGTCTTGTGCTATAGCAACTGGATCCGAATTACTTCAGAATAAAAACGGTCTTGGTTGCGAAGCTATTTAATATCAATGACACTGTTCACGCTTTTGGGGAATAATCAGATTGTGTATAAGAGATATGTGCTCCGTCTGAGATCCGTCCGTCAAAGGCCAATATAAAACAGGAAATGGTCTCAACAATAACTGGATACTTAATCCATCCGTCACAAAAACAAGTAAAATGTAATACAGACTTCAATACATTTCTTTATTCCATTTTTAAATGGCATCCACTTTCTGTCTGATGTAGTCTGTTCATGAAATTACAAAAATTACTTTGGAAAAGTAAAGTTTTTCCAAATGTGAAAAATGTTGCAAGGCCCAACATGTTCATGTACCTAGAAACAAATGTTCTATTGAAATGTAAAAGTGTTGAAATCGAGAAAATCTTATCAATATTGTGTTGTACTGTATGTGTTACGTAATTAATCCACCACGCTCTTCTACATATCAATAAATCAGGAAGTAAAATTAAAGTAAGCAGTCGTATTATCAAAAACTAATTACAAGCTAAAAACATTTTTAAATAGAAGGTATTGAAAACTAACACAAGTATAAGCATTCAAGATAGGTAAAATTGTTACGATATGATAGAAACTCAGAACATCTGCAAATATTACTTTCCGTGGTAGAAGACCATCTTCCGTTTCAAGGTACAAGATGATGCACGACCGACAATGTACGGCTTTATTGTTCTCATGTTATAGAAGTAGTTTTAAAAATATGTAGCGTTTTCCTCACCATAAAAAACCGTAATTTAAAAAAATTAACATTTTACTAATATTTTAAATATTTTGACCTAAAATGTCAATTTTCGATTTATTTTTTATTTGTTAGTACAATTCATGGCCAATAAGTTCCCAAAGCGTCAAAGTTCAAATCGCATCCGAAGTGCCTGAAAATTAATTAAAAGTGTGGCGTGGGCTCCCAGGCACGCCCACGTTTTGAACCAGCACTTAAATACCAGCTTAGTGAACAACGATACTGTGTATTACCTTCAACCAAACGTGTGCGGGGTGCATATAGAAGGCCGTGATACATACTTTTTGCTTTTATAGCTCATCTTTTACTCTGTTCCGTATCTTATAAACAATAAAAAACTAGCTGCATCGTTTATGACGAAGCAATTCTTTTTTTACCTTGTAATACTGACGGAGATTTATACAAGTGTTCGATTCTTTCTTCATTCAGTTATGTAAAGACCACAAAGAGTGTATAAAAACTGGATAAACTGCGTTTGAATAAGTTAGTGAATGGAAGACTTGAGAAACAACGACAAACCAGGAATGAGGCTACGTCCTAAGTAAGAACATCTGCTAAAAAGGTGAACTCGTCTCCTAGCAGCTCCAAGCGAAAAATTGTTGAGGTGAATGGTGCATACTACATTTATAAATCTCGGTACACTGGATTTAGATTAACTGACGTTGAATTATTGACTGCAGCAGTGAAATTTTCTTGTGTCTGTAAGACGTGTGGTAGTGATAACATTCAGATTATAGACGATGGTAAGGGAGTAGGCTTGAAATTTACACAAATAAAATCTGTACTGGAAAACAATTTCTGGCTTGTGTCAGAGCAATATGATAGCAGCTACAGTAGAAGCTATTGCAGACAATGACCCGTTACATGAGAAAAATTCTGGTCATGTCAGAACAGATCTTGTTGTGTCATGTGATGGTACATTCATGAAAAGAGGGCATACGTCTTTATATGGTTGTCAAGTGTAATAGGTATTCACACAGGGAAGGTAATAGATGTTCTGCAATAACTGTGCACTTAGTGGAGAATGTGAAGGAGATGTAAAAGGTCATAACTGCAGCAAAACATTTTCTGGTTCTAGTGGTGGAATGGAAGGAGCTGATATGCAAATTATTTTTAAGAGATCTGTCAAGGAACGTGGTGTCAAATATGTGAAATATCTTGGGGATGGTGACTCCAGTGCAGTCAAGTCTATGAATGAGAGAAAACCTTATGGAGAACTTTCAGCTGAGAAACTTGAATGCATAGGTCACATCCAAAAGAGAATGGGCTCAAGATCGAGGAAAATTGTCAGTGACATGAAGGGCAAAGAGTTGGAAGATGGAAAGGGCATCGGTGAACACAACAGACACACGAAGAAGATGATAGACTCTCATCAAGTGTATTATGGCAACGCTGTCAGACAGAACATATCCAGTGTAAATGACATGAAAAGTGCAGTATGGGCTACATATTTCCACATGTTGTCAACAGATGAACACCCTATTCATAATCTGTGCCACATTAGCTGGTGTAAATATCTACAAGCTCAGAGGGTTAACAACCCCTACATGTACAAGGAGAGGCTTCCAAATTGTATCCTGGATCTTGTCAAGCCCACTTACAGGTTTATGGCCGATCCTGCACTTCTCAAAAAGTGTGTTCATGGCAAAACTAAAAATACACATGAGTCTCTAAATTCACTCATATGGAAACAATGCCCTAAAAACACATTTGCACTGCTACTGTTGTCAGAATTGCAACTTATGATGCAGTTATTGTATTTAATGATGGGAACGTCGGGAGGATGAAGGTATTAGAAAGAATGGGCTTCAAGATAGGGAATTTTACTCATCCTGAGAAAAATAGATTTATAGCGCATCTCTGCGGCTGAAAAGTCAGTTGAAGACCTGGTAAAGGAAAGAAGATAGACAACAAGAAACCAGAAGAGAAGCCTTGAAGGGAAAGACGACCCAGAGTACAAATGTGGTGCCCTCTGAAGAAGTGACATAAGGAAAAAAGTTAGGTTGAACTTTAAATTGCGCTGTCTGAAAAGTTTGTTTTTTTAAAGTTTATGTACCTTTTACTCAGATACTATGACCGCTAGAATTATGAAATTCTGTACACATATTTCTGTAAACCTAATAAACGTTGTCTCAAGAGAAAATTTTGAAATTCTGATTGATAGCTGAGATATGGGGCAAAGCGATTGGAATTTTGCATGAATTTGAAATTGTACTTGTGGAACTATAATTAAAAACTATGAAAATTCTCTTATTTGACCTATTTCAAAAACCTCGTAAGAGAAGCTTACAACATATAAAGAGATGAAACAGAGAAATTTTTGTAGAAGTCTCTTGAATTCTTTCTGAGCAAAACGAACATACATTATTTTTTGAAAATAAAATTTCAAATTCCATTAAAAAAGTTGAATATATATAATCAGAGGATTTTATATGTGAATGTGTTACTTTCATGTAAAGCGTGGTACAAAATTTCATTGCCATATCTCCAAAACTGTGGATTTGGTGGAATGTAACCCTGCAGCACAATTTTGCCTTGCAGCGCGCAAGTGTAGTAAACAGTGGGCATAAAGTCTTTGCGAATTTTATTCCGTGTGCTCAGTTGGTCAGTTGCTACGCCTCGCAGACATGCGCGTGAACGGTATGCGCAACTGTCACCATTTAAGAGAGGATGTGTAGTTGGACTCAAGAAGCCAGCTGAAGTAATCGGCGAAGCGCTCGACATTTGAATAGGAGCGATGGCACTATTCGACGGTGTTGCCAGGAATGGGTGAACCATGGCCGAAGACAGCGTCAGTAAGAAGCTGTCGACCTAAAGAGATGACAGAACTTTACGAACGAGCAATCACGAGGGAGGCATTCATCTCAGCTATCCAACGTGCAACGGGTGTTTCAGTGACCACAAGGACCACTAACAGGTGGTCCTCAGAAAGGGAGCTGAGCTCACAGCGCACTTTCCGCCGAGGTTCTTAAAAACATTCCACGCCCAATGGATTTGCAGAAGATAATAAGATTCCGGGGATCTTTAATTTTTGACACTGACACCCGCTGCGATCTGCACGGATACATGCACCGATGACAGCAGCACTGAGAGGTAACAACACCGTACCATGGCCCAACATACCTTGCCATGGACGCCAGAGATGTAGCACACCTTTCAGTAGGGGACAGCCTGTTTACAGAAATCAGTTCTTTCCTCACATGGGCCGTAATGCTCCATTA
Source organism: Schistocerca americana (assembly GCF_021461395.2). Taxonomy (NCBI): domain Eukaryota; kingdom Metazoa; phylum Arthropoda; class Insecta; order Orthoptera; family Acrididae; genus Schistocerca; species Schistocerca americana. The sequence goes on from NC_060124.1 coordinate 349,992,829, forward strand.
AAAGTAGTGGTAGACGCTAGTCAGTCTGTTATCAGCACAGCGCATCATCAATTTGTTAAAATTTTTTCTCTCAGGAACTGACGGAGGCACGAACCAACTGGAGCACGTACATCATGGCTGCTGGCAATCCATGAAGCTGTGTGTCACTTCAGCTCATACGTAGAAGACAGGCAATTTTTAGCTCAAGAGGAGTTGATCTTCCCAAAAATTTGATCAGCTAAAGCAGATTGATCGATTTACGACGAACATGAGGCACATAAGGGGGCTAGAAAGTGTAGTGGCTGATTTTTTCTGCTAAGCTGGTGTTATTTCTTGTAGAATAAATTACAAACAACTCATTGCAGCGCAATTCGTGGAAGCACCAATAGGAGTATTTACAAAGCAATTCAAATGAACTTCATTGCAAACAAAGACACTTAAAAGGTGCCAAAAGCCTTATTTGCTGTGATGTGTCTTGACACTCACCCAAGCCAATTTTACATAAAGCAGTATTTTAAAACATTTATAACGTCGACCACCAGAGTGCAGAAGCCACAATCAAGCAAAGGAGAGAAATCTGTGTGGCCCATCATTTAAAAACACTGTCGCAGGTGGTCGAGAATGTGTCTCGCATATCAGCAGTACCAAATAGGCAGACAGACACGCAAGCTTATTGAAATATTTTAGAAGCAAAAGGTTATTTCTCCCACATGAACATAAATTTTGTGGGTCCACTTCCATCGTCAGAGAGAGAGATACATTTGCTGGGTTTCAGCGAAGTGGTGCCTCATACTGTCAAATTTATGTGTTTCAATACTACAAAAGACCGGCATCATCCTGCAGACAACGGGACGGTAGAGCGCTGGTTAACGATGGTGCTCATGTGCCAAGGAAACAGCTGGACTGCCACACTACCACTGGTCGCTTTGAGCCTCCGCATAGCTTTTAAACCAAACACTGAAGCATCGACAGCGGAATTGGTTTATGAGAGACATTGAGACTATCATTGGAGCTTTTTCGCGAGAACATCTGTCCGTTATATCAGAGCTGTCACTTTTTACTGAAACAAGTCGGGATCCAACTCTCTAAGCTACTCCCTACTCCAGCATCCCACCATGGAAACCAGACAGTTTATGTCCACAAGGATCTCAAAACATGTTCGCATGTGATGCTAATGACAGATGCAGTGCGACCACCATGACAACCGCCGGACTACGGACGCTTCTAAAAATTCAGACGCTATGAACATACGTTGCAAATAGAGCGCAACGGTATCACAGGAAGGTCTCAAACCTGCATATTTCTGCACCTACGCAACGACACGAAACCGGGGAATCCAGATCCACTTCAGATAGCAGGCCGAATGACTCACTTCCAGGGTCGCCCTCACCTCCGTAAACAAGTCCGCGAGCATTACCAGGGGCACCAGCAGATTGCTCTAGAGCAAGCCGACTGGCACTTTACATATACCCGCACATTCCGGGAACTCTGCTCTCTACCACTTGGGAAATATCGAAGACTGCTGTTTTTTGCTATTTTGCTGTTTTTTGATCCACAAACTTTGCTGATGTTTGTGGTTTTTCTTCTCCGTAGTTCATTTTTTTTACTCGCCTCTGTCGGAGTGTATTTTTTGAAAATAACATCAGTTTATTCGTTTGCGGAAGTATTATTGAATCATTACTGTGCTTATTATTGAGGAATCCTATTGAAATGTGTTTGTGTGAATTGCTATGGGACCATACTGCAGAGGTCATCAGTCCCTAGAATTACACACTACTTAAACTAACTTACGGTAAAGACAACATACACACCCACGCCCGAGGGAGGACTCGAACCTCCGGCGGGAGTGGCCGAATCCTATTCAGTCTGTTGTTGTATATCTGATGGACTAAGTAGCAACGTTTGTAAGAAGCCTATAGTTCTGCTCTTATTTGGAATACATAAAAATATGTATCCAGAAACATGCACTCGTCTATATAAATTTTAGACACAGGAAGTAATTTGTAATGCTATCTGACTGCGATTTAGAAGTAAAGGAGAATACTGATGGGCAGTTACAACTCACTTTACGCAACGGAAAGAACAGAGGGCATAAATGAATATTTGAAAAAATTCTGTGGTCACGCTCACTTGTGATAAGTACAGTATCTGATTTCAAGAATGTGCATATTGTCCAGCTTGTAGGCAAGCTATGTACTATGGGCATGAGTGGCACAGTCTGTTAGCGTAACGTTTTCTATTGATAAATCATTAAACTAAGAATGCACAGCAGTTACATTGTCAATAATAAGCTGTGTTGCCAGCTCTCTCGGAATTTCCCGATGGTGACTTACCTTCTGACCTGCAAACCACACAGATAAGTGTCGAAAGCTTCCTGCAATTTGAAGTTTTGAGTATTAGGTATAGTGATTATAATAGAGGCTCACTCTGACTAGTGTTCCCGCCGCAGGCAGAGAGCGTGTAAGGATGCTTGCTGCAGTTCGATACAGGCTGCAACATGCACACAACACCACGAAAGTAATAGAATCATTAAACATGAATTTATCAGTAGACAGGATTATGAGTAAACCTCATAAGCTTTGATTCAGTTGATAATTACACTGATGGAAAAAAATCGCAACACCAAGAGTTGTGCGACATAAACGAAAGTTTAAGCTACGAAGATACTATTACCAACATCTCACTGAGTTTGGACAAAGTCGTGTAATAGGGCTGCGAGAAGCTGGTGTTCCTTCTGCGATATTGTAGAAAGACTTTGGAGGAATGTAGCCACTGTAGGTAACTGCTCGCAGCAGTGGTCACGAGAACGTACAGTTGCAAGAAGACCGATCTCCTGACAGTCAAGCGGCATTACCGAGAGGGAAGACCATCGTATTTGGCATATAGCACTGGCGCATCGCACTGCGTCAGCAGCACCAATCTGAGTAGCAGTTGACACCACGGTGACACAATGAATTGGGTTGTTTCAAGGGTAATGGCCTGGGGTGGGATATCGTATGACAGCAGGAGCACTCTCGTGGTTATGCCCCGCACCCTGACTACAAAACTGTACGTCAGTCTGGTGGTACAACCTGTCGCGCTGCCTTTCATGAACAGTATTCCAGGGGATGTTTTCCAACACGATAACGATCGCTCACATGACGCTGTTCTAACCCAACACGCTCTACAGAGGGTCGACATGTGGCCCTGGTCTGCTAGAACACCAGTTCTGTCTCCAGTTGAGCACATGTGAGACAGCAGTGGACAATTCCAGCGTTATTCACGAACATCATTAACCGCAGATTAGATTAAATTAGTACTTGTTACATAGATCATGAATACGACACTTCCTAATGATGTGCAACGTGTCAGGTTAATAAAAGGTGTCTACACAAGATATTACATTACACAAAATATTACATGACACTTAATATATTTAATTTTTTTGTGGGTGTTGGGGAAATTACCCTCTTACTATATCCAAACATTCGTCTAATGAGTAGAAGGAGTTGCCATTAAGAAATTCTTTTAATTACCTTTTAAATGCTGTATGGCTATCTGTCAGACTTTTGATGCTATTAGGTAGATGACCAAAGACTTTTGTGGCAGCATAATTTACCCCTTTCTGAGCCAAAGTTAGATTTAACCTTGAGCAGTGAAGATCATCCTTTCTCCTAGTGTTGTAGCCATGTACACTGCTATTACTTTTGAATTCGTTCGAATTGTTAATAACAAATTTCATAAGTGAATATATATATTGTGAGGCTAAAGTGAAGATCTCTAGCTCTTTAAATGTCTGCAGGATGATCTTCGATGAGATCCAGCAATTATTCTGATTACACGCGTTTGTGCAATGAACACTCTTTTACTCAATGATGAGTTACCCCAGAATATGATGCCATACGAAAGCAGAGAATGAAAATAGGCGTGGTAAGCTAATTTACTGAGATGTAGATCGCTAAAATTTGCAATGACCCTAATAGCATAAGTAACTGAACTCAAACGCTTCAGCAGATTCTCAGTGTGTTTTTTCCAGTTCAGCCCCTCATCAATGAATACAGGTTTGCATCTTCGTGAATATAGAATGGCAAGTCATTAATGTATATTAAGAAGTGCAATCGCCGTGGAACTGCATACCACAAATTGACATCCGGCACCTGTGCAACACCATACATTCACGTTTGCGTACTTGCGTTCAACAGTCTCGCGATTTCTCCCAGTTACATCGGTTAGTAATGTACAAAACTTCACATTTGCAACGGCTTATCTCGCTTTTACATCAACCATGATCTTCCATTGTTAATCATTTAAACATGTTACCCAGACAAATGAATTCCCAAGTTTTATACGCTACATTAATTATTTTTTGGTGTCGTCATTTTTTTTCATCTAAAAGATTGCTAGAATAATGCACGTATAATGGATCGCTGTAAATAATAGACCTGAACAGGAAATGGAAAGTGGTGCAAACCAATTCTGTACGATATGACTCGAAAACTAATCACCGCGCGGGACGACGAACGTTAAGTCTGAACACACGTAAGTGCACATTTAAGATCTGGAAATGCTACAGACAATATTACGCCAAACTGCATCATGCGAGATGGAATCTCACCATGCATTTGTAACATGTAGTCAGAGAATGGTCAACAGAAAACAATATCAAACAAACTTAATACCTAGCTGTGACGCAGCACCCGGAAAACTCCGACAGGAAGACCCAGACCAGAGCGGTTGGTCTTCGTGGTGCTCATACAGCATGCACAAAGCGAAACTCTTGGTCGCGCTACTTTCTCATTGGTCAGCCTTACAACATCCCAAAGTGTTTCGCTTCACTATGCCTATTAATATCATCGAAGACTGTGATCCCTTAGCGATCGATTGTGTGGTATAGAAATATCTTTGCAGTATGAAGTTAAAATCTTCTGGGTTATTAGGCCTAATAACCCAAAAGATTTTAACTTCAGTGACAATGGCCACGAAAGCCTGCAGACTTACATATCTTTGCAGTATGCTTGAGATTTGGAATACACAGAAGAAAGAACAGTTGCCATTGTGACAAGTAACTTTCATGTCTAAAATAAAATTACTACGTCAGTCTTTATAAGATGAAACATGATACGAGTTAATAACTCCCGCTTCATCTGGTTGACGAGTAATCGCAGGAGACATCTAATACTGCTTCCTAGCAGGTCTATATTGTGAGTGCCGTAGATAATCTCATACTTTCTTCCAAACAAGTACAGTAGTTACACATTTTATAACGGAGTTCCATCATGAAACACGACACACGAACACATGAAATTACATTAAATTAATTACATTGGTGACTAGACATTTTCTCTTTGCTTAGTCTAGATGGGTCCGTTAGGTTTCTTTTTCAGAAGAACATTAATTTTACAGTTTTTGCTTTACAGTGTTAATTCCTCCTCAGTTTACGCAACATTCATCTCTGTCTAACAAACGACGACAAATTTTCAGTATTATTATTCGTAACATGAATTTATTTTATTCATGACTGTCAAACATGCAGTGATAACCATGTGGTCATTATTTAATCTATAATGTTCTTCTACCGCTTCAAGGTTTTAGGAAACTCCAGTCATTAAGGTTTTCATTAGCGTGGCCACCACTCTAATTGACGGAAAACTATTTAATTGCAAGAATCTTTAAAAAATCTTCATCTGTGAAATACTTTGCGTCCTAATAAAAAATTAAAATCTTATTTTTCTGCATTTGGCACTCAGCACATTTTTGAAAGAGTTTGGTGGAGAATTTCCATCTTAAAAGTTATTGGAGTCTGAGATTATTTATTACTCATACTAAAAAGAGTACTAAATGCAGTCAGCTTTTGCCAAAAGAATCCCGATGTGCAGCGAAAATTAATAGTAACCCTTGCAGCTTAATGAATGGTTTAATTATTGAATAAGTTCGGGAAAAGGGGAGAAAACGTGAAAAATTACGGGACGATATCTCAAAAGCCTCTGCAACCTACATTAACTCCAGACTGTAAGTCTTACAGAAGTTGGCAAGCAGTTCGGCAAGGTACATAAGTTTCCTAACTCAGAGGTATATTTTTAAAAACTTTTCGTGAATAATGTACGTTATTTCATTGCGAAATCGAAATGAAGAAAGTTTGTCACTCGCTTGAATAAGATACTTTCGCTAAATTGCTGTCGGCTCTTATAGTTGTTTTTACGCCTTTTGATCTACCAACATCAACTTTTCAGGCGTAAAACTTGAAACAGTTTCAACATGTATGCGAAGATGCGTTTGGCCTATAGCAGGCATCTGTGAGCACTAAGAAACATAGTTACTTAGAGAAAATCATTCGTAAAAAGAGGCATACACTTATTGTTATTAATGTAGTGATACTGGAGTAATTTTGTTAATCTGACAGCGTCTTTGCTTCAGACTCAGATTGCAGTTATATTGCGGTGTAATCACACGGTACTGGCATAGCGCAGAATTTGCGACAAAATTTTCCTAAAACACATGTAGCACACACAATGACATACACACTAAGCACAAGGACGTTGTTTCCCACAATAGGGCTTGAAGTCACGAAAACATCACGGAAATTAAAAAATAATGAGCCAGAAAACATAAACGAGGCTCCAGACTCTGTTCTGAAATCGTGCGAGGAGAGCATAAAAATGAGTGCTGTAGTTCAGGTACTTTTCCATAGTTCTAAAGCAAACATGAATTCTGCGCTTACTAAAGAAAAGTAATGGGGCGAGTGTTGAAAACTAAAAGCCAGTCTGCTTTCTCAAAATTAATTTAAACTATCATGAAAGGTAGACTAATGAGTTACATGAATAAAGGCGACCTTTTTAAAGAAGCACATTCTGATTTCAGAAATGGTCACAGTACAATATCGACCGTTACACGGTTTACGAAAGTGGTACCTAAAGCTCTTTTCCAAAGCCTCTGACACTGTTGACCATAAAACATTACTAACCCAGCTAAAAGCTATCAATAGTGTTAGAGGAACAAGAAACGAGTGGCCCCAGTCTTCCCTGGAAAACAGGATGTTAAAGGTAGAGGTAGTCCACACATCTGCTAATGAAAAAGTTTTAGTAAAACAAGCGTTATAAGAGAAGTGTGTACATATAGGTGTTCCTTAGATTAGTGTAATGGGTCCAGTTCTATTCTTACAATACAGGGCGGTAAAAAAATGTATTCCATAATTTGATACATGGTAGTATGGGCAAAAATGAGACAAAGTTATTCACTACATATGGGTTCCAAAACGCATGCCTCCACTACTGTGGAACGCTTCGCTTCTACTGAACAAGGGCTCATAGATCTAAAGGTATGCAGTTTAGAGCTCATGGTTCCTGGACACTAGTTTCTTATTTTAGTCTATACTACCGCCTCTCGAAATGTGGAAAGCAAAGAGCTTGCATTAGAAGATCTGTGTTTTACAACAGCGAAGATGAACAAGTGATCATAATTGTTAAGGCTTGTACTTTAGAGCCTTATTCATACTACCATCTCCTAAACTAAGAAATTCCTTTTTTTAACACAGAGCATATCAGTGACTTTTCAGAGAGTACACCGAGTGAGGTGGAGCAATAGTTAGCACACTGGACTCTAATTCGGGAGGACGTCGATCCAAATGCGCTTACGGTCCGTGTGATTTAGGTTTACCGTGATGTCCCTAAACTGCTCCAGGCAAATTCTGGGATGCTTCCTGTGAAGTGGAGAGACCGATTTCCTGCCTCATCCTTGGAACATAATTCTAACTTGTGGAGGTTTCTAATGACCTCGTTGTTGACTCACCTGATCTTCCTTGCTTCCTCCTTCCTTCCAGACAGTATAGGATACGAAGAAAAAGTTCTCTCTGCTGATGACGGAAGCAGCATAATCACCGATAAAACACCGGAATAGGAGCATTATGTAATAAATTAATGTTGAATGTACAGAAAATATAGATCTAGAAAAGGCATATGACCGGGTTCCTAGGAGGAAGTTATTGTCTGTTCTACGAGATTATGGAATAGGAGGCAAACTTTTACAAGCAATTAAAGGTCTTTACATGGATAGTCAGGCAGCAGTTAGAGTTGACGGTAAATTGAGTTCATAGTTCAGAGTAATTTCAGGGGTAAGACAAGGCTGCAACCTGTCTCCACTGTTGTTCATATTATTTATGGATCATATGTTGAAAACAATAGACTGGCTGGGTGAGATTAAGATATGTGAACACAAAATAAGCAGTCTTGCATATGCCGATGACTTAGTTGTGATGGCAGATTCGATTGAAAGTTTGCAAAGTAATATTTCAGAGCTAGATCAGAAATGTAAGGACTATGGTATGAAGATTAGCGTCTCCAAAACGGAAGTAATGTCAGTGGGAAAGAGATATAAACGGATTGAGTGCCAAATAGGAGGAACAAAGTTGGAACAGGCGGACGGTTTCAAGTACTTAGGATGCATATTCTCACAGGATGGCAACATAGTGAAAGAACTGGAAGCGAGGTGTAGCAAAGCTAATGCAGTGAGTGCTCAGCTACAATCTACTCTCTTCTGCAAGAAGGAAGTCAGTACCAAGACTAAGTTATCTGTGCACCGTTCAATCTTTCGACCAACTTTGTTGTATGGGAGCGAAAGCTGGGTGGATTCAGGTTACCTTATCAAGTAGGTTGAGGTTACGTATATGAAAGTAGCTAGGATGATTGCAGGTAGTAGTAGATAGGAACAATGGCAGGAGAGTGTCCACAATGAGGAAATCAAAGAAAAACTGGGAATGAACTCTATAGATGTAGCAGTCAGGGCGAACAGGCTTAGATGGTGGGGTCATGTTGCACGCATGGGAGCAGCAAGGTTACCCAAGAGACTCATGGGTTCAGCAGTAGAGGGTAGGAGGAGTTGGGACAGACCAAGGAGAAGGTACCTGGATTCGGTTAAGAATGATTTTGAAGTAATAGGCTTAACATCAGAAGAGGCACCAATGTTAACACTGAATAGGGGATCATGGAGGAATTTTATAAGGGGGACTATGCTCCAGACTGAACGCTGAAAGGCATACTCAGTCTTAAATGATGATGATGATGACGATACAGAAAATCAAACATTATTCACTTCAGCATAAATCGACAAAGAGGGCATTAGAAACCTCCACAAGTTGGGATTATATTTCAAGGATGGAGAAGGAAATCGGCCAAGTCGTTTCAAGGAAAACGAAGAGTGTAAGAAGGTAGAACAACTAGTTCATGATTTTAAAGTCAGAGGTACATGCTCCATCGACGGTAAGAGGTGTTCCTTGGTAGCTTACTCTTCATGTGTCATCCACTGAGCAGGAAACACTCACTTCAGCATAGGGCAAACAATTCCGTTGGATAAACGCTAGATGATAAGTATACAGACCGTGTAACAAACACAACGTTTTTGGGGATGAATATTGATTATCAGTTAACATGGAATGAGTATACAAATATAATGGCAAAAAGAATGTCATCAGCATGTCAACAGTTTGCCACATCCGATGTGTTGTAGTGACATATCGTTGCTACGTACACTGAATTCTTAACTATGAGATTCCTGTCTGTGGATCGAGGGCGTGAAATATCTACACAATTCTTAAACTACAGAACAGGGCCGTAGGAATAAGAACTAGGAAATGCTTAAAAATATGTATTTCTACTACCCCATGTGAGTGTATCCATCGTCTTACGACAGACGTATCTCACTGCCAGTGTGAAAACTAGATTCTACTCTTTATTCACAGCATAAATATAGCACGTCCGTACAATCCAAGATACATCTCAGCATATTAGAAACTACGACGTTTATTCACTTAAAGCATGCAAGTCTTAGATACATTAAGTTCTTATTCATATCACTCACTGTACGCGTTGGTAGATAATCGTTTACAAGTAGGTAGTTGAAACACCCAGTCCACAATGCCAACCAAGTCTTTTATTTTTTAACTAGCCGCCTTGTACAAATTCTTTTACTTAGCAGGAACCGTACTTTGAAATTATCTCTCTTGCAATGTCGTGAAATGAAGCAGATTTCTAGCTTTAAAACACAATGAACTATGTCTTACAACAACAACAGTTTTGTCCTAGATTTAAAATCTACTGTTTACTCCATTAAAATGATACTCTGCTTTGCGGCCATACCTACGTGGATGACAAGGTTGCGGTGTGTGGAGCGAAACAAGCGCTGTACCAAGGTACAGAGGTGAGCGAATGTACCGGGGTTTAACCCAGTTCACTACTAGCAGCACCACGTCATCATAACGAGTCAGTGCACAATATGCAAAAGATTGCACCATAATTTAAAAGTGAAATTAAAAATTGAAATAACTCTTCCAAACTTCATCAGTGTATGTTTAAGTGTTTAACACTGTAAAGTCCCAGAATGATCAAATGAATATATTAAGGCACAATATACGACCTTAAGAAAAAAATAAGTGTCACTGAATAATAGAACGAGAAAGCAAATAACTAATCAGTATATGCAAATGTATGTCACAATTAAAAGTTACAAGTCTCAACTTGATCTGAGCAATATTTTGGTTAAATTGGCGTTTCTACAAAAAATTGAAACCAGTAAATATTAGACTTAAGAAGCTGAAAATTCGTATGTAGACTCAGTTTCATGTTAAGATATTACATATATGACACCAATAAGCTACCTCTACTAGTTTTCGAGTTATTTACTAAAAACTAAATATGGAACGAAAACGACCTTGTTAGTGGTAATTTAAGTATCATCTGCATTTGTAAAAGGAAGTTCTAATTTCAGCACTCGACTACATCAAGCAATAGCACAGCTGTACCAAAACTCAAGACAGTACTGTAAATAACAATGAAACAAGGTATCTTACAGAGATAGTTCAGAGATCATGTTTACTGTCTGTTCCGCTCTAAAAATTCTAGCCGGCAAAGTTTAAATGCAGTCCAGTTACAACTTTTTCAGTAATTAAAAATTGAGAAGATCGTAAATTGTTAAATGACACAACTATAGTTATTACGTGTCCGATAAAGAAGCTACTTAGATACCACAACCTGTGCCAAGGACTGTTGATAGCAGAAGGTCCTTTTGGCAGTCCGTTGCACCCCAATATCAATATATATATATAGCCAATGAAGCAGTGGGAAGAGGCACTTCGCACCTGGATATCAATCTGAGTCCGTTGTACCTTGGATGATGTCAGAGTAGGTAAACTTAAATGCAATTTTGGTAAAAGTAGGAAGCGACCTCGAGAGGATTGTACACCGTCCTGGATCGCTTATATTTGACGGAAGTACTGAATGGTTCAAATGGCTCTGAGCACTGTGGGACTTAACATCTGAGGTCATCAGTCTCCTAGAACATAGAACTACTTAAACCTAACTAACCTAAGGAAATCACACACATCCATGCCCGAGGCAGGATTCGAACCTGCGACCGTAACGATCGCGCGGTTCCAGACTGTAGCAGGGAGTGGCAACTGACTCTGAACATAGACAAATGTAATGCCTCCCTTTCCTGTTCCAGTCGCGTATGGTTCACGGGAAGAACGACTGCCGGAAAGCCTCCGTGCGCGCTCGAATCTCTCTAATTTTACATTCGTGATCTCCTCGGGAGGTATAAGTAGGGTGGTGGTGGTGGGTAGTGTTTAACGTCCCGTCGACAACGAGGTCATTAGAGACGGAGCGCAAGCTCGGGTTAAGGAAGGATTGGGAAGGAAATCGGCCGTGCCCTTTCAAAGGAACCATCCCGGCATTTGCCTGAAACGATTTAGGGAAATCACGGAAAACCTAAATCAGGATGGCCGGAGACGGGATTGAACCGTCGTCCTCCCGAATGCGAGTCCAGTGTGCTAACCACTGCGCCACCTCGCTCGGTTATAAGTAGGGGGAAGCAATATATTCGATACCTCATCCAGAAACGCACCCTCTCGAAACCTGGCGAGCAAGCTACACCGCGACGCAGAGCGCCTTTCTTGCAGAGTCTGCCTCTTGAGTTTGCTAAACATCTCCGTAACGCTATCACGCTTACCAAATAACCCTGTGACGAAACGCGCCGCTCTTCTTTGGATCTTCTCTATCTCCTCTGTCAACCTGACCTGGTACGGATCCCACACTGATGTTGTTGATGGACTACATTTTCTAAGGACTCTCCCAATGAATCTCAACCGGGCACCCGCCTTACCAACAATTAATTTTACATGATCATTCCACTTCAAATCGTTCCGCAAGCATACTCCCTATTTTACAGAAGTAACTGCTACCAGTGTTTGTTCCGCTATCATATAATCATACAATAAATGGTCCTTCTTTCTATGTATTCGCAATACATTACATTTGTCTATGTTAAGGGTCAGTTGCCACTCCCTGCTACAGTCTGGAACCGCGCGATCGTTACGGTCGCAGGTTTGAATCCTGCCTCAGGCATGGATGTGTGTGATGTCCTTAGGTTAGTTAGGTTTAAGTAGTTCTACGTTCTAGGGGACTGATCACCTCAGAAGTTAAGTCCCAAGTACTCAGAGCCATTTGAACCACTCCCTGCACCAAGTGCCTATCCGCTGCAGATATTCCTGCATTTCGCTATAATTTTCTAATGCTGCAACTTCTCTGTATACTACAGCATCATCCCCGAAAAGCCGCATGGAACTTCCGACACTATCTACTAGGCCATTTATATACATTGTGAAAACAAATGGTCCCATAACACTGCCCTGTGGCATGCCAGATGTTACTTTAACGTCTGTAGATGTCTCTCCATTGAGAACAACATGATATGTTCTGTTTGCTAAAAACTCTTCAATCCAGTCACACAGCTGGTCTGATATTCTGTAGGCTCTTACTTTGTTTATCAGGCGACAGTGCGGAAATGTATCGAACGCCTTCCGGAAATCAAGGAAAATGGAATCTACCTGGGAGCTTGTATCTAATATTTTCTGGGTCTCATGAACAAATAAAGCGAATTGGGTCTCACACGATCGCTGTTTCCGGAATCCATGTTCATTCCTACAGAGTAGATTCTGGGTTTCAAGAAATGACATGATACGCGAGCAAAAAACATGTTCTAAAATTCTACAACAGATCGATGTCAGAGATATAGGTCTTCTTGAAGACTGGGACTACCTGTGCTCTTTTACAATCATTTGGAACCTTCCGTTCCTCTAGAGACTTGCGGCACACAGCTGTTAGAAGGGGGGCAAGTTCTTTTGCGTACTCTGTGTAGAATCGAATTGGTATCCCGTCAGGTCCAGTGGACTTTCCTCTATTGAGTGATTCCAGTTGCTTTTCTATTCCTTGGACACTTATTTCGATGTCAGCCATTTTTTCGTTTGTGCGAGGATTTAGAGAAGGAGCTGCAATGCGGTCTTCCTCTGTGAAACAGCTTTGGAAAAAGGTGTTTAGTATTTCAGCTTTACGCGTGTCATCCTCTGTTTCAATGCCATCATCATCCCGGAGTGTCTGGATATGCTGTTTCGAGCCACTTACTGATTTAACGTAAGACCAGAACTTCCTAGGATTTTCTGTCAAGTCGGTACATAGAATTTTACTTTCGAATTCACTGAACGCTTCACGCATAGCCCTCCTTACGCTAACTTTGACATCGTTTAGCTTCTGTTTGTCTGAGAGGTTTTGGCTGCGTTTAAACTTGCAGTGAAACTCTCTTTGCTTTCGCAGTAGTTTCCTAACTTTGTTGTTGTTCCGCGGTGGGTTTCTCCCGTCCCTCACAGTTTTACTCGGCACGTACCTGTCTAAAATGCATTTCACGATTGCCTTGAACTTTTTTCATAAACACGCAACATTGTCGGTGTCGGAACACTACTTCATCCCTCAGAGCTACCCATTCTTCTTCTACTGTATTTCTTTCCCCCATTCCTGTCAATTGTTCCCTTATGCTCTCCCTGAAACTCTCTACAACCTCTGGTTCTTTCAGTTTATCCAGGTCCCATCTCCTTAAATTCCCACCTTTTTGCAGTTTCTTCAGTTTCAATCTGCAGTTCATAACCAATAGATTGTGGTCAGAATCCACATCTGCCCCTGGAAATGTCTTACAATTTAAAACCTGGTTCCTAAATCTCTGTCTTACCATTATGTAATCTATCTGATACCTTTTAGTATCTCCAGGATTCTTCCAGGTCTACAACCTTCTTTTATGCTTCTTGAACCAAGTGTTAGTTATGATTAAGTTATGCTCTGTGCAAAATTCTACAAGGCGGCTTCCTCTTTCATTTCTTCCCCCCCAATCCATATTCACTTACTATGTTTCCTTCTCTCCCTTTTCCTACTGACGAATTCCAGTCACCCATGACTATTAAATTTTCGTCTCCCTTCACTACCTGAATAATTTCTTTTATCTCGTCATACATTTCATCTATTTCTTCATCATCTGCAGAGCTAGTTGGCATATAAACTTGTACTACTGTAGGGGGCGTGGGCTTCGTGTCCAACTTGGCCACAATAATGCGTTCACTATGCTGTTTGTAGTAGCTAACCTATTTTTTTATTCATTATTAAACCAACTCCTGCATTACCCCTATTTGATTTTTTATTTATAACCCTGTAATCACCAGACCAAAAGTCTTGTTCCTCCTGCCACCGAACTTCACTAATTCCCACTATATCTAACTTTTACCTATCCAATTCCCTTTTTAAATTTTCTAACCTACCTGCCCGATTAAGGGATCTGACATTCCACGCTCCGATCCGTAGAACGCCAGTTTTCTTTCTCCTGATAACGACGTCCTCCTGAGTAGTCCCCGCCCGGAGATCCGAATGGGGGACTATTTTACCTCCGGAATATTTTACCCAAGAGGACGCCATCATCATTTAATTATACAGTAAAGCTGCATGTCCTTGGGAAAAAATACGGCTGTAGTGTCCCCTTGCTTTCAGCCGTTCGCAGTACCAGCACAGCAAGGCCGTTTTGGTTAATGTTACAAGGCCAGATCAGTCAATCATCCAGACTGTTGCCCCTGCAACTACTGAAAGGGCTGCTGCCCCTCTTCAGGAACCACATGTTTGTCTGGCCTCTCAAGAGATACCCCTCCGTTGTGGTTGCATCTACGGTACGGTCATCTGTATCGCTGAGGCACGCCAGCCTCCCCACCAACGGCAAGGTTCGTGGTTCATGGGGGGGGGGGGGGGGGGACACAGGACATGTGGCCTGTAATTGAAGAAGTGTCATGATGATCTCTCCATTGGCAAAAGATTCCGGAATAGTCCCCCATTCGGATCTCCGGGAGGGGACTGCCAAGGGGTAGGTTACCATGAGAAAAAGATTGAATAATCAACGAAAGGATAACGTTCTACGAGTCGGGGCGTGGAATGTCAGAAGCTTGAACGTGGTAGGGAAACTAGAAAATCTGAAAAGGGAAATGCAAAGGCTCAATCTAGGTATAGTAGGGGTCAGTGAAGTGAAGTGGAAGGAAGACAAGGATTTCTGGTCAGATGAGTATCGGGTAATATCAACAGCAGCAGAAAATGGTATAACGGGTGTAGGATTCGTTATAAATAGGAAGGTAGGGCAGAGGGTGTGTTACTGTGAACAGTTCAGTGACCGGGTTGTTCTAATCAGAATCGACAGCAGACCAACACCGACAACGATAGTTCAGGTATACATGCCGACGTCGCAAGCTGAAGATGAACAGATAGAGAAAGAGTATGAGGATATTGAAAGGGTAATGCAGTATGTAAAGGGGTACGAAAATCTAATAGTCATGGGGGACTGGAATGCAGTTGTAGGGGAAGGAGTAGAAGAAAAGGGCTTGGGGCAAGGAATGAAACAGGAGAAAGACTAATTGAGTTCTGTAACAAGTTTCAGCTAGTAATAGCGAATACCCTGTTCAAGAATCACAAGAGGAGGTATACTTGGAAAAGGCCGGGAGATACGGGAAGATTTCAATTAGATTACATCATGGTCAGACAGAGATTCCGAAATCAGATACTGGATTGTAAGGTGTACCCAGGAGCAGATATAGACGAAGATCACAATATAGTAGTGATGAAGAGTAGGCTGAAGTTCAAGACATTAGTCAGGAAGAATCAATATGCAAAGAAGTGGGATACGGAAGTACTAAGGAATGACGAGATACATTTGAAGTTCTCTAACGCTATAGATACAGCAATAAGGAATAGCGCAGTAGGCAGTACAGTGGAAGAGGAATGGACATCTCTAAAAAGGGCCATCACAAAAGTTGGGAAGGAAAACATTGGTACAAGGAAAGTACCTGCGAAGAAACCATGGGTAACAGAAGAAATACTTCAGTTGATTGATGAAAGGAGGAAGTACAAACACGTCCCGGGAAAATCGGGAATACAGAAATACAAGTCGCTGAGGAATGAAATAAATAGGAAGTGCAGGGAAGCTAAGACGAAATGGCTGCAGGAAAAATGTGAAGACATCGAAAAAGATATGATTGTCGGAAGGACAGACTCAGCATACAGGAAAGTCAAAACAACCTTTGGTGACATTAAAAGCAACGGTGGTAACATTAAGAGTGCAACGGGAATTCCACTGTTCAATGCAGAGGAGAGAGCAGATAGGTGGAAAGAATACATTGAAAGCCTCTATGAGGGTGAAGATTTGTCTGATGTGATAGAAGAAGAAACAGGAGTCGATTTAGAAGAGATAGGGGATCCAGTATTAGAATCAGAATGTAAAATAGCTTTGGAGGACTAACGGTCAAATAAGGCAGAAGGGATAGATAACATTCCATCAGTATTTCTAAAATCATTGGGGGAAGTGGCAACAAAACGACTATTCACGTTGGTGTGTAGAATATATGAGTCTGGCGATATACCATCTGACTTTCGGAAAAGCATCATCCACACAATTCCGAAGACGGCAAGAGCTGACAAGTGCGAGAATTATCGCACAATCAGCTTAACAGCTCATGCATCAAAGCTGCTTACAAGAATAATATACAGAAGAATGGAAAAGAAAATTGAGAATGCACCAGGTGACGATCAGTTTGGCTTTAGGAAAAGTAAAGGGACGAGAGAGGCAATTCTGACGTTACGGCTAATAATGGAAGCAAGGCTAAAGAAAAATCGAGACACTTTCATAGGATTTGTCGACCTGGAAAAAGCGTTCGACAATATAAAATGGTGCAAGCTGTTCGAGATTCTGAAAAAAGTAGGGGTAAGCTATAGGGAGAGACGGGTCATATACAATATGTACAACAACCAAGAGGGAATAATAAGAGTGGACGATCAAGAACGAAGTGCTCGTATTAAGAAGGGTGTAAGACAAGGCTGTAGCCTTTCGCCCCTACTCTTCAATCTGTACATCGAGGAAGCAATGATGGAAATAAAAGAAAGGTTCAGGAGTGGAATTAAAATACAAAGTGAAAGGATATCAATGATACGATTCGCTGATGAAATTGCTATCCTGAGTGAGAGTGAAGAAGAATTAAATGATCTGCTGAACGGAATGAACAGTCTAATGAGTACACTGTATGGTTTGAGAGTAAATCGGAGAAAGACGAAGGTAATGAGAAGTAGTAGAAATGAGAACAGAGAGAAACTTAACATCAGGATTGATGGTCACGAAGTCAATGAAGTTAAGGAATTCTGCTACCTAGGCAGTAAAATAACCAATGGCGGGCGGAGCAAGGAGGACATCAAAAGCAGACTCGCTATGGCAAAAAAGGCATTTCTGGCCAAGACAAGTCTATTAATATCAAATACCGGCCTTAATTTGAGGAAGAAATTTCTGAGGATGTACGTCTGGAGTACAGCATTGTATGGTAGTGAAACATGGACTGTGGGAAAACCGGAACAGAAGAGAATCGAAGCATTTGAGATGTGGTGCTACAGACGAATGTTGAAAATTAGGTGGACCGACAAGGTAAGGAATGAGGAGGTTCTACGCAGAATCGGAGAGGAAAGGAATATGTGGAAAACACTGATAAGGAGAAGGGACAGGATGATAGGACATCTGCTAAGACATGAGGGAATGACTTCCATGGTACTAGAGGGAGCTGTAGAGGGCAAAAACTGTAGAGGAAGACAGAGATTGGAATACGTCAAGCAAATAATTGAGGACGTAGGTTGCAAGCGCTACTCTGAGATGAAGAGGTTAGCACAGGAAAGGAATTCGTGGCGGGCCGCATCAAACCAGTCAGTAGACTGATGAAAAAAAAAAAAAAAAAAAATGGACTCTAGGCTCTATGCAGCAATGTACGGCGTGCGCGGCAAAAGACATAGGCAATACCCAAATAATTACCGTTCCCACAACACATGTTCGGAAGCGGGCTATCATCAACTTTGACTTTATATAGTCTTCATTCGTTTCTAACACTTGCATTCGGTATTGATTACATATTTCCTCAATGGTACTTACGATTTCGTTTTCCTCTTTGATGCGCATCACTGTTCGCGTGGGCGGCGGGCAGTAACGGGGTCGGCTGCCTATTCTACTACTTCTATGCTCAGTGTGGCGAGAAAACATTTTGCTTACGCTTTAGTTTCGGAATGGAGCCTTTGGGGATGTTTTGGTTGCTGTGATGGCTCATTCTGTTAGTACTAGGACCCTGGCGTGCTTCTTTCGTGGTTGAGTGTGTTGTGACAGCGTTTAATTCACCTGTTTCTGTGATTTGAGTCGTTTGAGGGAGTATAGTCTCGCGACCGAAACTTGGTCGGTCCTGTATGTGCCGACGGTGTCTCCTCATATGGCCGAAATGACGGCACATCGGACAAAAAGGACCCGTGCAATGGTCCTCGACGCGACCGATGTGGCCACATCGCCACATCGGAGACAATTACTCACTTCCACAAACACCATAGCTCACTTCTCCGTGGGGGCGAGGCTACGAATCTGTAGGCTTGGCCCCACAGGAAGGCAACTCTGACAGCTTCATGCAGGGAAGAGAGGTAGGCAACCTTAACTTTAACCCCTACGTGTGGGCTTATCCCTCAGACAAAGACATCTAGTGCTCGATATTCTGCTTTGTCTCTGAGAGCACCATTTCGCGCAACTTCTGGTCCTAATATACAGGTGCGGCACGAAACAGCCCGAATTCTGCCAGCAAAAGCCTCGAATTCCTCATTCGGCTTTCGCCGCAAAGTGGACAACTGATCCCGGTAATAATTGACTCCCATTTTGTTAGAGTAGCACTATGCTAACCAACGTGCAAGGGCATCGAACTTCCTTGAGTTTTTTAAGGCTTCTACGGACTCTACATAAATCCTAGCATCGCCCGCGAGCTTCATGCGGGTGATGTTAAGGATAATTCCTTCGGCTCACGAGCACCTTTTACCAGTCTCTCAAACGTTTTGAATAAATTTGTTCACGTTTTCATTTGATTTTCCAGAGAAAGAGAGTATGAAATACTCAGCTAGAAGGGAGATGTAAACATGAGGATGTAGTTGTGGCTATGGTGGCTGATACTGCTGTTACTCAGCTGCAAGAGCTCCAGTTTGATTTGGCAGTCCGCCTAGCCCAGTCTCACCGTCGGCCTCGCACGTGGCGTCGACAGCAGGAAAGCTAGTCAGTTCTAATTTTTCAGATCCTTTAATGGCTAGTTGTGGTCATTCGTCTACACTCGGGAGCGTTGTGATTTTCTGTTGTAGCTCCTCAATCTGTTTCCCCAATGATAAACTCAGAATTAAAGACTGTTTGTAATCAAGAACGGCCTAAACCCGATTTTTGTCCTTCCATATTATTTGAATTAATGGTGGCTGTCTGTGCACGAAGTCTCTCATATTCACAGGTTAACTCTTTGTTTGCCTCGAACAGTACATCATATGCATTAAAAGAACATGAAAAGTATTGCCATGCCATCTATTCAATTCCCTTGAAACATCCCCTTTGAAAAATTGTACCTGACTGTGCTTAAACTGACACACAATATTTTGTTAGCGCAACGCAATCTGACTTTCAAAATTCCCTACAAAAGAATGGCCCTGACTAACATTAAACTACACCTTTCACAAATCACTTACCTCACAAAAATCTTCGCTGCTCAAGCTACTGCAATACAGCGAGCGCCACTACTGCCAGCTAAATAAAAGATTCAAACTATGGAAGGCACTAACTACTGATAGGGATAGTTAGCAAATGAAAGATATTAATAGAGAACAAACAATGTATTTACCTTGATATCATCATATATAAATATAGCAGTTCATGACAAATTTCAAAACTCCGCCATCTCTCTCCCCACATCCACCACTGCTGGCGGCTCACCTCCAACTGCGCAACGCTACGCGCTGTTCACATCCAGCTGCCGCTGCCCAACACTACAATGGCAGACAACAATGCAAACTAGCCACAGACTGCACACAGCACAGCCAGTGATTTTCATATTGAGCGCTACGTAACGTTGCCAATAAGAAAACATAAACAGCCTACTTACATAGCTAAGAAAACATAAACAGCCTACTTACATAGAGAAAACATAAACAGCCTACTTACACCCTGAACCAAAACCGGGGCAGTAAATAAAGATTACTGACCTATGTTATATACAGTAGTAGTACATACGTTGTGGTTACCCTTTATGTATATTAATAGTAGTGTTATAACACCTTTATTACAGTAGAGGAAGTTTTCAGTTTAATGGTGTTGTCACTGAAAGATAAAGACAAAATAGTAGGTTAAAGATAAACTAATATCTTTGTGAAAGGGAAAACTAGTCGTGCTAGATGAAGAACTCTTATTATGCAAAATGTCTGTGGAGCAGCTGGAAATCTGCTTGAGAGACAGTCTAAATAGTGTTACAGAACACAGCAATTGATAAATGTACACAGTAGTCCAAGTTTCAAGAATATTCGGTAGCCAAAGCTCTGTAGACATTCTTATAGTTATGGTATTATATATGTTTGTATTTTTTATGTATATCTCTTTTACTCTGGGACTGTGTGATGTACATGAAAGAACGCTACTTAACCAGAATATGAACTAAAGAATTTTAAGTACTTAAAGAAATCCAGCCAGAAGCGTCAGTTTAGTTACTTTTCGCTGAAGATGTCAGAATATGTACTTAAGTATACAGAAAACATACAGCAATTCCTTTCAGTAACATTAAATGAAGGATGACTGTGTAAATGCCTTAGTTCAAAGGCAGGAGGTTCAGGTCATCCTCTCTAATAATTTTGCTGTTAAATTCTGTGCATTAAATTAACGTCTTTGGACGTTAGTTTTGTTCTCTAGCGAGACAGTTTTCGCAGTTTTCTTTCTGCTCAAGGTAGAAAGATTTCGATCATACTCTTTCACAGAGGTTTCCTCCAGTTAATGGATTAAACTGGGTGCCACATATTCATAGAATACAAAGTCCGCCCCGATAGCTGAGTGGTCAGCGTGACGGATTGCCGTTCTACGGGCCCGGGTTCGATTCCCGGCTGGGTCGCAGATTTTCTCCCCTCAGGGACTGGGTGTTGTCTTCATCATCATTTCTTCCTCATCCAGCTCGCAGGTCGCACAGTGTGGTGTCGAATGTAATAAGACCTGCACCAAGGTGGCCGGACCTGCCCCGCAAGGGGCCTCCCGGCCAATGACGCCAAACGCGCATTTCCATAGAATACAAAGCACGGTCACACAGTACGAAGAAACGAGGCCGTACACTGTCCGCATCGCGACTTGTAAATCTTACAAGCAAGAATAACTGTAAATAGTGTAAATATGGATTAACGTCTTCACATTATGTGTAAGTCAATGTGCCCGATGAAACATATGTGTTGAAGGCCACAGACGAAAACTGAAATGGTCTTTATAAAAAGCGATTAGTTTCAACATCACAGTGCCGAGCGAGGTGGCACAATAGTTAGCATACTGGACTCGCATTCTGGAGGACGATTGTTCAAATCCGCGTCCGGCCATATTGATTTAGGTTTCCCGTGATTTCCCTAAATAGGTCCAGGCAAAAGCCGGGATGAAATGATAATTAAATCAAGGCCCTAAGCTGCCGACTTCCGTTGTTATACATCAACAACGACGCTTGAAAATGTGTGCCCCGACCGGGACTCGAACCCGGGATCTCCTGCTTACATGGCAGACGCTCTATCCATCTGAGTCACCGAGGGCACAGAGGATAGTGCGACTGCAGGGATTTATCCCTTGCACGCTCCCCACTTTCCCAACTTAATGTCCACACATTACATTCGTAGTGCTCCTGTCCATTACACTCATTACTCGCGGCAGACAATCTTACCGAGTCCCGTAAGAGTTCGGACAATGCGTGTGCATCCACACAGAAGGTCAATGGCCGGTTAGCCTTAACCATATGAAGATTGTTCTTTCGGACATGTCAGAAAGAACAGATACCATTTTCATAAAGCCGGGATGCTCCCTTTACAAGGGCACGGCCGACTTCCTTGTCCATCCTTCCCTAATCCGATGAGGACTGATGACCTCGTTGTTTGGTCTCCTTCCTCAAATCACCAACCAACCAACATCACAGTGATCAAATCAAAAGACTTTGTGTGATCCAAACACTAGTCCCGAATGCCAAAGTTAGTACTACTATAGACGTCCATAGAAAGCCATGGTACATGAACTTTGAGACCAAAATAACAGGAAATGGCGCGACTGTACTATCGTATTGTGAAGAGCAACCAAGTTTGTGCTGAAAACGTATAATAAAATTTACACTTACCCCAAACGATATGTTTTATTGTGTGAGTGAGTGGAGCATCATCTTTAAAAACTCCTGTATCAAACACAAGCATATGCCTTGCCGGTTTCAAAACGCATACGAGGGAACACAGTGTGTACCACAAACTGTCGTTGCCGCGTCGCCAAAGCCTTGCGTAACGACAACGCTCCGCGCGAAACTTTCAATTGTTAGCCAGGCGACCATACAGTACTCACAGTAGCTGAAAGTGTAATTGACATGTATGTGCTCTCCTAGCAACACTCCGTAAGTGCGAATGCTGGCAGCATAATGTATAAATCAAAAGTAAAGCCTAGTTTACATGACGACTCTAGGTTGCAGGCAACTGCGATACCGGCCACTGCGCTTGCGCGCGCTCGTTTGCGGAACTCTTCGGTGAAACTAAACACTTTCGGCGTGTTCCAACTCTGGCGACACTATTTGAATAAGTTTTGAGGTTATGTGTGTTCGTAGAGCATAGACAAGCTGAAATATGAAATGAGGAACGGAGAATAATGTTCGCTTTTTGGATATCTGTGCTTTGCATAGGTGTTTTTGGGATTTCAGTGATACTGATTACAAAAATAAGCAAATATTGCTGCTCCTGAGAACGTCAAGTGCGATCAGAACATAGATGGCTTGACAATATCTGAGCTGCAGGGCAAAATTTATTGAATTAGGAGCACATATGCAACTGAATTAAGGGAAATAGAAGTAAATGTAATTCTAGCTGTAGAAATGCTCTTGTCTACAAGACATCGTTCGAGTTGGCCGATACTTTTTTTAAGGAATATTGTTGTCAGGAGGGAAGGCTACAAAAATCAAGAAGCTACATTCTTTATTCAATATTCACCTATTTAAAACGTCGCAGCAGTGTTTCCCATTCACATATGTTTGAATTTTGTAATACTGCCGCTGTACCTATCTATCTTCAAGAGACTATGTTACAAACTGTTCTCTTCTTAATGCGGCCTGCATCGAATAATTACTGCTGTTAATGTTAATGGATAGTGTCTCGAAAGAAGGATATAAGATGAACATCAACAAAAGCAAAACAAGGATAAGGGAATGTAGTCGAATTAAATCGGGTGATGCTGAGGGAATTAGATTAGGAAATGAGAGACTTTTGCTATCTGGGGAGCAAAATAACTGATGATGGTCGAAGTAGAGAGGATATAAAATGTAGACTGGCAATGGCAAGGAAAGCGTTTCTGAAGAAGAGAAATTTGGTAACATCGAGTATAGATTTAAGTGTCAGGAAGTCGTTTCTGAAAGTATTTCTATGGAGTGTAGCCATGTATGGAAGTGAAGCATGGACGATAAATAGTTTAGACAAGAATAGAAGCTTTCGAAATGTGGTGCTACAGAAGAATGCTGAAGATTAGATGGGTAGATCACATAACTAATGAGGAAGTATTCAATAGGATTGGGGAGAAGAGAAGTTTGTGGCACAACTTGAGTAGAAGAAGGGATCGGTTGGTAGGATATGTTCTGAGGCATCAAGGGATCACAAATTTAGTATTGGAGGGCAGCGTGGAGGGTAAAAATCGTAGAGAGGGACCAAGAGATGAATACATCAAGCAGATTCAGAAGAGTGTAGGCTGCAGTAGGTACTGGGAGATGAAGAAGCTTGCACAGGATAGTGTAGCATGGAGAGCTGCATCAAACCAGTCTCAGGACTGAAGAGCACAACAACAACAACAACAACAAAAATGTTAATGATTATCACTGTTAATATTAATTGGTGTTAATGAAAAAGGGTCAACTAAAATCGCATCTTATAGCATGCCGAGTGTTCTCAATTGTAATGCATGCAATGTGATATGTAATTTCAGTTTGCCGACATACAATATCTTTATTCCTTATTGCATAATTAACTCTATTTAGAAGAAACGTTAACAGTTCTGGTGACATTCTAAGATAATTAAAAGAACTTCTTGGGTCTTCCAATGCAAATTATTTCATCAAGGATTCTGAGCAACCGAACTGACGTATTTTCTTCGTCCAGTCACGGATCAAAACAGGTTTCTTTTTTTTTCTCATGCAGCGATTCCGCGCAACAAGCTTTAACTCCAACTAGTGCGACGTGCAGCTGCCAAAACTTTCATTTTAGACAGCACTCAGGTACACACAAAACGACGAAACTGAAGTCTATGCTGGTTTCGCCGTGTCTACAGTCAACTATGAAACCATTTGCGTGCAACTCATTCCATGCAACGAGTAAACTAGGCTTAACAATCAATAATCCGTGGTGTAGTAATGTGTTCGTTCAAATGTAGGCAACAGTACCTGAACTGAATACTGAACTGGAACGATAACGCAGATAAATGCATGAAAGAATCATGCATCCTTGTGAAAATATATATGTGTACTAATGAACGTCTTTTAAGCCGACCAGTGGTAAGTCTCTGTTAGTACGCTAATACCAAACGACTGTATTCTGTGTACTACCCCATGAGATTCCTGGCGTGCGGAGGAACGCGTAGTGGGCATCCTTATCCTGTCAGCCAACTGCGACATCCTGGCCTGTCTTCCTGTGTTCCTGTCCGCTTCCGAGGGTCCAGACATCGTCCTATAACCTACCTGGTAGGCCGTCATTCCTCCAATCCACGACTCAGGAGCTTTTCAAACAACAATTATTCGATGTTTTACAGTGTACAAACTGCTTTTTTATGGGAGAAAGAACAAGCCAAAATGTGTAACTAACTTGGAACTCCTATCACCCGTGAACCGAACAATACAACCAACAATATTTAATGAAATATGAAAGCTTTTAAGAAAATGTCACAAAGAACTGAAGAATTTCCATGTAACTAAACTACATAAAATGTGTTAGAAAAAATGCTAATCAAATTATAAACAAAATTCATGTTAATACACTACTGGCCATTAAAATTGCTACACCACGAAGATGATGTGCTACAGACGCGAAATTTAACTGACAGGAGGAAGATGCTGTGATATGCAAATGATAAGCTTTTCAGAGCATTCACACAAGGTTTCCACCGGTGGCGACACCTACAACGTACTGACATGAGGAAAGTTTCCAACCGATTTCTCATACACAAACAGCAGTTGACCGGCGTTGCCTGGTGAAACGTTGTTGTGATGCCTCGTGTAAGGAGGAGAACTGCGTACCATCACGTTTGCGGCTTTGATAAAGGTCGTATTGTAACCTATCGCCATTGCGGTTTATCGTATCGCGACATTGGTGCTCGCGTTGGTCGAGATCCAATGACTGTTAGCAGAATATGGAATCGGTGGGTTCAGGAGGGTAATACGGAACGCCGTGCTGCATCCCAACGGCCTCGTATCACTGGCAGTCGAGATGACAGGCATCTTATCCGCATGGCTGTAACGGATCGTGCAGCCACGTTTCGATCCCTGAGTCAACAGATGTAGACGTTTGCAAGACAACAACCATCTGCACGAACAGTTTGGCGACGTTTGCAGCGGCATGGGTGTCAGCTCGGAGGCCATGTCTGCACTTACCATTGACGCTGCATCACAGACAGGTGCGCCTGCGATGGTGTACTCAATGACGAACCTGGGTGCACGAATGGCAAAACGTCATTTTGTCAGGTGAATCCAGGTTCAGTTTCCAGCATCATGATGGTCGCATCCGTGTTTGCCGACATCGCGGTGAACGCACATTGGAAGCGTGTGTTCGTCATCACCATACTGGCGTATCACTCGGCGTGATTGTATGGGGTGCCATTGGTTACACGTCTCGGCCACCTCTTGTTCGCATTGACGGCACTTTGAACAGTGGACGTTACGACCCGTGGCTCTACCCTTCATTCGATCCCTGCGAAACCCTACATTTCAGCAGGATAATGCACTACCGCATGTTGCAGGTCCTGTACGGGCCTTTATGGATACAGAAATTGTTCGACTGCTGCCCTGGCCAGCACATTCTCCAGATCTCTCACCAATTGAAAACGTCTGGTCAATGGTGGCCGAGCTCTGAGCACTATGGGACTTAACATCTATGGTCATCAGTCCCCTAGAACTTAGAACTACTTAAACCTAACTAACCTAAGGACATCACGCAACACCCATCCATCTCGAGGCAGAGAAAATCCCTGACCCCGCCGGGAATCGAACCCGGGAACCCGGGCGTGGGAAGCGAGAACGCTACCGCACGACCACGAGATGCGGGCGGTGGCCGAGCAACTGGCTCGTCACAATACGCCAGTAACTACTCTTGATGAACTGTGGTATCGTGTTGAAGCTGCTTGGGCAGCTGTACCTGTACACGCCATCCAAGCTCTGTTTGACTCTATGCCCAGGCGTATCAAGGCCGTTAATACGGCCAGAGGTGGTTGTTCTGGGTACTGATTTCTCAGGATCTATGTGCCCAAATTGCGTGAAAATGTAATCACATGTCAGTTATAGTATAATATATTTGTCCAATGAATACCCGTTTATCATCTGCATTTCTTCTTGGTGTAGCAATTTTAATGGCCAGTAGTGTAGTTCGGTGAAATGTCGTCTTCCCCAGGCCGACGAATACTGAAGGATACCTAGTGTTACTAGGAACAATCAGTGAACATATTGTCTTCTACATGATGTATCCCCATGACGTGACATATCACCCCAAGAAGTTTGATGCAATGTCATCGAAATACGCCGTGTATTTACAGTGTGATTCTTTCTTGTAAAATTTTATGTTGTTATTCTCAGTGTTGAAAGCTTCGTGAACATAAGAAAAAGGCTAAGGACTGTACGTTCATCCCTCGTTTCGCATGGGACCGCGACTGAATAGACGGACGAACAATTGTTAATAGAGGCAAAGTCAGAACATCGGCCTCAGCCAAGCGGCAACGGCAAACGTCAACAAAGAAAATTTAAATAGCGAAGTGCCGAAACAAATGACAAAGAGCCTCCTTATAATGTCAAAGTACCGATGAAAGACTCACGTAAACAAAAATTCAGGCTCATAACCACAAACTCTGTCAGTGACGAGTAAAGTGAACAGTCGTTGAATGTTGATCTCAGATATAAGCGTACAGTGTGAGATCAACGTCCAAGAGGGCTTTTTTTATGGCATCACGGTAGAGCTTTATAAATTTTTCCTCGGAATTTTAATAATGTGAATACGTGCAAACAGACACTAAAGTGCTCAAGCGAAACGTATAAAACCTTAGGGATATATGAGTTACGAGAGCTTTAATCGTAAATGTAATCTCTAAATCGACAGAGGTCATCGACATAAGCGATTATATGAACCACTGCACAAGTGTCCTCGACCTCACATATTCATCTCAATGTCGGCTTATTTTGCGCGCTCGCTTTGTTAGCTCGCTCGATTCGGAACTGCGCTAGCTTTGATCTGATGTTAATTTAGCTGGGGGTTCAGCTTTAATTCTTATCTGGAGAATAAATGTTTGATCAGATCCCGGGAATAATTAAATGTATAGAAATCAAATATTCACAGAGAGCATGTTTTTTCCCGTCTTAACTGTCTGTTACTCGCTGTGATGCCGAAATGTAAATACGTGTGTCGACCACTTTGAATATATTGTAAAATTCATTTCAAGTATCACTCCTTCCTTACAACATTAGTAATTGTGGAATAATTAAATACGGTATCTTTTCTTTTGATCCACGTAATTTTTCAAGCTCTATTTTCTCTTTAAATTCTAATAGAACCTACATTTATTTTCACATTACGAAGTCCGATTATAAAAGAAGATATTCTCTTCTGGAAGGAACAGTGTTAAATTTCACTCTCAGTATATAGATTACCAAAAGAACTGTCTTCCAAGCTAACTATGGGCCGTAGCCGTTGTAAAGTTGCTACTAAAATTGTTTAATAAATCACATCAGCACTTCATTTCTTAGTAATTTGCGTAACTTTAATTAATTTAAAGAGAGGCAGTGATGTTAAAATGGACGTTGTAGTCAAAATCAAGAACGCCTGGGAAAGAGGTCGAGACTGAGGTCAAGGAAGAGAAAATTCGCTTATATGCCTTATACTCGCCTAATATCCGGAAACGCAGTTAGAAATCTACGTAAACATGGGGACGAGTGTATTTCGCTGCCTTCGAGTAAGATTGGTCTCCGAAACCCGGGATCTTGTAAGAGGTGCATGATTAAGATATTTGTTGCTAGCGCACTCGAGCAAATGTAATTTCGATGGATTGCTCATGGCCTGCCTGCGATATGTAAGCTATAAGAGAATCTCAGACCAGAGAGCAGTGTTGTCAGCAGTAGGAACTGTGTAGCAGTTGTAGCAGTAGTAAGCGAGCAGTCTGGTGTATCGTGTTGGCTGGAGCCTGAGCGATATAATATAAGGTAAAAGCAGCCTCGCGCGTATGTACTCGTACTATTGTTAGGTCAAGCCCCTTGTAAATGTTTTTAAAAAATCTCTTAATAATAATCTTTCTTATAAAAAATTGACTTTTGATAATCATTCATCTCAATTTAAAGAACTTACTAATTTATCGAATCCATGGTCATCCCGATTATTGTAAAGAAAAATCAGTTGTTTCTTTTTATACATGAAAATCTATCGGCCAGCATTGCACAGGGCTGTGCCAGAAAAATTTCTTATAGGAGCAGATATATATGCGTTATCCGGCGACCTATTGAGGTAAGTATTTTCTGTTTATTCAGAATGAATTTTCAGGGCCATGACGCAGCGCTGCTGACGTCCAAAATTCACCAGTTTAAATTCACAGTCAATTATTGAAAGGTTATAAGTGAGCGACAATTCTATTGAGAGATTAATCACATTTTTATTATTGGTAGGTTACGGAATTTATCTGTTGGTAGGTCACTTTAAATGTGAATGTTATATTTTTAAATGTTGGGAGGTTACACTGAATGTGAATTATATAATTATATTTTTTTTTACCGTTGGTAGGTTTTGGAACATATCTGTTGCGAGGTTACAATCTGTATCACATTTCACGCGAATGTGGCATTCATTACGTGGTGCAGTTGAAAATAAGATTCAAGCAACATCAGCAACCTGACTAAAACAACCAAGCAAATCAGCTGTAGCCGAGAACTGCCTCGAATACAGTCACTAAATGAAATACGATGAAACCAGTATAGTGGGCCAAACGCCAACTTTCTGGGACAGCATAACTATCGATTCTATCGAAATTAAGACGAAAATTATTTAACAAATAATCTAACAAACAAAGACGGAAGCTTCAATTTGAACAAGGCTTGCGGGACAGCGCACAATTCATGAAGATCTCGAAGTCGATTATCCACCAGAGCTTGAAATCACTGAGAAAATTTGTTTTTCACGGAACATCAGTGAGGGCTCTGGAAATTGGAAGAATGTCAGAGAGCGTAGTGGTAGCCTGGAATCGAACTCAGCTATAAATAGCGCCGTGAGACCAATAGTACTTCACAGCTTGGCTGAAGTCCAGGTAGCGAGTAACTTAGAGCAAAACTCGCACGCAGCACCTGTAGAAGACAGTTGGGTCGGTCGTCGAAATACTCGTATACTACATGAAATTGAAACAACAACTAAGCAGAACCCTCGGAAGTTCAATCGTAAAAACCTCTGAGATGAATGATTTGTATTTTTGTCAATTTCTGGTTGCTGAAATGTTTGCATTCTGTGATATTTCGAAATGGTGAACAAAAATGGCTCTGAGCACTATGGGACTTAACTTCTGAGGTCATCAGTCCCCTAGAACTTAGAACTACTTAAACCTAACTAACCTAAGGACATCACACACATCCATGCCCGAGGCAGGATTCGAACCTGCGACCGTAGCGGTCGCGCGGTTCCGGACTGTAGCGCCTAGAACCACTCGGCCACCCCGGCCGGCGAAAGGGTGAACAGTTTACTTTTAGTATATGCAAATACTTTGAACAATTCGGCCACATACAGCACTAAAGCGTAAAATATATGCTAATTAGCGTTTACTGCGAGCTGCAGATGAATAAAGGGGGTAGTCCTCTTTGAAAATTTAAAAAAATCGATTTTTCGGCTTAAATTTTCTCTCAGGTGTTTGCTTTATTATAGCATTCGTCCCAAGTTCTCTAGAAACTTCGTTATCGAGTCACAAGCCTGTATGTGCAAAAGTGTCATCGCGGCCGGTATGTCAGCGTGTACTTTCAACGAGGGCCTAATAGGCATTATGGAAGCCACGAACGTTGCCCAAACTGACATCGGACCAGCCTATTGCAACTTCTGTACAAAAGTTGTCGAGAAGCGTATCGAGGGAACTTTGTACAAAAATATTTTTACGGCGTAAAGTCAGCGTCGGTACGCCAGTCGAGAACGACAGAGAAGAGTCGGCTGTGAGAAGAGGTCAGCCAAACGCCCGCTGACCGACCCCTCTCTAGGACGACAACGCGACAGCAGCGGCCCCTGTGTGAAGATACAAGCGCCGCGCCAGACTGGTGGCAGCCCACTTCGATAGCAACTTCCCGAAGAAGAACGATTATTTTGTACGTCGCCCTTCCCTTGCGCCAAAACTATCAAAGTGTTATTGTCTTATTGTAATAAAACTCATCAATACGAGTTGGTCGGCCGCGGTGGCCGAGCGGTTCTAGACGCTACAGTCTGGTACCGCGCGACCGCTACGGTCGCAGGTTCGAATCCTGCCTCGGGCATGGATGTGTGTGATGTCCTTAGGTTGGTTAGGTTTAAGTAGTTTCAAGTTCTAGGGGACTGATGACCTTAGAAGCTAAGTCCCATAGTCCTCAGAGCCATTTGAACTATACTTGGCCAATGTTTCTATGTTTCGGTGCAGTGTATCGATACGTGGAATTGTTTCAGTGTTTCGAAACTGCTATGTTTCACTGTTTCGAAACAGTGGTGTTTCATTCCGCTCTGTGTCGGATAACGGCACTAGATTCGATCTCGGGCCAGTCACAGAAACTGTATCGTTGTTTCAAAATAACGCTGTTTCAGTCCACTTGTGCTTGGAACGGACTGATTGTATCGAAACAGTGATGTTTCATTTCGCTTTGTCTCGGACGAGATTCGGGCACGGCACAAATACGGAAATACGTTTAATATGCTACTTCATCAAACTCTTTCAAGAGTGTCGAAATCTTTTTGACACACAAGAGCATGAAGCTCAAGATTTCCGAAAATAAAGCTTCGTTTCTAATTGACTGCTCTATTCCGAAATGGCGTAATATATGCTTTATAAACACTAACAGACAATAAAATAAAGCACACTATTCGCATTCCAAATAATAAATGTGTGAAAAACATTCAGTTACATTACACATCTCCTATAACATATGCTTCTCTGTTCATGTACAGTAATCACATTAAAAAACGCAAGTAAACCTACAACATTTTGAATTAAAAAAGGCGTAGAGTGGCAGGTTTTAGACATATAAGCAAATTGGATGTACTTTCAAGCAATGTGATTGACGGATCATTGGTGATGTAATGGTGTACGAGAAGGGCTGGGAAGCATGGTGGATTTATAGTAATGATTTGAAACACCTTGAGGGACAAAAATTTGTTTCTCTTATATTTTTTATTTCTTCGAATTATGTGGCTTTATTCATGAGTCCATAGTCAATGTGCCTATTCTCCACAATGATTTCTTTTGTGTGCATGGAAATTAGCAGGCCGGGTATACATTATCCATACTAACGAAATGTGGGAATCCCAGTAGCGTATCCGTTGCTTCTGCAGTTTGTTCCCACCTCCAGTACCGTTCGTGTTGGTTCTTCTGTCTTCAGCTATGGTATTACGAAGCCCAGTGTGGGATTATTTTATGAAGATAAATCCTGAGAAAATTAAATGTAACTCGTGCTCGGCAGAGTTGTCGTTTAAACGTAGTTCAACTTCTTCATTAAACAGACGCTTGCGACACCCAACAATTAATTTAAGTGAAACTCGTTCGAAATCACTTTTTATGAATCTGGGCAGTGACAAAGCCAGTTCAGTTTCCACAGCAACCGTTCTGGAATCTGCCAATTCAGTGCCTGTAACGCCAGGATGAACAATCTGTGCAAGAAATACCCAGCACTTCCACCAGTTCAGTTTTGGGTAGGTGTGGTAGACAAACAAAGATTACTGGATTTGCATCAAGACCAGTGCCTTCATCCAAACGAGCCAAAATAGACGAACAGATTTTAAGACTTGTTGTTAAAGAATACCTTCATTTAATGTAGTTGAGAGT
The DNA here is from genome assembly GCF_021461395.2 of Schistocerca americana. Taxonomy (NCBI): domain Eukaryota; kingdom Metazoa; phylum Arthropoda; class Insecta; order Orthoptera; family Acrididae; genus Schistocerca; species Schistocerca americana. The sequence continues at coordinate 350,025,460 of NC_060124.1, forward strand.
GTGGAGTTAAGAAAAATGACTTATTTATTAAAAGAAAACTATGTACCTCCCAGTAGACAAACACTCTCCCACAGTTTACTCTCTCAAGTGTTCGACAGCACGCTAGTGCGAGTAAGGTCTGCAGTGCAAGCTGCATCCTACATCTGCATTACAACTGATGGATGGATATCTGTCAAAAATGAGAATTATATTGCAGTGGCTGCCCACTTCATTGATGAAAACTGCAATCTGAAGTCATATTTGTTATCTAGTTTTAAATTCCATGACAAGCATACAGCAGAAAACATTTCCAGTGAATTACAAAATGTGACTTCATCTTGGGGTATTACCAATAAAATTGTAGCTTGTACTACAGATTATGCACCTAATATGGTGAAGGCAGCGATGATGTGCAAATGGTGGCATTTACCTTGTTTTGCACATACACTGAATTTAATTGTGCAAGCAAGCCTTGAACCAATTACAGACACAAGGGCAAAAGTGAAGTCAATAGTGGAATTTTTCAAAAGAAGTCCTCAAGCACTTGAGAATTTATATAATATTCAGAAGCAAATGGGCTTCCCTATCTCAACACCGAAACCAGATTGCCCTACGAGGTGGAATTCCATGTGTGAACTGTTTGACAGGCTTTTGAAAATCAAAGAGCCTTTGCAAAGCACCCTCGCCATCCTCAGTGTGGATTCACAAACAAAACTGTCCAATGAAGACTGGTCAGTTATTGAAAAATCTTTTGAGATACTATCTCCTTTTGAACAAGTCACAACAGAAATTAGCAGTGAAAGAAATGTAACCTTGTCAAAAGTTGTCTTATTGAGCAAAGGTTTACAAAGTCATTGTCTGAGACTGAAAAACTCAGATCACAGCAATGAAGCCACTAATACAGTAATTGATAAACTTGAAGACGGAATCTGTACCCGCCTCCTTCAAAAGTTTGGAGGTAAAGCAATTGCTTGTGAAGTAACATTATTGGATCCTCGCTTCAGGGAACATGGTTTTCCAAAAACTGGGCATCGATTAAAAGAAAAAAAAGATGCCATAATTAACAAATGCAATACGACAGAAACCCACTCGGTGTTCTACAGAAAATCCACGACCAGCCAAACCAGTTGTGGTGAGCACATTCACCTCTAGCAGTGGCAACATTTGGCAAGATTTTGACCAAGCTGTAGGTGGCTTGATCCAAAGTGTAGACAATCCACGTGCTGCAAGTATAGTCGAGCTTGATAAATATATGAAGATGCCACTGATACACAGATCACAAGGTCCATTGCTGTGGTGGAAAGAAAATCATGTGTTGTTTCCTACACTGTTTGAAATTATGAAATGACGTCTTTGTATTATGGCCACCTCTGTTCCATGTGAGCGCATATTTTCAAAGCAGGGGCAAACAATAACAGACAGACGATCCTGTCTTTCAAGTGAAAAAGTATCAAAAATGATAATTCTAAACTACAACTTAGAATAGTTACAGCAGATCTACTCAGAAATGAAACAGCAAAATTTCAGTTGATTTTGTTCTTCTCTGGACCGTGGCACTGAATTTATATTTGATTGTATTTTGTTTAGTCCACTAAATTGTGCATGTAGCTATCTTATAAGAACATTTCTCTCATATTTGTTGCACATAGAAGACACGATTTTGCCCACCATTCAGTGAGTTTAATTTTATTTTGAATATGTTATTTATTCATTTATGTGTTGAGAATAATTATCTGATTTGTGTGTTTATTTTTGTAAATGTCCTATGTTTGGTTATGACACTATAGACATCTTAATACTTGTGTATGATAAATAATTGTCAGGCAAATCAACAATGGTACTTCGATACTTTTGTTTTTGTCATTCAGATACAGTGATAGAAATTGCATTTCAACAGCGACATAACTTCATCTCTGATTTCCTGGGGTAGTTTATAATAAAATGGTAATACATCTGCTTGCTGTGAGTACTTGAGGAACTCCATGTACCTGTACCCTAAACAAACTTCTTTAGCAAGAACTATAAGTGGTGTAGAGGGAGATCTGCCATGATATAGGTATCACAAAGGCATTACACTGTATGAATTGGTTTAAATTTTAGTCTGGATTTTATACTTCAAAGAAACATACCTATCTCTGCATTTCAGTTACCTTGAAATGTTTTCCAATTCTATCAAGTGTACTTACTATGAGATGTATGCAGCTAACTTACGAATGTTTGGTGAGAAACTGCCATACTTGACCATTGTGCTATATCCTCAAGTCTGTCAGGGGAATTTTTTGATCTGTGTCCATCAGTCGCTTTGCATCCTGCTCTGTGTGACAAACAATGGAAAATTTAACTGTGACTAGCAAACGTGTGAGTGGCACCCTCATAAATGTTCATTCAGTGCCTCGCTTCCCAGAATGTTATCTCAATAAATTATATCTCATGATATGCCTTTTCAAGAGCACACTCATCACTCATAAAACCTATCAAAATTATGCACTAGAATACAGGGAAACGAGTTTGGCAAAATCTGTTATGTCAAACATATTTAGTCTGACCTCGGCCAATTGCAAAGTATGAAAGTCACATGACACGAAAGCAGCGCATTTGCTACAGGAAATATGGAACTGCAAAGACGCCTAAGTGAAAGTTTGATACTTTCTGCGATATGATTGGCGGTCTCGCACCTCATTTGTTTTTTTATGACAATATTTATACAGTAGACACTCAAGATGATATAACGTGAAGGCCTATACTATTACAAAACACAAACTGTTTCACTGTTTCGAAACAGCGTTTCGAAACATTGCGTTGTACTGTTTCATTTGTTTCGAAACAGTTATGTGTTTCAGTTTGCCCATCTCTAATTTGAACCAATACGAGTTGCTTGATTGTTTGTCTTGCGATCCGAGAATGCAGTATCGCTAGACGTAACAATTATTTTACAGGTTCAACAGGAGCGTTTCGGGAAATCCCTCCGATGACCAGTGGTCCGACTGTAAGCTGTCTTGCAACCTCGGGCAACGGTTAAGGGATTTTCCATCTACACAAAAATGATTTCTTAAAGAAAAAAAGTGTAATGAATAAAACGATATCACCAGATTTAGCATTGTCCTTTATTTTACTTTAAAAAATCACGGAAGCCAGATATTTTTCATGCGTTCAAAGAGGGCTTTCCCCCCACCCCCTCCCGGTCTCTGTCACTATCTGTCTCTGTCTCTCTCTGTCTGTCTCTCTCTCTCTCTCTCTTTTTTTTTAAGCGAAATTCTCGCAGGCGGATTGTATATCTGTAAAGGATATCTACTTGTAAGCGATAACGTTACTGTATAGAAATATACGCAATAAATTACTGGCTGATGCCTTGACTTTAATAACGAAAAGTGGTAAGGGCTTGCCTTGGATGTGTTAACGAAAGGTCGTAAGGACTGCTGTCGCATGCTGTGAAAGCGATCGCGAAATTTATGATCAAAGTTACTGGAAAAGTGTCGCAGTGTCGTACGTTGATAAATTATTTGGAAGCATGGAGAGCTGCATTAAACCAGTCTCAGAACTGAAGACCACAACTACAACAACATTTGGAAAGGAACTGCAGTGTATGACTGCCGATATAATTCACGAGATCGCTTGTAACACTGCCGACGTTAAACACCAGATCATTAATAACATCGAAAAAATTAACAGTCTTTTAACACTGCGAATAATCGTGATCGCAATGTGACAATTACGACTTGCCGATTGGGAACGTCGTTGTGAGTTCTCTCTGCCAGAAAATTCTGAATCCGGTGACAAAGCTGGTGCGAAAGTCCAAACATTTATATTTTTTTCAGCACTGAATTCTTATATAGTGAATTCCCGAAGTCAGGTACATTTGTCATTTTCTTATAATCTGTTATCTAGATACAAGAACAGACCAAATGCTGACATAAATTGTTACAGCACATGGTAATTCAACACGAAACTTCAAATGTAGTAGTGTGACTCATTGTTATGGTGTTTAAGCAAGAGAAGAGAAATATTTACATAAAATATCTCTACTGAAACGAATCTATGTAGTACTATTTGGCCATCTGGCCCTAAGCTGTATTAGCCCTTGCTAAGCTAGACTAGATTAGAACAAGAAGGCAACAACCACTGCTACGTGATTTACTGAATTCTGGATATTTCTTGGAAATTTGTGGTAAGGTGTTATGGGACCAAACTGCTGAGGTCACCGGTCACTATGCCTACACACTATTTAATCTAACTTAAACTAACTTACGCTATGGACAACACACACACCCATGCCCGAGGGAGGACTCGAACCCTCGACGGGGGCAGCCGCACGGACTGTGACAAGGTGCCCTAGACTGCGCGGCTAACTCTGGATACCATGAGAGAGAGCAAGCGGGTGGAGTAACATAAGATCGCTCTTTGTGGAATTCATGCTGATCCGTTGATACATAACATGTGTATGGAAACGGTACTGGCGTGTAGTTACAGGAATATACCCTAAACTTCGACCCCCATTTTGTTTACGATTTTCGGAACCTAGTAAATAGTAAAAATGTAAAAATAATTGAAATAACACTACACTAAATCAGAAAATGGTTAAATCATTCAACTGCTTACTGACCTTCTTCTAATCCATCTTCTTTTTCTGAACAGCATCAGTAGCTTTAGTCACTTCAGAAGGACTCCATTTTCTTTGCTCAACCTTGCCTGTTACGCTTTTAATATCTGCAAGAGAATAAGTGTGTGCACTAATACAGGCGGACTTTAAACACAAAATTTAAGGGGTCCGGTTTAAGTAACTGTAGGGGCTTCAATGCACGCAACTAGAACCTATATTTTGTTTAACCCAACATCTAAACGAAACGGTTTAGTCATAAACATTAACTTTAAGCCGTATTGTTCAAGAACACACATAGATTGCAAGGCTTAAACTTTATGGCAAACTCTCTCTGTACAATGTACACACGAATACGACGAAAGTGGAATAACAGTGACAAAAAATGAACTACAACGAGTTTTAACATGCCAGAAAAGAACTTAAAATGACGGCCGAAAATTATGTGAAACAAGAAAGACTGCAAATTCAGTAAAATATTTCTAAAAGCAATATTAATCTTCTAAGATTCAAATGATAAGCCGTACGTATCCAGAAAAAAATGTAAAGCAAGCGATCTGGTGTTAACCTTATGTTATGTGTTCTTATCTGTTGTTTACATGTGTCAATGTATATAAATATGTCAAAGTACATAAATAAACAATGGAAACCTTACTGACCCATGAAAGTCATTATGTATAAGCAGCGCACCCTGTTGTTAACAGGAAAAAGAAGGGAACCAGCCGAACAATGCTCCTGTCGGAGCACGAAAAAGGCGCAGAAGTTCCTGTTTAAAAGACTCTGCCGAAATTTGGGGAACCAACTACCCCAATGATCATTCTACTTTCCTCACCTAAAATTTTTGTTATGCGAACAGTATAGCGCTTTTTTGTGCTGAAAGAGTAGAGGAGCCAGTACCAGTGGAGAGAGAGGACAATAATGGTAGGAAACAGAAAGTGGCAGTGAAAGAGAAAAAGAGATGGATTACGAAAATCATAGTAGTAGGAGCCAAAGAGAGAGGAGAGACAGTGACAATGACATAGCAAGAGAGGTGGATTGAGACGGAATCAGTGGGACAAAAGAGAGAGGAGACAATGGAAATGGAAACACAGGTCAATGGAGTCCATACTTTGCCTCTTTGCCGGCGAACTGTAACACTTAGGTATGGGGGAGGGTGCATTATGTACCGAAATTTTAAACACGTGGATTTAGGGGAAAAATAAGTGGGAGCTCCAGTAAATTTCGAGCTGGTGAGGTATGCTGGGGACAATGCCAGAGGGAAAGAAACTGTAAGAGAGACAGTGTAAATGAGAGAGGGTACAGTGACAGTGGAGTTCGATTCAGTGGGATATATATACAGAATGACCTAGAATGTTCTGTGTTAAAAGAACGCGATATGTTTAGATGCTTTTTCGTTTTTTGAGCAAGGCGGAATGAAGATGAGGCGTCCGGTCCCACCCCTCCGCCCCCACCCTTTTCTGTCGGTGTCTTTTAATGAGGAACATATTCGCCTTTTTGTGCTCCGACGGGAGTATTTTCTCGCTGGTAACGAAAAATGTAGCACTATGTGAAAAATTTTTCCATTGTTAAAACATGTCATGTCGAACTGATAATGAACAAGTGAAGCGGGTGACTTGTGCACCCCACTACGGAGTGGCAGAAGCCGAAACTACTATTTACACGTGATCCCACTAGACTTCAGGATAGTGCAGAGCCAAGAGACCCTGCAGCTGCCATAGAGGAGGGGGGGGGGGGGGTAGGAGTGAGCGGGGGGGGGGGGGTTCAGTTCAGGGCACGTTGCTCTGCGTCTGTCTGACAATACTTTTCGAAAACGGGTACGCCCTGCTCCTTTTTCCAGTCGTTTGGAAATCTTCGTTGCTCAAGTAACTTAAAGAAATACATTTTTATTTGGTGCATCAAATAGTTTGCAATCTAGTATTAAAAGTCATATATGCAGGGTGGACCATTTCAATCCATAATGGGGAATAACGTGGGATGGAGATGAGATATAGCAAAATGTTTAGGATAAATGCTGTAGGTGGCAAAGAGGGTGACGAATTGCCACTAATGGCTGTGACCTTGAACGTAATTTTCAAAGTGACTGGGTTAAAATGATTTTTTTTTAAAGTGGGAACCATAGTATTTAAGATTAGAAAAGAGCGATAAATTTACCTAGAATCTTTATTTTTATTTTTTTGTTTTACCTGGCCGTCTTCCCTAAATTTGTTTCCACAGCGAGAACCACGCTTTGAAATGATCTCTCTTGCAATACCAAAGAACTTAACTCACATCTCTAGTTTCAAGACAGTTATGTCGTACAACAACAGTTTCTGTCCTAGATTTCGACTGTACTCTTTATTTCATTATAAATAATGCTTTTCGGTCATCCTCCCCCCCCCCCCCCCCCCTCAAAGCCCATATCTAGCCCATTCTACTTCTATTTTTCTGTTTTAGGACTCACCTAAATTCCCACTTTTACATATGTTTTATAGTTACTGACATTAGTAATAGCAATATTATCATTACTAGATGTTAAGTTAGTCAGTTTGTTGTACCAAATCCTATTGGTTATTGCGGTTACAGTGGCATTAGTAATCCTCATCTTAAATACAGCAAAACGTAATTCATATTACGGGTATTTTGGCCCACGTATTCCGCTAACGAGTGTTGTTTATAAATACCCTAACATATTTTATACGTCCGGCCTGTTGTGATTACTCCCTTATTTTCTCCATTGCTTGGTTCTGTATGATACTTTACATTACTTTGAACCGGCAGTTTTTCATCTGCAAAACTAAATAGTGTTATTGTGAGTTTGGCTGCCAGCCGAATGGCCGAGGGGTTCTAGGCGCTACAGTCTGGAACCGCGCGACCGCTACGGTCGCAGGTTCGAATCCTGCCTGGGGCATGGATGTGTGTGATGTCCTTAGGTTAGTTAGGTTTAAGTAGCTCTAAGTTCTAGGGGACTGATGACCTCAGATGTTAAGTCCCATAGTGCTCAAAGCCATTTGAACAACTTTTTGAGTTTGGTTGTCGAGCTGACGGGACGCACACACAACCATGATACATGTTCTTGAGGAACGCTGCTCGCAAGAAGCACTTTTGTACTTCCAAAACACAACGTTTATGATGCTGCTGTGTACCTAGTTCCTCTTGATATTCATTTGTTTCCCTATCAGTCTAGTGCCAAATCTGGACATTGTTTACTTTTTATCTTCCTCTCTGCCCTCTACCTCTGTACGCGTGTCTTATTTTTAGTTTGTCTGCTGTTTGTGCCGTCATTTTTATATACTTCTATTGACGTGTTAAACAGTGTGCCATTGCATAGTGTAGTGTAGACTAACTTCATTCAATTTCCTTGGCCCCTATGAGGGCATATGGCACTTAGGAGAAGTCACCATCTATCTCCCTCCATTCCACTCTTTTCTTCCCAAGTTTTCTTTCTTCTCCTCCCACCTTTCTCCTCTACAAACCTCTGACCCTATCTTCCTTAAATGTTCCCTGGAGATTCCATTTTAGTGCCTTCTTCTCAGTTGGTTCGTCTGGTTTTCTGAGTGTGTGCCCCAGCCATCTCCACTTTATCTCGTGTACCTCTTTTCTATATGTGTCTAGTTTTTTTATCTTCAGAACTCGTTTTTATTGATTCTCTCTGAGCACTAGATATTTATAATGCACCGGAGACATCTGTTTATGAATCTCTGTAATAGTGATGCTGTCTTCTTGTCTATTTCCCAAATTTCATGGACTTGAGAAGGACAGCCTTCACATTCGTATTTTGTATTTTGTATGATATTCCTGTTGTAATAAGATCTTCTCGGTGTAGAAGCCCATCATTTCCACTAAAATACTTACGCTTTAGATAGCTGATTCCCCCATGGCCGTGAGTTAAAATCAGTAACTGGCACAATATTCTGCTTATACAGATACACTAGCTCCCTCTGGAACCTCCCAGAGAGGGCCAAAGTGACGCATGGACAGGAGGCGAGTTGAGTAGCTCACAGCACCTCCGGCCCGCCACGGGGCCGAGTAACGTCACATGACGTGACTTCTAAAACTACTTCTCCGGCGTCCCTAGCAGCGTCAAGCTTACGTATTTGCTTTCGCTCAAGGTACACAGCTTGCCCCATGGCCTACAAAGCGTGTATCCCTGCTCTCGCTTAAAACTGTTGCTCTTTATTCTAATTTCAGCCACTTCTCTTGTAATCAAATCCAAATGTGATGATGTTTGAGCTAGAAATCTCGTATTTGTGTATCTACATTTGTGACAACTATAATACGTAATGGTCCGCAGCTCGTTGTTCCGCGGTAGCGCACTCGCTTCCCGAGCACGGGGTCCCGGGTTCGATTCCCGGCGGGGTCAGGGATTTTCACCTGCCCCGAGATGACTGGGTGTTGTTGTGTCGTCTTCATCATCATCATTCATCCCCATTACGGTCGGAGGAAAGCAACAGCAAACCACCTCCATTGGGCGTCTCCCTCGTCGTTCCCCTACACTCTGTCAAGCATGGGACTTCATTTCCATAATATGCGATCTGTGGAGCACTGAATGAACCATGATGACAATAATCGTAGAAACATGGAGAATAATGCTGCGGCTTCCAGCACATGTAATAAACGCTGAATTCTTGCATTTGCATGGTTCTTTCAATGCGTCTGTTGCAAAGAAAACCTTAAAAGTTGTTCAAATGGCTCTAAGCACTATGGAACTTAACATCTGAGGTCATTAGTCTCCTAGACTTAGAACTAAGTAAACCTAACTAACCTAAGGACATCACACGCATCCATGCCCGGGGCAGGATTCGAACCAGCGACCGCAGCAGCAGCGCGGTTCCGGACCGAAGCGCCTGGAACCGCTCGGCCACACACGCCGGCAGGAAACCTTCTTTCCATTTATGAATGGTTCTCGGTCGTCATACAATTTCGTGGCATACTGAATACGTCCGTTGTTAGAAGAACGTCTCGCGAGCTGGCGTTTACCGTACAGGACGGTGCGGCTGTTGACGTGAGGATCTTAGCGAGGCTACCCCTGGCCGGTCTGTGTTAGTCCGCAGGGGCTCGGGGTTTCTACTGCAGAAGTCACTGCGATTCGGCGAAGCCTACGGATCATGTCCCAGGCTGTTCTAGTCGCTCGGAACGTCTTCATCATGGGATCTTACCGGACGACGGGTCAATGTCCTTGGGTTTCTGGTCGGGGACAGAGCCACGTGCTGCCTCCTTCTGTTTATGGATAAGTGCGGTTTGTAATGTTCACCAGGCTGCCTGCAATTTGTTTGAAGTAGTATGGCGTTTGCCTTCCTCCTGGTTTTCAACTTCAGTTGTGCTGCGATCCCGCATTTTGCATTTATTTGGTGGTTATTTGAAGGGGCCGCTGGCATGTGGTCAGCTCCCTCTCATATGGGAATTGGCTTACCTGTTAAAACTTTCTTTTTTTTAATTTTCAGGCTTTCGATTATAAGAAAAAATTCAAACTGTTGTTTTCTTGTGATTTTTATTTTACGACCAAGTGACCTGTGCTCAATTCTAATTTTAGATTTCGTCTTGCCACAGTATCGAACATTAAAAACGGGATGCACTTCAATCGATGGCAGTGACTTGGTCTTGCACCCAGTAGTACGTCTCCCTCCTTAGACAGCACAACTACTCTTAGTGGAACTAGTGAAATGTTTATTTGATACTCAAACAGTACTTACATCTGTTAAAGTATTTATGAAACTGTACAATGAGGAAGTACATAGAACCCTAGCAGGGTCGAGGAACCTCTTCGGTTGTGGATACTAGTTTCAAAGCAGATTTGGCGTTTGTCAAGACTGTGGTAGTGAAATGGAAATGAGCGTTTGGCGTCATTGGCCGGGAGGCCCCTTGCAGGGCAGGTCCGGCCACCTTGGTGCAGGTCTTATTACATTCGACGCCACAATTGGCGAACTGCGCGCCCGATGGGGATGAAATGGTAATGGAGACAACACAACACCCAGTCCCTGAGCCGAGAAAATCTCCGACTCAGCCGGGAATCGAACCCGGGTCTGTAGGACGGCAATCCGTCAGGCTGACCACTCAGCTGTCGGGGCGCACAAGATTGTGGTGACATTCTAAGTATAATCAACTTCTGATTCTTGGTTATTCCATTGTTTATACCTGCTCTAAGCGTGATATATTTTAGAGATGCGCCATAGGTTTCAGTTTTGTTTTATCCTCTCACTGTTTAAGAGAGTGTTTGCTGTAAATGTTGCAGCAGTCCACTTACTTTCTCCTGCCTTGTTGTCACCGGGGGGCTGGTGCCCGAAGTCTGTGTCTGAGTTCTGTTGAGCCATCAGCGATCTGGTGCCCCGATCTGATGTCAGTCTGGTGAATTGTACTTTATTAATATTTAATGTGTTTGATCTTTTGTAACCATTTTAAAATTGAGAAACATGCCTAAATTGTGTAACATTTGGCATCTGAAGTTTAATAATTTTTCTTAAAATTGATCTTTAATTTTTTTTTTTAATGCAGAAGCAGACATTGACGGCTGTGTCTCGTTATCTTTATCAAACAAAATTCTCGTTGGTTAATAAATATTTGGAGGAGGTTCTTAATAAAAAATGATGCTCAATGGTTTTTCCCAGCCGTTGTTGCCTGTTTCGTTTTGGTGGCAGAGCGTGGTTACGTTCTAGTCAAGCCGTCCTTTAATTGAACATCATCTGTTTTCCTACTGTGCAACATTTGTATTCCTTTCCAAACTGTTCGCGCCTGATTATTGTTTCAGGTACTCTATGCAACATGGAAGGCCAGGTCGTGACCGAAGAGGAGACCTCGAAGAAGGATCAGCTTAAGTATGAATGGGGAGTACGAGGCCAAAGAGACGATGGTGATGTCAGTGAGTTATGTGCATGTCTCAGCGCAGTGGTCACCCTCCCCACCTAGGTCACAACAGAGTGTATAGGCCAGGTTAGTGGCAAGTGTACGAGTTGCTCTGCTTCCCTGTTAGACTCAGACAAGAACGCGGAATTTTTGGCAGACATGACTCTGTCCCGCATGCAGATTTATCATCTCCAAGCTCAGATCACGCATTGTCCAACTGAGTAGAGGATTTGGGATGCGTAGTTTCTAGTGTTCCTTCTAAGGCTATAGGAATGAATTACTAGTCCTGATAATTTCACTGACTTTGCCGAACTTCCGAATCCGTTCCTTAGCGTGATTATGGGCGTAAATTATATAGTGCGTCTAAACTGGGATACCTGAAATATAGCAATTTTTTAATTGTTTGTCTCTCGCTTTCCCGTGATTTATAGCAAGATAAACCTAACAAGATTATACAACAAGTGGTACAGAATCAACTTTATCTCAGTATCTCATTTTTTGTAACGTTTATTTGTTAAGTCTCTTTTGTCAATCACTTCTCTTGTTTCGGACGCCTCATGGTAAAATGTTTTATGGAGGCGCTCTGTCTTCTGTGTAAAGAAAAGAAGTGTAAACATGTCTCAAAAAGTATTTATTACAAGTTTGGTGTGAGGTTTTGTTTGGTGGGAGCAGAAACCTACATCTATTGAGATTCTTTCTACGAACATTTTATATGACGAAGACGATGCCTTACCGACGCGACATGGTCAGAAGAAATTTATGTATCTAATAAGAGGAAGGCCGCAGAAGAACATACCGGAGCTGTTGCTGTTAAGCAGAAACGAGGTAAAATTTCCACTACCACGGACATTTCTATACAAGGCATTAGTGAGAATTAATAGTGTTACAGGTGAACGTAACAATATCAGCTGTTCTCCCTATATATCTTCAAACATTTACCATTATTTATACAAAAATTATGTCGCACCTACTTCAACTGGCTACCAGTGACAGCACAGTGCTGAATGAACGTATAAATGAGTACAGAGAAGTGTTGCATCGCATACATTGTAAATGTGCTAATTGACTTTATTTATGTGTTACATGTTTGCAACTATTGTAGATGAATGTGACGAGTAGCAAAATAGAAGATGTAAAAAGCAACAGAGGAAAATTATCCATATAATATACTGGAGGTAAACTGACAAAATATGCGGACAATCATTTTCCTACATAAGTAGCAACTATCCATGTATTAAGGTTGCATGATTACTCTTGGTAGCGTCTCTATCAGTACTAAACCCAGATCCTATCCTATTCTAAATGTCGTGGAACTGTGATTATTATTAGTATCATCAGTACTAGTAGTGTTGTTCCAAAAAAAATGCTTCACTAAGCAACAAGTAGACGCTGTTTGGACACACCGTAAATTGCACATTACGTTCTGAAAAGTGTCGTAAAATATTGTAATGAAGATTACTGTTTTAATTTTCCATAGAACATTTTTATTTGTCAATATGGAAGCAGTCAGTAAAGTTGTTATTCAGGAAAGTGAAGGAAATTTAGATGTAGAAAATGTCACTGCACATAGCCAGACGACAAATACAAGTGAACCACAAGACATCGGGTGTCAGCAGGATAATCATGAGTTTTATTTAAAGTCAACTGGTATGGGGGGGGGGGGTGGAGGGGAAATGAACTGGTGGGTGATGTAGCATTATTCACAGTAGATGAAATCAAGCCACAAGTAATCCCAAGGAACATTTTCTCTCACGATAACAGCGGAAGACGCACTATCGTGGATTCCGAAATATCTATTTGTTTGTTGGGTGAACAGAATCCTATCACGAGCGAATAAATTCTGAAAGACACACAAGGCGCCAGCGCGTCATCAGTGTCCGAAATGAACGTAATACTAAAAGCTATTTATGACCTACATATGAACAAGCGCAGATTTCGTATAGACTTTTGTAATGACTTAACAGGGAAGTTTGGCTATTTGAGGAGAGATCTGGCGAAAGAGTTATGCACAGATTTAAATAAGCTAGATTAGAGATTCTCGTCCATAATTAAATATCAAAAGGAAACCTTGGACAGGCTTAACGCTGCTGACTATCAGGAGAGGTGAAACACTTAAAACTAGGTCACGAATTCGTGAAAAAAATATCAGCCGTGCGTGTCTCGTATTCGTGCCATCCTGTTTTTGCCGTACTGCCACCTCGTTATGTTAGTTTCAATTACTTGTGTCAGTGAGTTGCTGCATTGCCTGTCCGTGAGCGGCAGCGGCAGCGGCAGCGCTTTTCGATATAAGCCCTGCTGTATTATCTTTGCTGAACTGCTGTTACTTCCCGGTCGCCGTGTGTCGACCAGTCAGTTGGAACGTGCTAGCAGGGAGTTCGTACCTGGCAGTGTTTGAGTTGGCACGCGGCACAAGTTCAGTTGGGGCGCAGCAACAGTGAAGGCCGGACCGCCATGACTCGACCGATGATTGCCGACACGCATGATTGGAGTGCGGATGACTTTGGTTGGTCGTCGGTCGGCCGTCTCGCCGGACGACGTGTATTTGGCCGGCAATCGCTTATGAGCTGGCTGTGTGTGCCGACTGGTGATTCGTCCCTGTTATTGTACAGTCACTGCCGTTAGCATTGTCTAGTCTTCGTGCAAGTGTTCGTGAAACTGTATGTAGTTTCTGCGATTTTGACTGACAAGTTATTTTAAATGTTGTCAGCGTTCTGGCTCTGAGGAGTCGGTCGATTGGTGTGGACCAGTCAGGAAATCTCTGCGTGGCGCAGTGGGCCGGACCCGCTGGCGGTCTCTACGCGGTGTCGGAGTGTGTGGCGCTGTTCCCATTCCTACGAGGTCCGTGGCTCACCGACCCCGGACACGGAAGTTGAGTTTGATTTAACCTACCAGCAAGTCAAGACTGTTCACATTGTGTCGTTTGCAGTTCGTTGTCGGCTGTTGGGATATTCCCGAGAGCAACAACTTGGTTTTCAATTTAGAAAATTCTAGCCACACTCCTTTGGAGGTTCGCTGTATTTGGTTATTTGAATTGAAGTGCACCAATGGAATCTTCTGCCTTGTGGCAGTTAACGTTCCGGTTACCTGCCCTGGACTTTGACGTAAATTTCAGGCAGTGTAGTTTCCTCATCGTGTTGTTGCTGTCCAGCACGGTGTGTAGTTTGACAGTTCCGTGTATTATGATTGGTTGTGGCCGCCAATATCTTCTACGCTGTTGCGTTTAACTCTCTGTTTTGCCCTGGTCGGGTGAAGTGGAAGTTATCTCGACGGTGGGTCCGCTGACTGTCGGTCGGTTGGGTTGTCATCGGATCGTGAATGGTTGGCTCGACTGTCTGTCTCACCTAAGCGAGCGTCAGTGTGTGAATTACAGTCCGACCTTCGAACATCTGGGCGCCCTTGTGTGTACTGCCTTATTTTTTAAAATTTGTTCTTGTTGTTGGTACTTGTATGTCTTCTAGCCGGTTTTGTGTTTTAAATTATTGTTTTATTCTTAAGACCTTCAGCCTAGTTTAAAATACTGTTTCACGTAAGCCCTTTGACATTTAAAAATTTTTTTGAATTTTTAAGTCTTCGGCCTTCAGCCGATTTGAATTTAATTTGTTTACTTCCACCTATTGAATTTTTATGTCTTAGGCCTTCAGCCGGTTTGAGTTTCAATTGTTTGTTCTTAAGGCCTTTAGCGTAAATTAAAGAACTGTTTCACCTAAGAACTTTGGTATTTTAAAAAATTAATGTTTTGAAGTGTTAAGTGTTTGGCCTTCAGCCGATTTGCATTTGACTTGTTTACTTCAGCCTAACTAAAGGACTGTGTTAAGATAAAGCTTGCCTTTTAAATTTCTGATTATGCTAGCGTTTTAAGTTATCGGCCTTCAGCCGTTTTAAACTAAAGTGGCTTTCAGCCGGTAATTAAGTCCCAAAGATAAAAGCTGTGTGTTTAAAAAATTTTTTTGGGCTCTTGTAATGTTTGGTCAAATAATAAAGTTGTATGTTCGAGTGTAACTGACAGCCCCTTATTTTGGCCCCTTTCCACAATTTATTCTATCTGTCCTGTCCTGCGGGCTTAGCAGGGCATTTCAATATGGACAAGGGGAAACTGTCTGAGAGTCAAGATTGCGTTGTTAGATAGCGAAAAAAACATACGTAGGTGTCGGGGAAGAAGTAATGGCACAGAAGGAAGCCAAAATAATTGCTAAAATCGACTCAGAAATGAAAGCAGCAGAAGAGCGAATACGTAAAGAGTCCGTGAGTGGTAGCGGTATCTCAAAGAAGCCGAGTGCAACCAACAGTCAAAGCCGAATAGGTATGTCAGGAAGCGGAAATGCTTACACACGTCACCTGCGACTATACCTGACCGTGAAGAAAGGGAATGTAGCTTGCAACAATCAGTTCAGTGACAACACCGTTCTGTTACGTACAGACGGTGCCGCTGCATATGGTCACAGTACCTTATTTATCATTTATTTTAAGACTGTGTTTAAGGTTGCCTGGGATTTGGTATTTCAGATCGTTTACCCCTTGTGCAAGGATTCTTTAGCTGAAATGGTGAGCAGTGTCCTGGCCCGAAAGGGGGTTTGTGTGAGATTCAATGATCCTCCAGCAAAGGCTGTCATTTAGGATCTGTAAGGAGTTAATTAAGCAATTTGTATTTCACGTGCAGCGGGTTGGGGATCCCTTTACTGATTACACGCGGGAAGTGCACTACTGCCACCCTTGTGTTCGATATGCAACTTTCTGAGGCAGAGATAGTGGCTACCACTGTGCAGGGATCAATCAAGAGGATCACTCCTGAGTTCTGTTTTCGGAAAGGCTTAGCCCATATCAAGACTTAGAGCGTCTGGCTTGTAACATCACTGGAATTGCTCAAGAGGATGCTACACACGAGCATATTAGCGGACGTCCTCTGGGTGGTACCGCCTAGTTACTAATAACGTCACTCACAGTGAGGGGCGGTGTTTCCAGTGAGGGGAGTCAGGGCATTTTGCCCGCTCATTTCGCAGAAAATCTTAATCGGCGCAAAGCAGCTGACGGCAGAGG
This sequence comes from Schistocerca americana, assembly GCF_021461395.2. Classification (NCBI taxonomy): domain Eukaryota; kingdom Metazoa; phylum Arthropoda; class Insecta; order Orthoptera; family Acrididae; genus Schistocerca; species Schistocerca americana. The sequence goes on from NC_060124.1 coordinate 350,041,883, forward strand.
ACAAACAGACGCCGAGGTCAAGTCTCTCTTCCTTGCGCGTTTTGCCGTCTAAGTGCGGTTAGTTTGCATTCTTTCCCTAATGCTTCATCACAATCCTCTGTGTGGTCTTCTTGATTCTGGCAGTTCGACGCCCTTTTTGGATTATGAATGGTGACTGCGAATGGTACCTTAGAAATCTTGCTATTTGTAAGTTTGGTCAGTTACATCCTGTGGTTACCTGTTGTCGTACGGTTACCGGGCAGTAGCTAGCCATCCTTGACTCATTGTGCTTTCATTGTTCGGCAGGCGGTTCTTCCTGGTCTCTTCAAATCATGGTGATCAAATTTCTGAATGTCGATATTGTCCTAGGATGTGATTTTGTTAGAAATATCGGCCATATCTTTGATTATGGCCAAGAGCACTTTCCTTTGAAGTTCGCATCCTGCGTAAAATTTACCTTCATCTGGTGAATGACAAAAATTGGGAAATGGATGATGACGTGGTAAATTACGTTAGTACCAGTTCCTTTAAAAGTTTTATTGGCAAATTTAGAAAAGTCGCTTTACAAAAGTACTCTTCACTATAATCAAGAATTGCAAAGAAATGATGGATTCTGAAAAAAACTTTGAAGTCGTTTTTATGTATGCAGACTGAAGCGGCGAGTGAATCTTTGTGCCAAGGCCTGAATTCAAACCCGGATCTCGTGCTTACCAGGCAAGTACGTCAACCACTAAACCACATATGCACAACGGTTCGCACGGCTACGTGGATTACCCTGGCACGCCTACTTGCTTGATCCAAATTCTCACAGTCTCCACACTCTACTTTAAATTTCCCCTTATATATCCGTACGAGACCAGTAAAGTCTCTGGCATTGTGTTATTTCATTTTTGTAAGTACCAGCACCTGGATCTCTGGCTGAAGCCCATATTTACGTTCAATGCTGAGGTACTATTCCACAACATGGAGAGCCTCGGCAATTCTATTCTTGTGTTAAGGGGAACTTAAAGGGGACTGGGGCGGCACTGAGAATTTGGATCGAGGAGAGAGGCGAGTCAGGTTAATCCGTGCAGTTATGTGAAACGGTCTGCCCTCGTGGCTTAATGGATAATACACCTGCCTAGTAACCAGAAGACAAAGATTCGATTCGCGGCGTTCTTACAGATTTTCACTCGTCGCTTCAGTCTGTATACACAAAATCATCTCTATGTGAGATCAATAAAGTCTCTGAAATTGTGTCATTTCTTTAAAGTTGTTTGTTCAACAAAGTCATGTTCAGAGGATTATTACAAAATATTTATGTTCATCGTAGATTACAGAAGGCTTCATTAACTGATATATAAGAAACTATCAGCCTCGATTGCGGTAATGAAACCAACCTTTACCTAGATTTCAGCCCGAATCTTCAGAAGATATATCTGAATCTATAATTTGTCTAAGAGGGCATGGTCTAGAAATAAAACTAAAACAGCCTGAATAGGCGTAATCAAATATACTTCTTGTTGCTGACACGCACTGAGTGACGAAGTACATCTACATCAACTTTTAATCTGTGTACAGGTTAACTGAGTTTATTGCATTATGGCGTTTACGTACTACAGTTTCGCTGTTTTATGTCCTATGTCATCTTTCATCAATAACGATGGGTGCATTATGTAGCATTCGTTGTGAAAGGGCCGATATATTCTAATAGTGTAGGTCGGGGTAGTGTGTTCGAACTTATACAAATCCATCCATATTTTGTTACATTTTAGTCATAACCTGGTGCAGAGGCTTTATGTTTAAGGTTTTCAACCTTTCTATAAGTTATTTGTTTTAAGATATAACTGCGTTGGTCTTTTATCTTTGACAGTCATGGTCTGTCAGACATGCACAATGTTCCCCGCCATGTTGATTTGCAGCGCGTTATCTAGTCCTACTTAGGTTCACGTGAGCTCCCGAGGCCCACCGCACGGCGTCCATGGAGACGAGGCGCACCCCGGAGCTTAAGTTAAGTCTTGGTGTCGACTTAGTACTTATGTACTGCATTTTTAAAATGTGACTACGCCTATTCAGGCTGTTTTAGTTTTATTTCTAGACCATGCCTTTTTAGACAAATTATAGTTTCGAGTATATCTTCTGAAGAAGGCTCAATTATTTGGGATGAAACCTAGGTAAAGTTTGGTTTCATTACCTCAATCGAGGCTGATAGTTTCATATATATTAGATTATGACCATTGCTGACTGTGCTGAAATGTTGAAAGTTCATTAACTGAGTTAATCAAATGGTTCAAATGGCTCTGAGCACTATGGGACTTAACATCTGAGGTCATCAGTCCCCTAGAACTTAGAACTACTTAAACCTAACTAACCTAAGGACATCACAAACATCCATGCCCGAGGCAGGATTCGAACCTGCGACCGTGTCGGTCGCACGGTTCCAGACTGTAGCGCCTGGAACCGCTCGGTCACCCCGGCCGGCAACTGAGTTAATCTTTTCTGATTTCTCTCTCATGTTGCCTAATTAAGAAGAAGGGAAATTTCTGTGTTGTATACCAGATTTTTTTAATGGTGTGTAGGCAGTAGTTCACGAGCAATTAAAGGAAAGAAAATTATTACGTTATTACGAAGTCTTCATTATATATATATATATATATATATATATATATATATATATATATATATATATATATATATATAAATTTGTTTCTCTCTCGCAGTAACGATATCAAGAAAGATATTACAAAATAAGTTTCCTCATTTATGTTTTCATTGTTTCTGCCATGCTTACATAGTGTTTCAGTTTATGATTGCACGATGCGGACTGACTTTGCGACTAGCATCCTCTGGGAAGCGGCCGACGCAGAGGTGTTACTGCAGACGCGCAGTGTCGCAGATGACATAGCACGTTGTTGGAACACTAGGTATGCGCGACTGCCGTCTGTATTTCCAAGTTATAATGGAATCCGATAGCGAACAAATATCAACACCCGTTTCATGTTGCCGCGAGCGGCCCAACTTGCCTCCTGCGGATGCATCATTTCAGTCTCCTCTGGAAGCTTCCAGACGTTGCTATTTTGTCTACGTAAGCAGAACAACGTGCCATGCGCGGTAGTCAGTGATTTTAAACTCCCAGTGACTATGGCGTAGACAACTATTGGAAGCTTCAGTGTTTTATTCGAAGTGACGTGGCTAGTAATCCGAGAAGTATGCCACGGCGAAAGACTCCCAGGGCATATTTCTGTTTCGCCATATAGGATACAACTGAATGAAGGCGGTTTTTGCCTTCCTAACGCGTTTCTTGACATCTCCCCCAGCTCTGTCATCTTCCGTCACCACACTATCCAGGTACAAGAGTGGGCTGACAGTCTCTATATGCTGCTCCTTGCTAAAAGAGGCGCTTCCATGTTCCCAGTATTTTCTAGAATTTCCTTTGTGTTACCCATATTTATTTAGACGCTAGCAGTGTCTGCTTCTTTTTTTCAGAGAATTTAATTTAGGTTTCATATCTATCAACCTCTGAATTAGTAAAACTAAGTCTTTTGCTGAAGCCATGTCGTCCAGATGTTCGTGGATCCTCTGTTGGAGTTCTCTTCTGCCTGCTGTGACTCTTCTCACAACCGAGTGAAGAACAGGAGTTCGTGACAAATTATAACCCTGCTTCACTGCAGTTGTTACCTCTATTGGCTCTGTGAGATTTCCCTTCCGGACCACAGCATATATCTAGCCGTCATACACCTTTGTCAACTGTCTGTTGTATTCCGTACTTCTGCAACACCTGCCACAGCACTTAATGTTCCAAAGAAGCGAAGGCTTTTTCAAAACCAGTGACTACCAGGTACATGGTTGGCTGTAATTTTTTACTTTAACAATACGTTGTGCCTAAAAACTGGCCTGTTTTTTACGCAGTCAAACGTCAAATGATAATCTTCTGGTGAGGGTCTTACTGGCCAAACTTCCCTTTTTCGGGACCTTTACCAGCGTTTCATTTTTTCACTCTTCAGGGGATTTCTATCAGAGCCAAATGTGGTTAACAAAGGGTTTGACCGTTTTAATACTAAAATCGGTATAGGTTTTTAAGAGTTATGGTGCTATGTTGTCTAATGGTGGAGCTTTGCATTTCTTTAGTACAGTGTAGTCGTTTATAATCTAATCATAACATGTAAGCTTTCACGGCCGGAGTCTTCAGTAATTAAAACTTCCGGGCGTACACTGACAACGAAATAGATCGAGCACTCCACCCTAGAAGAAAAATGTCCGAAAATACACGACAACAGCAACCGTCGGCTGGAAAAGTTTTTCTTCCATTTATTCATAACATCACGGACCGTATTGAGAAAGTTTTGGCCAAGTTTCAAATGGAGACAATCTTTCGACCTACCAAGAAAATTAGTGAAAGTTTAAGATCGGTGAAAGACGCACGACACACCTTAGCTACCCCAGGTGTGTATAAAATTCCGTGTAGCTGTGGCATGGTTTATATTGGAACAACTAAAAGGAGTGTTAATACCCGCCTAACGGAACACAAAAGGAACTGTAGATTGGGACAAATTGACAAATCAGCTGTAAGGGAACACGTTTTGAAAGACGGTGATCACGAAATAAAATTTAGTGACACAAACGTGATAGCTAGGACCTCACATTATTATACCCGCATGTATAGAGAAGCTGTAGAGATCTACAAGCACGAAAATAATTTTAATAAAAAAGAAGAAGGATTAAAACTAGACAAGATATGGCGGTCGACTGTGTACCAACGAAGTGACTATCGATTACCTGTAATCGAGAGAGATGACACTAGCCAGAGATAGTTTTAAAGTCGAAAGCGCGTGATGAGTGGTGGCTCCATCTAAGCGCTCTATATAAGTGGGACCTCCAGCGCCCAGCAGCCAGTCGCCGACTCACCTCAGAAGATGTTGCCCGCAGTAGGCAATGAAACGTCAGGAAGGAGAAGCAGTTTTATATATGGACCACGACAATTCAGCCCTGAAGTTTTAATTAAAGAAGACGTTTATAACCTGTTTTAATTCTTCTAATGCATTTGTGATGAGGAAGTTTTCTATTTCATTTTTCTTGCTCCTCGTATTGGCTGCGGCTTTATTTAGTACTTTTAAATCAGTGTGAATTTTAATTGGATGATGGTTGTGACCAGTTAAGTGGTCAGAAAATGTGCTGTGGAAGCTATTAATTTTTAAGCCTGTGAAGTGTTCTTGTTTTAAAATTTCTGGATGTTTTCCCTGTGTACAGGATGATTCAAAAGGAACAGATTTCAGTTGTTTATTACATAGAAAGAATGAAAGATACAAAGACATGGCGAATGTCACTGAACAGAGCAAGGTTCAAAGATTTACATTCCCACAGACGTTATACCACGCACTCAACATGAGCTCCATGCGTTGCTCGAGAAATATCGTGAGGGTAGCCGAATCAAATCAGCAAATCTCTGTTCATTGAATCGACTCGATTTCTTAGCTCTTGCAGAGTAGCTGCCATATGTGGGACAAAGTCTCTGTCTTTTATATACCCTCGCAGAAAAAGAAACCACAAGGTTTGAGGTCTGATGACCTGGAGGGGCAAAGCCAATGCACTAGATCCTGTTGTCCACGTCTTCGAATACGTCGTTGGGGGATGATGTCAGGATAACGCCGCATCTCAAAGTGAAAGTGAGGCAATGCGCTGTCAGGCATAAACATGACATCGTGGGAATCTTTGTGAAGTCGAGGAAACAACCAGTTTTGCAGCATGTCCAGGTATGACACTCCTGCAACAGTTTCCTTCTCAAAAAAGAGTGGTCCATAAACTTTCATACATTGAAGGCTTTCACGACCGGATGTTTCAGCTGCTGAAAAGTTTTCTGGGTTGTATGGCCGTGGTCCATGGAACTCTTCAATCCCTGACGTTTCGTCCAAGGCTACGTTGGACATCTTCGGAGGTGCTCCTGGTTGTGCTGAGTCTTGCTAGCAGAAAGGCACAAAACACTTGATTTTCAGTCGGTCTCTTTCATGTCTGACAGGAGACAAGGATTTTGCGACCCGCAGTTCTTAAATTATGGCGGTTTACTTCACCCAATAGATGACACGCCGATTCGTACGAAAAAATGAGTTGTTCAGAAAGAGAGTCCTCTGCCATATCGGGGAGAATTGAAAGGCAAAACGAAATTGTACACAATTCCTGCAGTAACTGCAACTTGTAAGGCTTCATATCCAGGCGTCATTTCAGAGCAGGCCACACCGTTGTTTTAGGAAGCTGAAGTTCCTGACCAACTTGTGGACTTCCGAGGGCTCCGTGTGGCATCTCGGATACGCGCGACGTTTTCATTGGTCGTGTGTGGCCTACCAGTGTTCTTCCTTTGTATATGCAGCCAGCTTCAGAGAATTTTGTATGCCAGCCATAAATCTACTCTTGCCGAATCGACAGGGAGTGCGCGTTGCACCTGAACACGGGACTGACTTTGTACAAATTCCAACAAACATTGCATCTGTGTAAAAAATTTGAATGTTCCCCTACCTATTGACATTTATATCTTTAATATTTTCTCTGTAATAAACAACTGGGATCCGTTATTTCATACAGAATCACTCAGTACGCTGACTGACAAGATTTGCACTGATGTACGCATCTGTTGAATTTGCCAGCGTGTGTTTACTGTGTTCTTAGTTTTCTTCTGTGTTCCACAGCACAACTTCTATTGTCTGTTCTGGAACCTGTTTCTTTAAATTTTGCCTATTCTGTAAATTATTTTATTATTATAGGAGTTGTAATCAATGTAAGCCATACAGTATTGAACGTGGATTCTTGCTGTGTTGTTTCCTGTACTCATTGTCTGTGTGTTGGATTTTTGGTCTTGCTGTCCAAGGTCTCGTGTACCTATGGCATCTTCATCTCGCGTCTTTTTGCATACTTTACGGCTCATTTTCTGTATCATTTTGGTATCATAACCAAGCTCCACTGTGATCTGTTGTACTGTGTTTATCTCATGCGAGCAGTTCTATTTGTCTATGGGTGTTTTGCTTAATGGAACATAAAGCTGTGTTTAACTCCTGTATACAGTTCTGTTTATTTATGGGTGTATGTTTAATGGAGCATAAACCCGAAGCTTGTTTGCGTCATCTGGTGGTTTGATTGACTATGTATAGAAGTGAGTAAGATAACTTACAAGAGGACCACACAGCAAAAAGATTTTTGTAATTTTTTTTTTCGTGAAGTTCAGAACTCAAATATTAATCTACTAAAATAGTTCGATGAAACTCTCAAATTTCTGGAGAAAATCGACTTCTAAGTTTTCCGACTGTCTGTAATAGGCATCAGCAAGGGGAGTTTTCCGAACAGCCCGTGTGGCTGTGTGGTAGAATGCTCTCTTGCCATGTAAAAGTTATAAGTTCGATTCACAGTTGATGTAAATTTTTAAGCAGAAGTGGATGTTCTACTAACAATTCCCTGAGGTTTTACACACATAAAGATGAAGAAAGTCGTTAGTGCTCTAGACTGGTAACCGCTGGTTCGAGTCTCGTTTCCGACATTATTTTTTTCGTTTTATTCGAATACCTACTTCTTTTAAGTATAAAATTCATCTAAAACATGCTAATTAACAGAGATCTAAGTGCTATTTTTATGAAAGTACGTCTTCTTAATTCTAATTACATATCGCACACAAAAATTGATTTCTCATTGCAAATATACATGGATGAGGAAAACAATGACCACTACCCAACGGGAAATTGAATGCCTCCTGGTGGTGACGCAGGCACGTGCCGCAATAAGAAAAGACCATAAGCGGAAGAAAGATAAAGGAAGTGAAGATACGGGTTTAAGTGCGGCAGTCCACTGATGTAAGCGGTTTCGACAACGGGCACACTGTTGCGCCGCTGCGGCTGGAAGTGAGAATCTCTGAAACGGCGAAGCTGGTCGCCTGTTGGCGTGCTATTGTCGTGAGGACCTATGGGAAGTGGCTGAAGGATGGTGAAATAACGAGTAGGCCGTATGGTATTGAGCGACCAGGTCTCATCACAAAACGTAGAGGTCGGAGGACCCGCCAGTGTGCAATCCAGGATAGGCACCCATCTGTGGCAGATCTGACGACAAAGGACAATGACGGTGTTTAGGAGTATACCGTTCAAAGGTCATTGTCGAACTTGGAGCCCCATATCACACGACCCGTACGTCTTCCAGTGTTGACCCAACGACAACGTCAGTTATGACTGTAGTGGATCAATAGAGATGTGTCGCCTGTCGAATGAATCCCATTTATTTTTACATCAGGTCGACGGTTCGGTCCTTACACGCCTCCATCCAGGCAAATGGCTGCACGAAACACGCACCGCGCTTCACATGCAGGCCGGTGAGGGTGGAATTGTGCTATGGGGTGCATTGAGTTGGTCTTCGATGGGATCTTTGGCGGTAATCGAAGGCATCATAACAGCAGTGAACTCTGTGAACAGTATTGATGACCATTTGCATCGCTTCATGCTTGGAGTCTCCCCCTATGACGATGATCTGTTCCGGCAAGATAACTGTTCGTGTTGCAAGGTCAGAATCACGCAACAGTGGTTTGAGTGGCACTATAGTGAACTCAAAATGATGTCTTGGCCAGCAAAAGTAGCTGATCTGTACCCATTGCGGGCGCCAGCTGAATGCCCGTAAACAACTATCCCGTAATTTGCGGGAATTGCTTGACCTGTCCGTAGACATCTGGTGCCACATACTTCTGGAATACTATCAGGGACTTGTAGAATCCATACCAAGCAAAATCTCTGTTGGACTTTGTTTGAAAAGTGGAACAACGCGCTATTAAACATGTGGTCAAAACGTTTTGGCTCATCGGTATGAGTTCTTAGTTACTGATATTTCATGATAGCTAGTTAGTATTAAAAAATTATAAATTAAATTATTTTTCATCATTAAGCATTTTACGCTCGATAGAAATGTTAATGAAATATGCACCTCTGATGATTAAATGTTCTCGGGTTATTAGCCGAGTCAACGCATCGTTCTGCGGCAACGATTAAACAAGTTTCCTACTTGTCATATTCAGGCGAAGATGACAAGTAGGAAGAAAGATGACTGAAGATGACAAGCAGGAAACTTGCTTAAACGTTGCCACAGAACAACGCCTTGACTCTCCTGGTAAACCGAGGACACTCCATCATCGAGTTTCGTCGAGAAAGTCTAAATTCGCAAACATGCACCTTCGTTTAAAATTTTTGCAGAGTTGGGAATATAAACTGCGCCACACATGTGGTAGGTTGACATTCTACCTCATAGCTGCTCAGTCTCTCGAGAAAACTGACATTGCTTTAGCACATGTAAGAGAAAACTTCAGAGTCCATTTGATGACTCATATAAGCTCTGAACTTCTCAACGGAAGTTCAGAACACTGCTGTAAAATGTGGTCTGAGCTTATATACTGGACGGTGTTTACTACTGGCATGTTCTGTGGCCGTTTCCGAGTCATGTAAACATATCACTGCCGCTGCCACACCGCGAGCAGTCCACTATCAACAACAGCTTCATTCAGTTTGTGTTCAGCACTGCAGTAACATGCCACGTAGTGACATAAGACACTTTGATAGAGTCAGGATAGTGCATTTACTTTCAGCAGATCATACACAACAAGATGATCGGTTACATGTCACTCGAAGTGTGGAGAAAGTACAGAGAGAGACGGGTAATGTCAACGACAGAACTCGCAGTGTTTGTCCTCGTATGACAACACCAATGCAGGATCGTTTCCTCCAACTGTCGGCTAACAGGCACCCAACGTCAACTGCCAGAAATATTGGAAATGACTTCTCCTGAGCAACAGGGATTCTTATCTCAGGCCAGACAATGCTTAGAAGATTGCATAAGGGTTGTCTTCATTCCACAAGACAAATGAGAAGTTTTGCACTGAATCAACGAGACCAACGCAGTCGGAGGACCTGGACATACGCACACGAGCATTGGGCCATTGCAGAATGGAGTAATGTCATGTTTGCTGACGAAACCGGTATTGGTTTGTGACCGGACACTAGACGTGTTAGGGTTTTGAGAAGCGATACGCGACACCAGGAACGCCAATACGTTGAGGAAGTCCATAGGTTTGCAGGTGGAAGTGCAATGTTCTAAGCGGAAATAATGATCGGACAATGGACACCTTTAATTCCCATCTACGACAATCTGATTGGTCTCCGATACCTCCAATAAGTCCTATATGTGATTATAAGGCCCTATAGACAATCGGTGGCAATTCATTGTAGTTCATGACAATGCAAGACCGTACCGTACTCTAGCAGCGCCTCAGTATCTTCAAAGATGCAGTATCAACCGGACGCATTGGCCAGCACGATCCCCAGACCAGAGAGAAACTAAACATGCATGGGACCTCTTGAAGGCGGCCACTGCACAGCTTCCGAATCCATCTGACCGTCTTCAGGACCTCGCTAAAGCTGCTATTGAGGAGTGGGAACACGTACACCAAGAAACTTGATGCTCTCATCCAGAGCATGCCTCGCAGAGTGGAAGATCTCATTCGTGAGCAGGGAGGACATCCTCACTACTAAAGACTGACGTTCATCATCATGAGACAAAGATGTTTACTGTTTTCGTTTTCAAGTTGTACACTTAGGAGAGAGCCTGCTATGTTTCGTAATGATCTGTTGTAGCTAACCAAAATCATTCTTGTTTTCAGATAAAAATTATGTTTGTTTTATTAATAAGGTACTGTGCAAACCTCAGTGGGTGCACCATAAGAACTGATTATAGTAGATTCCATGATATCCCAAACATTCGTTGGCGGTGCTGAAAAAGTCTGGGTAACTGTAAACAACAATTGTTTGCGTAGTAAGCAGACCATAGTTCAGTTTGCAAACATGTCTACTGATTCAAATGGCTCTGAGCGCTATGGAACTTAACATCTGAGGTCATCAGTCCCCTAGAACTAGAACTATGTAAACCTAACTAACCTAAGGACATCACACACATCCATGCCCGAGGCAGGATTCGAACCTGCGACCGTAGCGGTCGCGCGGTTCCAGACTGAAGCGCCTAGAACCGCTTGGCCACATCGACCGGCAAACATGTCTACTGTTATAGCTTCTAAACGAAGTGATGAGTAATTTCAATTGTTATTACACTATTATTATCAACGATATTAACGTTATTTACAACGTAATATTTATTAGCTTAATTAATTAACTGCAATACAAAATCCTCTGCATGTGTCTAGTCGGACGTAAGAGGGGGTCTGGTGGCCCAAATATAATCACATTACGTTTGTTTCATTTTGCATGCAAGATGAAATGTGTAGCGAAATTTTAGACCGAACCTGGAAGATAAGACAAGCTGTCATGTATTCCCAGGCGATTCAGGGTGTGAAAGCCTTTTCAGCAGATTGGGTGAAGCACTGTGTGAATTCTGCTCTCTGCTTGCCAGGGCGGTCTGGACCGCGTCGTCACTGATAAGTGAGATTAACGGCTGTAGGCCGCTGCAAGTTCTCGCGTTGCAAGAAGCACCTCCGACGTTTTACAGCCGCGGGGAATTTTCCAAGGCAAGAGCGCGCAGCGCACCGAGAAATTTATTGTGCAGTCGGCTGGCTGGTGGGGGCTACGAGGAAAGTATGCCAAGCTGAAAATAAAACAGAAAAACAACCCAAGCACCTCGAGGAAAAGGAATAAATAAACGAGGCAAAACTGCAGAGGAACTGGAGCAGGTTGAACCCAGATATTGTCAGGACAGGCTACGATAGAGGAGGCATAAATTGAAAGGGTAAAAGTAAGTGTCTTCAAAGGTTGCGAGAAAAACGCGGACCGAGGAGGGAAGTCGAAAAACGATAATGGCAGCGTGAAACACACTTATTTAAACGGCGAGTAATTTAATTAGCACGTAAAAGTTTCACAAGTAATCATCTTAATTGCAGAATTACTGACATTGTATATCTCCTGCAATTAGCTTTTTAAATGGAGTGGAAATACTCAATACGTACGCTGTTTATAAGTAAATTAGGGAAGATTTAGGTAACATATAATTTCTAAGAGGAAACCATTACTTATACTGTGAATATTAATTACAAGAAATTTTCATATGAGCGGAGCAATTCCACTCCAAAAAGCTACGTAAATAACACCTAGTCATGCTGTGAGGTACCGGTTTACTTTACGTTTTCCCTTTTTTTGCGAGGTATTTTAAGACAACCATCTACAAGTTTTTTCTCTCTAGTTTCATCGTGTATTTACAATCTTCCAAGCAGAAGATTTCAGACGAGAAGAATAATAACGCAAGCTACAAATTTTATATCTTTTGTTTTAACTTAAATGTAGAGTGTGCCCTATTATGGTTATGTGTTTCCTGAATGCCCTAGACGCAGCAATCTTCTATGTAGTGAATGTACCGGAAATACACAACTGGCCATTAAAATTGCTACACCATGAAGATGACGTGCTACAGACGCGAAATTTAACCGACAGGAAGAAGATGCTGTGATATGCAAATGATTAGCTTTTCAGAGCATTGACACAAGGTTGGCGCCGGTGGCGACACCTACAACGTGCTGACATGAGGAAAGTTTCCAAACGATTTCTCATACACAAACAGCAGTTGACCGGCGTTGCCTGGTGAAACGTTGTTGTGATGCCTCGTGTAAGGAGGAGAAATGCGTACCATCACGTTTCCGACTTTGATAAAGGTCGGATTGTAGCCTATCGCGATTGCGGTTTATCGTATCGCGACATTGCTGCTCGCGTTGGTCGAGATCCAATGATAGTTAGCAGAATACGGAACGCCGTGCTGCATCCCAACGGCCTCGTATCACTAGCAATCGAGATGACAGGCATCTTAGCTCCATGGCTGTAACCGAACATGCAGCCACGTCTCGGTCCCCGAGTCAACAGATGGGGACGTTTGCAAGACAACAACCATCTGCACGAACAGTTGTACGACGTTTGCAGCAGCATGGACTATCAGCTCGGAGACCATGGCTGCGGTTACCCTCGACGCTGCATCACAGACAGGAGCGCCTGCGGTGGTGTACTCAATGACGAACCTCGGTGCACGAATGGCAAAACGTCATTTTTTCAGATGAATCCAGGTTCTGTTTACAGCATCATGATGGTCGCATCCGTGTTTGACGACATCGCGGTGAACGCACATTGGAAGCGTGTATTCGTCATCGGCATACTGGCGTATCACCCGGCGTGACGGTATGGGGTGCCATTGGTTACACGTCTCGGTCATCTCTGGTTCGCATTGACGGCACTTTGAACAGTGGACGTTAGATTTCAGATGTGTTACGACCCGTGGCTCCACCCTTCATTCGATCCCTGAGAAACCCTACGTTTCAGCAGGGTAATGCACGAACGCATGCTGCAGATACTGTACGGGCCTTTCTGTATACAGAAAATGTTCGACTGCTGCCCTGGCCAGCACATTCTCCAGATCTCTCACCAACTGAAAACGTCTGGTCAATGGTGGCCGAGCAACTGTCTCGTCACAATACGCCAGTCACTACTCCTGATGAACTGTGGTATCGTGTTGAAGCTGCAGGGGCAGCTGTACCTGTACACGCCATCCAAGCTCTGTTTGACTCAATGCCCAGGCGTATCAAGGCCATTATTATGGCCAGAGGTGGTTGTTCTAGGTACTGATTTCTCAGGATCTATGCACCCAAGTTGCGTGTAAATGTAATCACATGTCAGTTCTAGTATAATGTTTTTGGCCAATGAATACGCGTTTATCATCTGCATTTCTTCTTGGTGTAGCAATTATAATGGCCAGTAGCGTATGTTTGTTATAGTGAGGTATAGATAGAGTGCTAAGACGACCGCATCGTTCACGTTGCATGCGTGGTGGATCATTTTTTTCTGTTCCGTTTAGATCACGATGCATCTGCTTTCCTTTTTGTGTTTACATACTGTATGTCTCAAATGTGCCACAAAGCCCAAGAAGAAGTATATACATGCTCTCTCTTTTATTAATGTCATTTGAGGTCATATGTATCGTTTCCTATCTTATAAAACAGTAGAATGCACTGTAAAATACTAATTAAAAATATATGAAGCTTACAAACTTCTGATCAGCTCATATTAGGCTTGAGTCATATTAGGTTCGAATATAGTTTTTAAAATCGAGAATTTATTATTGATTTTTATTATTTCGAGTTACTATATTAAAATTGGAAATTATAGTATTAATTTGTAGAGAAAAATGAATTATGGACTTATTTCGAGTTTTTACCAAGGAAAATTGCCAAATAGCCTTATGTTTTGAGAAGTTATTTTATTTAGGCAAACAGATTCGGTGTCTCACTAATGCCATCTCCAGGGCCCTATGCACTCCACGTACAGACAGATAAATCGATACCTGCATAACTGGAACCATCAATATCCGGATTCCGTGAATTCGTTTTTGGAGTGTTTTTTTTCGAAGATTTGACCTGTTGTCAAGTCCAGCTGTTCAAGCGCTCCCACGCTTTATTATGGCGTTAAATATTATTTTTTATGTACTTTTGCTTCCAAATGCGTTTCACTCGAAGTAAAACTGACGGAACTTTTGTACCCGCTTGCTTGGGTCGAATGTACCAACGTGCACAGTTTTATTATTTGACGATTAAACAACTACAAAATAATGTTTACAAAACCTGATCGAGTTGGATCGGAGTGACCGAAGGAATTTGATGGTGGAAGAGTAGTACCACAAATCTGTAAATCTTCGCAAATCGGACTGAGCACAGCAATTAACAGTCCGCATAGCGATCCGCAGTGTATTCCAGTAACGAGCAGTAAGGTTCAAGTTATGCATCGTTAGGGTGATGTCAACAGTCTGTAACACCATATCTCTAATACTCTAATGATTTATTTTGCTTTTGTTTTATTTAATGTTACATCGTTGAGCTTCTGTAAATGTTGTTTTATTGAATCGATAACACAAAATTGTATACTCCTTCTTTTGTAAAAACTTTGATGTCATGGTTTGATTCTGTGCAAGGTAGTATATCTGTCATTTAAATTCTTTGTCCCATTTGGAGGGAACAAAACTTACTATATATAATTGTAATTCCTGTGTGAACAATTTTTGTAGAAATGTCAATATGTACAAATGTTCTGTTTTATTTAATGTGTTTGGTTGCTGTTATGTAAACTGCTGAGCCTCACTTAGGGTTCTTAGTTCTTTAGTATATAATAGGTGTAGTGGTTCCCCTCAGGAACGGAACTGTGTAGCGCGCGCAAATTGTGGTTGGCCTAGGTAGAAAAGGTGGAACAACAATCAGTCGGGGACGAGCTACCAAACTGTGCACTGCCATGTAAAGGTTTTATATTGTGCTGGTTCCGAGAGAGGCTTTTTCTGCTACTTTCCAATGCCTCGGATGGATAAATAAATAGCTGGAACGATTCTGGAATTGGCATTCATCGTCGCCACCAAGAAAAGCCAGAGTCCAGCAATTCTGTCTGCTAATCCGCCCACCAACAAGCAGTTGCCACCACATTGCGCAATCACTGTAAAGGAGTACTATAATAATGTACAGTGAAGGATCAGCTTATTGGGTGATTTGATGAGCACAAATATAAGGTAACTTATAACTGAATTTATGTAACTAACTTGATTTTTTTTCCTATCACAACACCTCTCAGGTTCCTCTCCGTTTGAACAATGATTACCGAGTGTCCTATTTTCCGGAAAAAAATGAAAGTCTCAAAATTAGACAGTTTATTACATAAAGTTGTTTGATCTTTGATGGGAAGGGAATATTCAGATTTACTGTGGATTTAGTGAAATTGTGGGAGGTAGTAAATATAGTCTTGTGAAAGCCTCTCAGGGATGGAAACAGTCTAATTTAAAGTTTTGTGGAGTTTCAAAGTTTCCTATTTAATCATTTACTTGCAAGTAGAAGACTGTGGAAATAAAGACAATTTTCAGTTTCTTTTGAAGATTAAATACTCTTAAAACTAAGGCTTATAAAGTTTTGCTTAGTAAATGATAACATTGCTGCCTGTGGTAAATTCTAAAAGGTGAGTCACTTTCTTGCAATTTTGTCAACATCGTGTTTCACTGTAGTAAAAGTGGAAAACTGCAATAGCAGAAAATTATATGTTCATGATTGCTAATTGTTTGTCTCTCTTGTGTATTGGAAGTGCATATTAATATTATAACAGGATCCACAGTTTGTCTATTGTGCTAATGCTAGGTAACAAGTAACGGGAAGACCACTATTTATGAAAACCATAATTTATTTATTCAAAAGATAGTGAGAAGCAACCTGTTAGTGGATTCCAATTAACTCTCATTTTAAATAGTAAAGTATTTAACTGAGAGAGACTTAACCTATGTCCAATTTATGATCCTGCAGTGAATGTTAGTAGTAATTTTATAACGACCATTCAGTTTGAACAAGCCCTGAAAGTAATAGTGTGTTTCGGTATCTGTTATATTTTTGCCAATAGTTTGTGCTGCTCTAGCTGTAGCTTTAATCTTACCATAAACAAATGTATGTGTCAGAGTTCATTGCACTCGTGTGTGACAAAGTATATGTTGTGTTTATCCGTTAAAGTTACTAATAACTGTTTTCTTGAACATGAATGTTAATCATTCTCTTGCCTAATTATGCTGGCGACCGTTTTTCTTATTCTTTAAACAGTATAGCTAGTCAAAAATATTGTTTGTTACTGTTGAAATATTTACGTAATTCTGACTCTCACTTCCGATAAGCCACTTCCGTTAGGTACAACACGGTCAACATAAAAAAAATTCCTCTCAGAGGGTAACACTGCTCTGTTGCTTTATACTACACTCCTGGAAATTGAAATAAGAACACCGTGAATTCATTGTCCCAGGAAGGGGAAACTTTATTGACACATTCCTGGGGTCAGATACATCACATGATCACACTGACAGAACCACAGGCACATAGACACAGGCAACAGAGCATGCACAATGTCGGCACTAGTACAGTGTATATCCACCTTTCGCAGCAATGCAGGCTGCTATTCTCCCATGGAGACGATCGTAGAGATGCTGGATGTAGTCCTGTGGAACGGCTTGCCATGCCATTTCCACCTGGCGCCTCAGTTGGACCAACGTTCGTGCTGGACGTGCAGACCGCGTGAGACGACGCTTCATCCAGTCCCAAACATGCTCAATGGGGGACAGATCCGGAGATCTTGCTGGCCAGGATAGTTGACTTACACCTTCTAGAGCACGTTGGGAGGCACGGGATACATGCGGACGTGCATTGTCCTGTTGGAACAGCAAGTTCCCTTGCCGGTCTAGGAGTGGTAGAACGATGGGTTCGATGACGGTTTGGATGTACCGTGCACTATTCAGTGTCCCCTCGACGATCACCAGTGGTGTACGGCCAGTGTAGGAGATCGCTCCCCACACCATGATGCCGGGTGTTGGCCCTGTGTGCCTCGGTCGTATGCAGTCCTGATTGTGGCGCTCACCTGCACGGCGCCAAACACGCATACGACCATCATTGGCACCAAGGCAGAAGCGACTCTCATCGCTGAAGACGACACGTCTCCATTCGTCCCTCCTTTCACGCCTGTCGCGACACCACTGGAGGCGGGCTGCACGATGTTGGGGCGTGAGCGGAAGACGGCCTAACGGTGTGCGGGACCGTAGCCCAGCTTCATGGAGACGGTTGCGAATGGTCCTC
The DNA here is from genome assembly GCF_021461395.2 of Schistocerca americana. Classification (NCBI taxonomy): domain Eukaryota; kingdom Metazoa; phylum Arthropoda; class Insecta; order Orthoptera; family Acrididae; genus Schistocerca; species Schistocerca americana. Next base: position 350,059,464 of record NC_060124.1, read on the forward strand.
GCCGATACCCCAGGAGCAACAGTGTCCCTAATTTGCTGGGAAGTGGCGGTGCGGTCCCCTACGGCACTGCGTAGGATCCTACGGTCTTGGCGTGCATCCGTGCGTCGCTGCGGTCCGGTCCCAGGTCGACGGGCACGTGCACCTTCCGCCGACCACTGGCGACAACATCGATGTACTGTGGAGACCTCATGCCCCACGTGTTGAGCAATTCGGCGGTACGTCCACCCGGCCTCCCGCATGCCCACTATACGCCCTCGCTCAAAGTCCGTCAACTGCACATATGGTTCACGTCCACGCTGTCGCGGCATGCTACCAGTGTTAAAGACTGCGATGGAGCTCCGTATGCCACGGCAAACTGGCTGACACTGACGGCGGCGGTGCACAAATGCTGCGCAGCTAGCGCCATTCGACGGCCAACACCGCGGTTCCTGGTGTGTCCGCTGTGCCGTGCGTGTGATCATTGCTTGTACAGCCCTCTCGCAGTGTCCGGAGCAAGTATGGTGGGTCTGACACACCGGTGTCAATGCGTTCTTTTTTCCGTTTCCAGGAGTGCATAATTGCTTAAATAAGGTAGTTTTATTTCACTATCTGCCTTCAACTTTAAGGTTATGGTATAGTAGTAGCATACAGTAGTGTTATAAGTCTTCACTCATTGAACGAAATATCCGTTCAGCTCCCAGCCGGTGCTTGTAGAAGCATTCTGGGGGTCAATGATGGTGGTCGCCGCCTATGCTCCTGGACCCCTTTGACTCGATAACGTCGATATCTTTTGTGTGCAGAATCTATGTCGTTGGTCCGGCGATATAGAAAAGAAATTAATGCCAACAGTTCTTTTCAATCTGCCTTAGAAGAAGTCACTTGTCACGAATAATCCGATTTTGTGTTTTAAAAATTTGCTTCGGGAATGTTTAGTAAGTCATTTAATTTTACGCTTCAAGAACAATTTTCGGCATGACACGATTTAATATTAAGTTTGGTCATGGTGACTATCAGATTGTTTTGCTGTTTTCATTGCTTCGACAGTATCGCAGGTGGAGAAATTCCTATTATCATAAGTGGCATGCATGAATGCCCGTACTACAGCTGCTCTTATGAGCATGCTGCCCACATCAGAAAAAATCACTTTTCTTCGTATTTTCTTCCTATTGCAACATATTTTTAGTTAACCTTCGTTGTCTCCTGATGTAACAGCATAATATGTGTAACAGCGTAATACTATGCCTTACAATGTGTCCGAAATGTGGGATGAATGCCTGTTTGTAACTATATTTTCCCTTGCTGGAAAATAATTTGCTCTTACTTCATGAGCTGAAACGTCACTTGAGTAGAATCTGTATTAATCTTCTTGTTATGTTTTCACGGCAATCCAAAATTTGTTCTAGATAGTACTATACTTCAAATGAGAGACAATACTGTCACACCCAATAGAAAGTTAACGCTAAGCGGTTTTCAAATGATCCCGTACAGGCTTCATTTAGCAATTTTGTTTCTAGAACTCAGTACTGATGTCAGGCCTGAGGAAGCTGCTGAACGCTTAAGTTGTTGACGATCTACTGTCGTTTGTCGACAATGCTATCATTTTGATAACTGGAAGCAGAAACAGAAATCTGTAATAAATTTAACACAGTCTTTAGAAAGGTATGCGAATATGAAAGGTGTCAAAGGGCTACGTTATGTGGCATTGTTTAAATGATAGTTGTTTTTGTCGTCTTTAGTCCGAAGACGTGTTTGATGCAGCTCTCCATGTTACCCATGCCGTGTAAGTCTCTTTATCTCCGATTAACTACTGCAGCCTACTTTCTTTTGAATTTGGTTCCTGTATTCATCTCTTCGTCCCCCTCTACGACTTTTACTCCCCCCCCCCCCCCTGCCCCTCCACAAACTTCCCTTCAATACCAAACTGGTGGTACCTTGATCTCTCAGAATGTGTCCTGTCAACCGATCGCTTCGTTTAGTCGAATCGTGCTACAAATTTACTTTCCCCCAGTTTTATTCAGTAGCTGCTCATTTGTTACATAATCTACCCATATAACCTTTGTAGTACCACTTTCACAACCGTCTGTTATCTTCTTGTCTAAGCTACCTATCGTCCAAGTTTGAATTCCATACAAGGGAACATTCCAGACAAATACCACCAGAAAAGACTTCCTAACACTTAAATCTATATTCGATGTTGACAAAGTTTTCTTCATCAAAAACGCTTTTCTTCCTATTGCGAAGCTACATTTTATGTCCTCTCTACTTCGACCACCATCAGTTATTTTACTGCATGTTTAGCAACTCTCATCTGCTACTTTAAGTGTGTCTTTCCTATCCCAATTCTCTCAGCATCACCTTATTTGATTCGACTATATTCCATTATCCTTTCTTTGCTTTTGCTGATGTTAATGTTGTATCCTCCTTTCAAGATGCTGTCAATTCCGTTCGGCTGCTTTTCCTAGTGCTTTGCTGTGTCTGACAATTACAGTGTCGTCAACAAACCTCAGAGTTTTTATTTCTTTCGCTGAACTTTAATTTGTGCTCCAAATTTTTCTTTGGTTTCCTTTATAGCTTGCTCAATGTATGGATTGAATAGCATCGGGGATGCGCTACAACCCCTTCTCACTCCCATCTTAACCTCTGCTACATTTTCATGCACCTTAACTCTCACAAACAGTCGTCCGGTTTCTATACATGCGTAAATAGCCTTTCCAGCCAAGTATTTTACCCCTGCAGCTCTTAGAATTTCAAAGAGAGTATGTTGCATAGTCAAAAGTTTTCTCTACGTGTACCGATGCTATAAACGTAGAATACAGGTGTGCGTTTCCTTAACCTATGTTCTAAGAAAAGTCTTAGCAACAGTATTACTACGCGTGTTCCTACACTTCTCCGGAATCCAAACTGATCTTCTTCCGTAAAGAATTTTGCAGTCATGAGTTATTAAACTGATAGTTCCGTAATTTTCACACATGTCATCACCGGCTGTCTTTAGAATTGGAAGTATTATATTCTTCTTGCAGTCTGATGGTATTTGCACATCTGGTGGAACAGTTTTTCGATCAATAGATGTAACTCCATCCTATGTCTGGAGCTTTGTGATGGATGGCTCTCCCAACAATATCAGTAGTTCTGACGGAATGTCGTCTACTCGAGGGGCCCTGTTTCCACTTACGTCTTTCAGCTCATCTCACGTTCATCTACTTCCCATTGCCATTCTATAATACTGTCTTCATGCGTATTCACCTTGTACAGCCCGTCCATATACTCCTTCCACCTTTCAGCATTCCCTTGTTTGCTGAGTACCGGTTTACCATATGAGTTCCTGATATTCATACAGTTCTTTCTCTTGTCTCTAAAAGCCCCTTTAATTTTCCCAGTGGCGGTTTCTGTCTTTCATCTAGTTATCCGTCTAGATCCTTATATTTGTTCTCTAGCCATTCTTGCTTGCCCATTTGGCACTTCCTGTCAATCTGTTATTACTTATTTGTATTTCCTGTTGGCTGCATCATTTGTTGCATTTTTGTATTTTATCCGTTCGTGAAATAAATTCAATATCTCCTGTGATATTCAACTATTACTAACAGGCCTTGTAGTTTATCTATCTGGTACTCTGCTGCCTTCATTGTTTCATCTCTCAAAACTGCAATTCATCTTCTACTGTATTTGTTTACCCTGTTGTAGACAATTGTTGCCGAGTGCTCTGTCTGAAACTCTCAACAAACTGGTTTTCACCTTATCCAGGTCCAATTTTTATTTCCTAACTTTGTGCAATTTCTTGTTTGCATCTACAGTTCATAATCAATAAGTTGTTGTCACCGTCCCCACATGTTCCTGAAAGTGGTTTACATTTCTTAATTTGGTTCCGAAATCATCTGTTATGAAAGTCCTAATTATAGTTACACGTGTACCTGGAGAAAATATTTCTAGAGGTATTCGGACGTCCTGCTCGGTAAATGTCGCTATTTTATCTCACAGGGGCTGCATGGAGGAAAGGAATGAAACTGGTGGACAATAAAGAGACCACGACGAATTTTTCTTTGGAGGTTAACGGTCACTGTAACCGTACTAGCGAAGGCTCTTCTGTAGAAGTTTGCATCTGGATCATCAGTAATATTTCCCCCGCGCTGGGGTTGCTGTTGTGGTTTCTCTCGACCAATTCATAGGCCGATGGTTGCAGTCTCAAAAGAACGTGCTCAGCATGGGAAGAAGATATGGTGCTTCGTAGCCCCGTCACTAGACAGGGCTCCATTGTCACGGGTTTAATATCGGCACCCTGCAGTGTCCTGAAGTGGCAGCATGCGACGTTGTTAAAGATATACTGGGACGCCGGATTGTTATATGAAGTTACACCTTTTCTCTTCAAGCGATTTCCACAGAACATTTATACGTAAAACTGAAAACTGTCTGTCACATTTGCAAAGTGGTCGGGAGTTCCCTCTGACTTTCGGTTCTAAAAGTAAATCAGTATCAAGTGCACCCTGAGCCCAATTGTGGACACAATAAGGTATCTACTCGAGTATAGGCTAGTCTGGTCCGCTGCTTGCTTCGGTCGGTCAGTATACTGGACCCAACGATTTTGATAAGATGCCACATGGCTGACTAGAGGTAAAACACCTCTGCTGTCCGAATCCGCTAGTCATTCAGGGATATTGTATTAATGCATACCGAGTTTTTTGTTCTGTAGTCCGAGGTTTGAAGTAGAGAATACCACAGAACCTTTCATGACTTTAAAGCGTTTCTTCTATGTAGAAACATTACCTTTGTGCCTTTGTGGAGAGAGTATTCTTTCATGCTATCAGTCTACCCGAATAGAAGAGCATTTAAATTCTTCACACTCATAACCAAAGTGCGTTATTCGATTGTTTCCGAGGTATCTAGACTTTATTCCGTTTAAAGTTTTCATGTGCTGTAGCGTCTTGTACATTGTCTTCCGTGCACGTATGGAAGACATTTTGGAAGTGATCAAATGGATTCCAGTTTATTGTACTCAATTACTTTATAAGTCAGTTTAATTTCCTTCCGATCCCTTTCCTATTCAGGCGAATGCAAGGAGCTGTACTTTGGAGGGAGCACAATAGCACTCGACAGAGAGCAAAGATAGGTGTTCTCTTAAATTGTTTCCACGATCAGTCTCGGTGAACATTACATATCGTCATTCTATGCATGCTTTTCAGAACAGGTGGTGAGTATCGGAACAATCGGAGGTAGTGGAATTGCAGTTGATCATTCTGTATGAGGTGTGACTATTTTATGCCTTTTATTTGTGGGTTATGCTAACAGTCTGGGTACAACATGGTCTTGGCACCCAACGGCTCTATAAGCACGCTTGTTTAGACGATTTTTACATAAATTCATAGTTCTGCTACCGTTAACGAGGTTCACACAGATCATTTAACTATTTACTGTGCCCATTGCAAATACGCTGTACGAAATAAGTCGCACCTATTCCACGTAATAAATTGGGAAATTTGTGGTAAGTTCCTATGGGACCAAACTGCTGAGGTCATCGGTCCCTAGGCTTACACACTACTTAATCTAACTTAAACTAACTTACGCCAAGGACAACACAAACACCGAGGCCTGAGAGAGGACTCGAACCTAAGACGGGGGAGTCGCGCGAACTATGGCACAGCGCCCTGGACCACGCGGCTTCTCCGCGACCCTCCCACATCATATTGTGTAAATATTGAGGTCAGATTGCGTTATTACATAGCTTGGTGGGTCTAATTCTGTGTGTGAGAGTGCTTTTCAATAGAGGACGTATTTCGGACTTATTTTTACAGATAATTCGTTTACAAAGCTTGACAGGGAGCTTGCAAGATACAACTCACTCTTCGCAAAACTAACGTATCGATGTATACGAGGAAAGGAGAACTCTCTGACTACACAAACTTACTGTTCTAGGTCTCCCAGCATGTGTTGTTGTTGTGGTCTTCAGTCCTGAGACTGGTTTGATGCAGCTCTCCATGCTACTCTATCCTGTGCAAGCTCCTTCATCTCCCAGTACCTACTGCAACCTACATCCTTCTGAATCTGCTTAGTGTATTCATCTCTTTGTCTCCCTCTACGATTTTTACCCTCCACGCTGCCCTCCAATGCTAAATTTGTGATCCCTTGATGCCTCAGAACATGTTCTGCCAACCTATCCCTTCTTCTAGTCAAGTTATGCCACAAACTTCTCTTCTCCCCAATCCTATTCAATAACTCCTCATTAGTTACGTGATCTACCCACCTAATCTTCAACATTCTTCTGTAGCACCACAATTCGAAAGCTTCTATTCTCTTCTTGTCCAAACTATTTATCGTCCATGTTTTACTTCCATACATGGCTACACTCCATACAAATACTTTCAGAAACGACTTCCTGATACTTAAATCTGTACTCGATGTTAACAAATTTCTCTTCTTCAGAAACGCTTTCCTTGCCATTGCCAGTCTACACTTTATATCCTCTCTACTTCGACCATCATCAATTATTTTGCTCCCCAAATAGCAAAACTCCTTTGCTACTTTAAGTGTCTCATTTCCTAATCTAATTCCCTCAGCATCACCTGACTTAATTCGACTACATTCCATTATCTTCGTTTTGCTTTTGTTGACGTTCATCTTATATCCTCCTTTCAAGACACTGTCCATTCCGTTCATCTGCTCTTCCAAGTCCTTTGCTGTCTCTGAGAGAATTACAATGTCATCGACGAACCTCAAAGTTCTTATTTATTCTCCATGGATTTTAATACCTACTTCAAATTTTTCTTTTGTTTCCTTTACTGCTTGCTCAATATACAGATTGAATAACATCGGGGAGAGGCTGCATCCCTGTCCCACTCCCTTCCCAATCACTGCTTCCCTTTCATGCCCCTCGACTCTTATAACTGCCATCTGGTTTCTGTACAAATTGTAAATAGCCTTTCGCTCCCTGTATTTTACCCCTGCCACCTTCAGAATTCGAAAGAGAGTATTCCAGTCAACATTGTCAAAAGCTTTCTCTAAGTCTACAAGTGCTAGAAATGTAGGTTTGCCTTTCCTTGATCTTTATTCTAAGATAAGTCGTAAGATCAGTATTGCCTCACGTGTTCCAACATTTCTACGGAATCCAAATTGGTCTTCCCCGAGGTCGGCTTCTACCAGTTTTTTTCCATTCGTGTGCAAAGAATTCGTGTTAATATTTTGCAGCCGTGACTTATTAAAGTGATAGTTCGGTAATGTTCACATCTGTCAACACCGGATTTCTTTGGGATTGGAATTATTATATTCCTCTTGAAGTCTGAGGGTATTTCGCCTGTCTCGTACATCTTGCTCACCAGATGGTAGAGTTTTGTCAGGACTGGCTCTCCCAACGCCGTCAGTAGTTCTAATGGAATGTTGTCTACTCCCGGGGCCTTGTTTCGACTCAGGTCTTTCAGTGCTCTGTCAAACTCTTCACGCAGTATCGTATCTCCCATTTCATCTTCATCTACATCCTCTTCCTTTTCCATAAGATTGTCCTCAAGTACATCTCCCTTGTATAGTGCCTCTATATACTCCTTCCACCTTTCTGCTTTCCCTTCTTTGCTTAGGAGTGGGTTCCCATCTGAGCTCTTGATATTCATACAAGTGGCTCTCTTTTCTCCAAAGGTCTCTTTAATTTTGCTGTAGGCAGTATCTATCTTACCCCTAGTGAGATAAGCCTCTACATCCTTACATTTGCCCTCGAGCCTTGCCCGCTTTGCCATTTTGCAGTTCCTGTCGATCTCATTTTTGAGACGTTTGTATTCCTTTTTGCCTGCTTCATTTACTGCATTTTTATATTTTCTCCATTCATCTATTAAATTCAGTATTTCTTCTGTTACCCAAGGATTTCAACTAGCACTCGTCTTTTTACCTACTAGGTCTTCTGCTGCCTTCACTGCTTCATCCCTCAGATCTACCCATTCTTCTTCTACTGTATTTCTTTCCCCCATTCCTGTCAATCGTTCCCTTATGCTCTCCCTGAAACTCTGTACAACCTATGGTTTAGTCAGATTTTCCAGGTCCCATCTCCTTAAATTCCCACCTTTTTGCAATTTCTTCAGTTTTAATCTACAGTTCATAACCAATAGATTGTGGTCAGAGTCCACATCTGCCCCTGGAAATGTCTTACAATTTAAAACCTGGTTCCTAAATCTCTGTCTTACCATTATATAATCCATCTGATACCTTCTACTATCTGATAACTTTTACTAGCTCCAGGATTCTTCCATGTATACAACCTTATTTTATGATTCTTGAACCAAGTGTTAGCTATGATTAAGTTATGCTCTGTGCAATATTCTACGAGACGGCTTCCTGTTTCATTTCTTAGCCACAATCCATAATCACCTACTATGTTAACTTCTCTCCCTTTTCCTACTCTCGAATTCTAGTCACCCATGGCTATTAAATTTTCGTCTCCCTTCACTATCTGAATAATTTCTTTTATCTCATCACACACATCTTCAATTTCTTCGTCATCTGCAGAGCTAGTTGGCATATAAACTTGTACTACTGTAGTAGGCATGGGCTTCGTGTCTATCTTGGCCACAATAATGCGTTCACTATGCTGTTTGATGTAGTTTATCCGCACTCCTATTTTTTGATTCATTATTAAACCTACTCCAGCATTACCCCTATTTGATTTTGTATTTATAACCCTGTATTCACCTGACCAGAAGTCTTGTTCCTCCTGTCACCGAACTTCACTAATTCCCACTAAATCTAACTTTAACCTATCCATTTCCCTTTTTTAAATTTTCTAAACTACCTGCCCGATTAAGGGATCTGACATTCCACGCTCCGATCCGTAGAACGCCAGTTTTCTTTCTCCTGATAACGACGTCCTCTTGACTAGTCCCCGCCCGGAGATCCGAATGGGGGACTATTTTACCTCCGGAATATTTTACCCAAGAGGACGCCATCATCATTTAACCATACAGTAAAGCTGCATGCTCTCTGTAAAAATTACGGCCGTAGTTTCCCCTTGCTTTCAGCCGTTCGCAGTACCAGCACAGCAAGGCCGTTTTGGTTAGTGTTACAAGGCCAGATCAGTCAATCATCCAGACTGTTGCACCTGCAACTACTGAAAAGGCTACTGCCCCTCTTCAGGAACCAGACGTTTGTCTGGCCTCTCAACAGATACCCCTCCTTTGTGGTTGCACCTACGGTACGGCTATCTGTATCGTTGAGGCACGCAAGCCTCCCCACCAACGGCAAGGTCCATGGTTCATTGGGGGGCTCCCAGCATATCTTTAGGCTAGCAAAAGTCGAGGAGTAGTCGGTCGATTAACCTGAAACTTAGGCACAGCATTTAATTCGAACAGGTGACTGTTTTTAGGTACCTATTTTTAAAATATATATAATATGCAAATAAATATGTAATGTATAAATACGAAATTTTGTTATCAAAACTCTCAAAAAGTTCTTGACTCATTTACTTTAAATTTTGAACGATATTCTATGAAAGGTTAAATACAGACTGTAATAATATTCTGTTAAACAATGTACAGGTTCTCCGTTAAAACTGACTTCCAGAAAGAAAATGCTCTACTGTAAAAATGTGTGGTGTTGTTGCTTTTGTCGCGGGCACTTTTAACTACGATAGCGTAAACCGTCAGATGAATTGTTTCTCCCATGTTCGTTATTTCACATTACAAACATTTTATAACATAAAATGTAATCGCAACAATGTGCCTTTTTGTTTTCTTTCTCACAGACAGCGTCCACAGAAAACAGGAAAGTTGTATTTCTAGCTTACTGCAATAACAATAAACATGAATTAAAGTCAGTGAAGGTGTGGGGAGGGGAGGAGGGGAGAGGAGATGGACAGAAGGGTGGGAGGCAGTGGATATAGAGAGCGGAAAGGAGGAGATGGAGGAGAGAGGCGGCAGGATGAGATGAACGAGAGGAAGTAGGGGGAGGGGTAGACGAAGGGGAAAAGGAAGGAAAGAGGAGGGAGAGGGAATGAGGGATGGATGGATGGAGAGAGGGAAGTGGAAGGAGGAGGAGAATGAAGCAAGATTGGGGAGAAGCAGATTAGGAGTTAATCCAGTTCCCATACATACTAGAAACTTATGATTTCATTCTTCTTTCTTTCCCTTTAACCAGACTGGGCCACAGCAACGATTGGCTAGATGCAGCTAGTTTCATATAGGATTTTTCAGTTTTTTAGCTTAGGCCTTCACTGTCTCTACCTACAAGTAACAAACGCAATATATAATGAATGTTAAATGGATACTCCTATAAAGAGTGACGTAGAATTATAGATGAGACAAGCACAACATTTGGAGTCACATCATCCACCGTTGGGAAAAGAGAGGAAAGACGCTGAAGCAGGGTGAGGAATGCACGATTTCTTCACAATTACGACGGCTCAACTTCTCAAGTTGCTGAAGAGCTTCCGAACAATCTGCGTATTTATGCTATACTCTACAGCACTGATGGACACAGATCGGTGCGACATAAGAGAGTAGTAATAATGCAGTCGACTGAACATTTTTGCAATCAGCCTCAGAAATATAGAAAAATGCTTGTTGGGAATGATTTCGCACCATATGTAAACGAACGTACTCCCCTTAAAGCTGTTCATGACTCCACTGAAGTAAATGAATGGTCCAGCACCTATTATTTTCATTATTCTGCATGCGCATTTTCAGAATTACATGTAAGAACAACCAGAGTAAGCTGACCGAAGCTTCAGGAGCTGCAGCGACGCAGTATCGTAACTGCGTAATTTGATCCCTAATGAACAAATGGCGCTCGTCAACATAATAAATCGGGGACGAGCAAATGTGTTACGTGACCACTATATCACAGGTTTAACTACGCTGCGCATGAAGGTAATTTCCGGCAGTAAAATATGCAAATCAATGCATGCAAATAACTCCTGAAACGAATTACAATATTTCATTTACATTATAGGATAAAGAACGGGAGTAAAAATATTCGGGAGTAAATCGAAGTGAAACAGATTTCAGGCCCTCAAACCTCTTCCCATCACCAAAACAACGTACTGAAGCATCTTTTTATTATTTCAGTCCCCGGAAGAGGTGATATTTAGCTAAAATGAATATCGAATTCATAGATAAAATCACTTATTTACTTATAGATGATTGCTTGAGTGACGCTTTCAATAGAAGTAATTTGTTTCAATTAAAACTTCCTGACTGGGAGGACGTGGGCTATATACAAAACTATTCCGTTACGTTTCGTCTCAAGTTTTACCTCCGAATATGTCTCCAGCAGTCGGAGACGAAACATTCAGGGAACAGTTTTATTCATCGACCATGGCCTCTCACAACCAGACTGGAAGTTATAACTGAAGTAAACACCGACAGTGAAAGCCTACATCGTAGATTACAGCAGTTTGTTGATACAATGGAAATTCTATAATTAAGATTGATTTCGGAGCTACCATTGAAAATTGCAAGCTGTTTTACAGCAATAATTCATTACAGTTTGTGACAGTTGAACGACCATTAAGACAATAATTATATTTAGTCCTTATTACTAGGATAATACAAAAGTCATAACAGTGTTACAATCTGCGATAATAATGGAAGCAGAAGATCTATAGATGTTACAATCGTTTCATCAGCTTATCAACAAAAGTACAACGTATTTATTCCTCGATCTAATTTTCTGTTGTAAGAATGTAGGGTTAAGCGCTCTTTACTTAAATCGTATGTTAATTCGATGGTTACGTTAGCCTGCCGAAATGAGCTTAGAATGCCTATTTGAAAACTTGTGCCGGCCGTTGTGGCCGAGTGGTTCTAGGCGCTTCAGTCCGGAACCGTGCGACTGCTACGGTTGCAGGTTCGAATCCTGCCTCGGGCATGGATGTGTGTGATGTCCTTAGGTTAGTTAGGTTTAAGTAGTTCTAAGTTCCAAGGAACTGATGATCTCAGATGTTAAGTCGTATAGTGCTCAGAGCCATTTAAACCATTTGAAAACTTGTGGCTTTCATCATGTCTACTCGAATATCTTTATGGAAATAGCTGTTTGCTTCCTATCCGTCATATTCTAATAGAAGCGTCGTGCTTCAGTCCATGCAATAGCGCCCAGTGCCAGGATAAGCATACTGAATTTCCAAAAAACATTTTCGCGTAACTATAAAGATATGCACTCTTTTTAAGCCCCTTCTCATGTGTTGAAAATTAGATAGGAATCATTTTGTACTTTATATCTTTGTAATAAAATGTAGAAGAAATAAGAAATTTGTAGCTTTTACCTTTTATTAGAGTTATGGGAGGGATATTCGAAAAGCAGGTCCGTTAGATCATTTACTATCTTACAAAACTATTTCCCTTTTGTACATAACCGCCGCTCACTTCTAAGCTGTTATCGAAACGTTGCACTAATTTCTTCAACTGCTGTGTGTAGAAGTTATCTATCTGTGAAATAAACCAGATGTCAACGGCAGTCGAGTCCCTCGTCATCTTCATGCAACAGTTACTGGATGAGATTTCGGAAGTATAGGCGTATGAACGTATAGACTACGATTACTGACGGAGAAGCGACCTGTGACGCATGTGAAGCGTCCAGTCCTGCTGTGTTTTTTGCGTACATTTGGTACATCTGCTGACAACTTGTGTTTGAGGTCCGTTCTCTAGATCTACATGTCACAGGAAGATCAGCCACTTATCAGAAGAAGAAAAGTAGGATACAAAGTAATTGAAACATTTGGGACTTGTGAACATGTATTCTCCATCAGAGAGCCATATTGTGTATTTGTGGCACTGGGAGGCAGACATTTTCCTTTTTCCAAATGTCAGGTACAGAAACTAAATACTTCATGGTGAACCACTGAAAAATCTGTTGTACTTGTGCACAATCTGATGACGTGGTCCACACTTGGATTACACAAGGTAACACAGCTGCTCCTACCCTGGGTTTCATGCCGTCTCCAATGCCTTCATATACCACACACAAGATTTTCGGATTCTCTCGCACCATATGTGCAAACTATTAGTCCTGTAGAAAAAATGAACAGGACCTTTGTATGTTGTCTTCAGTCCAGAAAATGGTTTGATAGAACTCTCCATGCTACTGTATTCTCTGCAAGCTTCTTCATTTCCAAGTAACTCCTGCACCCTACATACTTCTGAATCTGCTTAGTGTACTCATCTCTTTGTCTGCCTCTACGAATTTTACCTTCCATGCTGCCCTCCAATACTAAATTGGTGATCCCTTGATGCCTCAGAATATGGTCTGCCAACCGATCCCTTCTTCTAGACAAGTTGTGCCTCAAATTCCTCCTCCCCAATTCTGTTCAGTACCTCCTCATTAGTTACATGATCTACCCACCTAATCTTCAACATTCTTCATAACACCACATTTCGAAAGCTTCTATTCTCTTCTTGTCTAAACTATTTATCGTCCACGTTTCACATCCATACATGGCTACACTGACACTTTGACCTTTGTATAGGAAATTTAATTTACTTGAAATACGTTCTGGGATACGTTTTCGGTGGGGGCCACGGTTTTCGAGTTACACAAGAAAAACCCTTTTGAAAGTAATTTTAGCTGGTTATTCCTGAATAATTCGAAAGCTATGGCCTCTAGCGAAACTACATTAAATTTTCTACAAAAAGTTCCTGTTCATTTTTATGTAGGATTAACAGTTTGCACATAGCGAACGAGAGAAACTATTGAAGGCTTTGGGGGTTGCATAAAACCCATGGCAGCTGTATGGTCGTAACTTAGCTGTTGTTTAGCTTCTCGTGACTGTGTATTTCCTCTGCAATAGAGACCAAATATATTTACCTGTAAAAATACAACATGAATTTGTCCCTGTTTCTTTTTATTTCTAAAAAAATGTGCTGAATGTTTAAATTCCTAATTTTTCTATTAATCTCTTTAATTAAACAAAGTAGTTCCTGTGCGTTAATGATCTGCCTAGCAATGCTGTTTCTGAAATGGTCCCTGCACATTAATAATTTTCGAAGCAAACTGATTCTGAAATGAAAATATCTTACCTCGTAATGTAATTGCTTGGGAACGCGGTGCTTGCTGCTCTCTGTGCGTCAGCTGTAAATTTCTAACTACAGTTGCTGAGAGCATACTGCAATGCTCCAGGCAACAGGCAAACTATTTTAGACCCATTATTGAATGGGACACGCTTTAAATAAAACTGACTTGTATCGAGTAAGTGGACAATGCTCTAAGGTGAAATATTTCTTTAAGAAACTGTTTTTAAATGATCTGATGTATTAGTACTTGTGCGAAATTCATGTTACATTACTCATTAACATGGGCAACATTTATACCAAACTCTTAATCCCACAAATGTTACAAAAATAATTAATAAACATAGAAAAATACCTTCCAGTGAAAATTACTCAATCGTTAATGAAAAATCGAAGCGTCCCAGATATGGATGATTCTAATTGGTTGTGACTGCTGTGCCAATACAAAAAAAAAAAAAAAAATACCTTCATTCCTCTTCATACTCTTTTCATCCTAAATCGCTAATCAAATCTTTGTTCTCTGTTTCACAATATTCAAACATAAATCATTTTACTAAAATACAGATGCATTCAATTTTACGTCTGTAATGCCACGAGCTCCCTGCTCGGCGTCTGGCTTATTACTACTCAAACGATAGAATTCCTGCTCTCCTCGCTGCCAAGCAGCGATGACTAAAAAAATACATCTTCCGGCGACAAGCTACTCTGACCAAAGACTGCTCGCAATTTATAGGCAATTCAAAATTGTCGTTCAGCGTTTCAGGCAGCCAAAGTATGTACAAATTCTAGAAAAGCAAATAACAAACTCCCAATAGACCTGTTTCAAGAGCAAATGTGAAATGGTGAAACCGCGTTCTCAGTTACGGCGCTTGGTAACGAACGCCCGCAACTGTACTTCCTGCTCTGAGTTTTAGAATGTAAAATGTTGAGAATGTATACACAGAAAGACTTTTTATTCTATGATAGTACGATCACAGGACAATGACTAGAAGTGTTTACTTCAATAACGTATCTGGGGGTATGCATACGTATCGATTGGTGACAGATCAACATAATTTATTAACAAAACTATTGCTTCCTTGAGCCCCCGGTTCTTGATGTACACTTTCTTAATAATATGATATAGTCATGTCATCAACGAAATAGAATTTAACATCAGTTCCACGACCACGACTAAAAATAGACAGGGGATCGTCTTTTGACAATTTACATAAAGGACGTAAAGACGTTTATCAATACAAACATATTCTTCAACACTGGAACCACGGATGTGTACCAGTCTTTCACCATGGGATGTTAGTAACAGCGGACGACGGCAGTCGACAACGGCCAATTGCGCTCGAGTATTCAAAACACTGCTGCACAAGACCCATGCAACAACATAGGCAAGGTGGAAAACGACACAAATGTGCCAAATAGAGACGGCTGGAAATAAAAAAAGTACATCGAAGAATTAATTCGATCAGGAGAGAAGTTCTAAGAATATCAATACGGGAAGTCTGATCGTATCAGACCGTAATCCTACTGAATAATTCTACTGGAATTCTATTCCCATTAATAAGAATGTGATGCACCATAGATAGTCACGAAATGATTCTGGTGTTACCCATATACGATCTTCTGTGACAGAGCGTGTCAAGCCGATTGTTTAAATGGCTTGTACTAAAGTCGAATCTTTGTGCCTTCACCATTTTCTGTACCTCACAGAACTACAAAATTTTCAATTTTAGTTTTCAATCAAAATATGAGTTTTAGATAAAGAGAAGGTGATATTTATCTGAAAAGAAAAAAGCTGATCATTTTGGCAATAAATGAGACACGTACATTAATTCACCATAATACACTAAAATGGGGGAATGTTACATTGCTACTACACCATTGTAAATTTTACTACTCCAAATTTTGTTCAAAGGAAGTCGTAATTTATAGGTTATTCACTAGTTAATTGCAGTTTTTAGATCTTGAATGGTATGTTACATACAAAATAAGTACAAAAGTCCTGTTTTATACCTTATAATGACAATTTTACTGGTTAAAAAGTTACTGGTAAAAAGTCATTATTTATGTTATTCACTAGTCACAATACTATTTTACACACAGAATGATGTAACGTTATGCGTATTTAGCGGAGCTAATCGGTTGCCCAGTATTGGTACGAGGTAAGGGAAATTTATTGCACTTATGAATGCTAACGGGTCCAGGGTCTCAGGGTATGCCGCGTCTAGGTGACCAGTCCAGCCGAGTCCAGGTGCAGAGACAAGAAACATGTGGCCGGAAATGGGAAAAATACTAGTACAGGGAATTTTGACACTTTAGGGGACAGACAATGCGCTAAGAAATGGCGGAGTGACAGACAAGCTTTTTACAACTCTTCGTGAATCTACACTTAAGTCAATTATTAAAGCAAATCTGAATCTATCTACGATCTCAGAAAGAGGAGGCACATCCATTGTCACATATTTCAATATCTTCAAAGCTACAGAAGTTAATCTCACAGTGAATAAACATTTTCACAATGACCCTCTCTGAATTAAAAATTTTTAAACGATTCGTGCGATTTCAGCAAACTGTCTCATATGATAGCACTACACTATAGCTATCATCCCTGAAAGCCAGCTATGTGTATCTATCTTATTACTTGATTTATTGCATCTTTTATATCTTTTTTACTACGCAAATGTTTGTCAGAACATCGGTGCAAAATTTACACAGGATTTACAAGCCATACTTGTGTATTTATTTAATGAACAGTTTACTAATCGCCAGTAACTTTATTTAAATATTTATTACAAGAGCAGCCTCACAGATGTTAAGGTCATTCCATCTGAGGCCTTAGACAGTGACCATCGGCTGTTGGTAGCCACCCTGAGAGAGAAAAGAGATAGGAGGGCAACAGATATACAGGAGAAAAGATTGAAGACATGGATGCTGAAAGAGGATGAACGGAGGACCCAGTACCAGACACTGATCAGGAAGAAGCTGCCAAAGGAAGATCAGAGAACAGTGGAAGAAGAATGGGGAGATTTTAAGAGGGCTCTAGTTGAGGCAGCTGAGACTGTGTGCGGAAGAACTAGCACAAAGAGGAGAAGTAGGGAAACGCCATGGTGGAACAACATATGTAAAGAGGCAGTACTTCGAAAGAACAAAGCCTTCAGAGAATGGTTCCAGACCCGAACAGAGGAAGCTAGGGTAAAATATATGGAAACCAAGAAAGCGGCACAGACCATAGTAAGGGCGGAGAAGAAGAAGTGCATGGAAAAATGGTCAAGCATGTTAGAAGAGGACAGTGAAGGGAACAAAAAAGTACTTTACACCATGGTAAGAAATAAGAGGAACGACAGAAGCGAGTGCCTGAGGATCATGGATAATAATGGAAGAGTTGTGGAGGAAATGCATGAGCTCAAAAAGATTTGGAAGGAGTACTTTGAAGATCTGTTGAGTGCCGCCAAGCGGGTAACTAACAGCGATGGAGAGCCTAAGGCAGCAGACGATTAT
Source organism: Schistocerca americana (assembly GCF_021461395.2). Lineage (NCBI taxonomy): Eukaryota > Metazoa > Arthropoda > Insecta > Orthoptera > Acrididae > Schistocerca > Schistocerca americana. The sequence continues at coordinate 350,076,899 of NC_060124.1, forward strand.
AATAGTGGGGAAATTGATGATCTAACTTGGAATGAAGTGGAAGAAGCCATAAAGAGGATGAAAGGGGGAAAGGCACCAGGTTGGGACGAAGTAACAGTGGATATGATACGAGCAGCAGGAGAAGTAGGAACCCAGTGGCTATACAGAGTGCTGAGGGTGGTGTGGAAGGAGAACAGAATTCCTGAGGATTGGAAGAAAGGAATTATAGTCCCGATCTTCAAGAAAGGGGATAAAAGGAGATGTGAGAACTACAGAGGAATCACCCTGCTATGCCACTGTGGAAAAATCTATGAAAAGATCCTGGAGAAGAGAATAAGAAGCAGTATTGAAAGTAGACTGCAAGAGGAGTAGTACGGTTTCAGACCGGGAAGATCAACAACGGACCTCATATTTGCGGTAAGGCAACTGCAGGAAAGGCACTATGAGTACGGGAAGGACTTAATCATGGCCTTTTTGGATATTGAGAAGGCGTATGACAGTATCTGTAGGGACAAGCTCTGGGATGTGCTGAACGCAAAAGGGATAGATGAAGAGATAACACGAAAAATCAGAAAAATGTATGAGGGAAGTGAGAGTTGTGTGAAAGTGGGGAGGGAACGTACTGCATGGTTCAAGCTGGAAAATGGGCTGCGACAGGGAAGTGCACTTTCGCCTTTATTGTTTATTATTGTTATGGATGAAATCCTACAGCAAGTATCAGATGCAATTGGAGATCATAAAATGAAAGCAGTGCTTTTTGACGATGACCTGATGTTATGGGGAAATTGCGAGAAGGAGGCGCAAGAGCAGTTAGATGCATGGGAGGCAATGGCAGCACAATATGGAATGCATTTCTCTGCAAAGAAAAGTGAAATAATCGTCACAACAAGGAAGAAGAATAGGCCAAATGTGGATATAACTTGTGGAGGGGAAAAGTGGTAGAGAACTTCAAGTACCTGGGAAGCGTGATTGAAAGTAAGGGGGGAAACGCAATGGAAATAAATGAAAGGTGCAGAAAAGCAGGGCAGTTCTACAAATGCATTAGGGGGCTTATTTGGAGCAAGGAGGTGCCACAGAAATCCAAGGGAATTATATACCGAACCTACTTTGTCCCCATATTGGCATACGGAAGTGAGACATGGGTAATGCACAAAAGCGACAAAAGTAGAATACAGGCTAGTGAAATGCAGTTCCAGAGGAACAGGTTGGGTGTAACAAGACGAGACAGATTGCGAAATGTGTATGTGAGGGAAAGACTAAAGGAGGAACCAGTACAGGACAGGATAGAAAAATCAAGACTGCAGTGGTATGGACACATGAAGAGAATGCATGAGGGAAGAATTCCAAAGAGGATGTTTGATCTGCAACTGGAGGGGAAGAGGCCCAGAGGAAGACCAAGAGATAGATGGGTGAAGGAAGTGAAGGAATGTGTGATGAGAAGAGGAGAGAACTGGACGAAGGTGGAAGAGGGGGAATGGTGGAAAGACAGAACACGATGGAGAGGCTTGTGTTCCCGACAGACCCAGCCAGTGGCTGGAAACTGTCCAAGATGATGATGATGATGATTGCAAGAGCCATTAAAAACTATGCTAATTTAAAAGTGGTCAGTTCCATGTGTTAGCAGACACCACAGTTGATTAGAGAACCAAAAGTCACTTCTATCAAGCAGGCCTAAATAATATATAAGAACAATCTGTTGTCATTTATTGTTAGTGTACTTACGCTAGGATACTGGCTTATTTATTGATGGACCAACCTTTTCTAATAATTATTGTAAATTATCTGAATGTGACATAATGTTTAATATTTATTTATTTAAATATTATTGTAACATATAAATTTAGTCCAGTAAGTGGTGAAGTGAATCAAATCATGTATGTATAATGTAAGAACGATGTATTTTTGTTGGAAATGGCATTCAGCCAATGGGAAAGCAGAAGTAGCAGAACACTGCAGAAGTGGAAAGTAGCACTTTTCAAGTGAAGAGCTTAAGGTAGCCATTCTGCACACTTTATATCGAGTTCGTGAAGAAGGCAGGCCTGTCTGAGGTAACGTGTGTGATTCTGTCATATCGGTGAATGGCCGCTACCCTACATTAACTTCTAAAAGGACTTAATATTTCGAGAGGTCTGAATGCGCTCCAGAACAGGACTCTAGCTTATTTCAATTGTATAACGGAACTGAGGATAGACAGTGTTTGAGTTACTATTCTTTGTGCCGCGCGGGATTACCCGAGCGATCTCAGGCGCTGCAGTCATGGACTGTGCAGTTGATCCCGGAGGAGGCTCGAGTCCTCCCTCGGGCATGGGTGCGTGTGTTTGTCCTTAGGATAATTTAGGTTAAGTAGTGTGTAAGCTTAGGGACTGATGACCTTAGCAGTTAAGCCCCATAAGATTTCACACACAATTGAACCCTACTATTCTTTGTATGGTGTGTGATAATTTGTAAATTTTCAAGTTGAACTCTGAACTGTTTTGAGCTGGTGAATATTTCGTGCATTGTGATTACGAAATGGACTTAATGTTTACGTATCTTTGATGACTGTGGATTGTGCTACCATTCTCGTAACACTCAACGTAACTTTAGTGCATATTAGAAGAGTATTTCCGTCTGTATTACATCTGATTATTGTAGGACTACTTTCCGTTTATTTGAGATGTCCTTTCTTGAAATAAAATGTCTTCTTCATCAATTACAGACGTTAGAATAGAAACCTTCTTATTAATATATTCTTTTAACTTTTATTTTGTATTTATGTATATTTTATCAGCTCACAATTCTAGGCAGTGATAGACAGTTTGACTGAAGGATCACAGCTACACGTTATCATCTGCAGTGAATTATGTGCGGGGCATAATGCTGACGCGCACGGCTCAACGCTATGACTACATCGAGCTACTCCTTTTAAATGGAGCTCTGCATAGCCCGAATACGTAAAGTGCGAGCAAGTCAGGCAAAATCGCAGTTGTTAGCTCGTATGGACTGCTGTCTAGAAGAGCAATTACTCATCAGTAACCGTTAGATAACGTCGCAGTAAGTAGAGTCTTCTGCTTTAGACACTATTAAATTTAAGCAATACACAGCCCAGAGTTTCTTCCATTGTCAACCAGTAATTCGTTCTCCTATTCCTCATTTTCCGCTTGAAAGTCTGCGTCTACACCACTGTCATCTGTACACACATTACCTTCTTCAAGAAAATTTTCCTCTTCAGTACCCCATTGTCTTGGTCTTTATGAGACTGAAGCAAAATCAAACTCAACACCAGCCGTATTGAGCTACTTTCAGTATCAAAGAACGACATTAGCACTGAAGAGGGCCAATGTGACCTAAGCTGTTGCTCTTATCACTGTGACTACTTGATATTTCACTTAAACTTCCACACTGACATAAAGTCCAACCGATGAAACAAATATGTCGACTATTAGAAAACAGGTACATTCGCAGTATTTACGACAAGAACACCAGTTTCAACAAACCTGTGGTGTCACGCAATAAATAATTAAGCCATTGTTAACAACACTTTGCCACGAAGGTACCCCAGAGCACTTGTCGCTCATGTGTCCAAATTGGCGGGAACAACTGCAGTCGTAAATTTTACGAGCGTTTAGTAACCTAAGGTTGAAGGTAAAAACACAGATCGTCTAAGGCAGAGGGACTCGCAGCGAACCACTTTGTTTCTGCTCTTTAATTTAGACGTTCGGTAGAGACTGTGCGTGACCTGAGATTTTCCATATGGAAGCTACGTGATGGACGCCGAGAGTGTTCTGGAACATGTGCGTAGGCGAACATTCAGTTCTCAGCAAATGTAAGATGCAATAAATGTTTGTAGACTCTCCTCAGACGAAAGGATGGGCTCGCCCATCAATGTTGCGTGAGGATTGGAAAAAAAAGAAGAAAACAAAGAAATAAATGTGGTACAAAGTATCACACCGATGAGCCAAAATGTTACGTTCATGTCCTTAACAGTGTGTTGGCTCACATTTGGAACGAAGTTTCGTTTGGCATGGATTCGACAAGTTTTTAGTATGTTTCTGGATGTACATGGCATCAAACTGGAAGTACATGGCATCAAAAGTCATGCAATTTCCATAAATTGTGGGTAGTTTGTGGGTGCGGAGCTGTCACCCGATGGCGTCTCCGATGTGTTCCATCGGGTTCATTTCAAGCGAATCTGGTGGCCAAGACGTCAATATGAGATCACTGTCACGCCTCACACCGTCGTTATTGAAGTGGTCCTCAATAATGTACACATAGTCCACAGCTCTCATGGTTACTTTGGTTACTATCACGGATTTCACTGAGCGAGGTGGCTCGGTGGTTAGCACACAGGACTCGCACACGGCTGGACGACGATTCAAAACCGCGTCCAGCTATCCTGATTTAGTTTTCCGTGATCTCCCTAAATCGTTCCAGGCACAAATGCCAGGATTGAAAGAACACGGCCAATTTCCTTCTCTAGTCGGAGCTTTTGCTCTGTCGCTAATGACCTCATTGTCGATGAGATGTTAAAAAATTTTCAAATGTGTGTGAAATCTTATGGGACTTAACTGCTAAGGTCATCAGTCCCTAAGCTTACACACAACTTAACTTAAATTATCCTAAGGACAAACACACACACACCCATGCCCGAGGGAGGACTCGAACCTCAGCCGGGACCAGCCGCACAGTCCATGACTGCAGCGCCAAGACCGCTCGGCTAATCCCGCGTGGCAGAGATGTTAAACACCAATCTCCTCCGACCCCTCTTCTATTACAGATTTCATGGAAGACCAAGTCAGTGTCCTTCATAGCATAATACCGACCAATTGTCCTTGGTACGGTGCTTGTTTCAAGCAGCTGTTCGTGTGAATGAAGGCGTAAGCAGAGACAGCCATCGTCTTAATACGAAAAATGATTTGGAAACCGTGTTTGGATTTTTAATATCATCTCAGCAATTAACTTTTGAGCTCTAGTGGATAAAGACAGTAGGACCCTAACTGATAACGTTTTCTTTGGTGAAGCTCTGGGCAAGAAAATAATTGTTTACCCAGTAACAAACGCTCTGTCTTATCATGATGCACAGTTGGTTAGGATAGATAACATAGTGCCTGACAGTAAGGATACTCCCCAATGGTAATCAGTTAGAATAATTAATCATCTTAAAGTTGGTGAGGAAGTTTGTGTACCTCAATGATTCACTGACCTATGATGGTGGGAGCAAAGCTCCTGCCAGGATCAGTCATGCTAGACTGATTAGTTGGTGAGATTATAGACAAAGCGTAATCCTCTTAGGGAACTCCTTTCTTGGGAGTACGTGGGTTGCAACCACATAAGCCTTTAGCTAAGTCTGAGATTAATTCCATTTACCTGTGTCAACGGTATTAGGTTCCGAGGCTCGTGGGTGTCTTTAATTTTCCTCATCCTTTTCTGTCTCTAATGATAAAAAGTAGCCAAGGATCCCCTAGTCTGCTCATGCTGCCGATACTTGTTCAGAATCAAAACTATGAGAAACTCCACGGAAATTTGATGAGTGGATCAGACCTTGAAGACTTCAAAGCAGTTCTGCCAACAAAACCTACTCCCACGTCCAAGAAGACGTTAGTCGAGTGGGCCCTGCTGAATGAATGGTCTACAGTGAGCGTACGTTAAGTAGTCAACGGAAGAGGATGAAAGGTGAGTTTTCTAGCGCCCTTAAATAACCAGAACTTTTGCATAAGGGAAGTAACACCATGAAAAGAACTCTCGTCCTCTTACAAAGAGATTTGAACATATGGCTGGTACCCAATTCTTGGAGTAAGCATACTGCTCCTAGCACCCCAAGAAGCCTCGGAAATTAGATGGTCTCAAACGTTAAAAAATGAAAATGGATCAGTGGATATATCAAACTAGCAACCTAGAAAGTCATAAGGATATCACAAAAGAAGATAGAACTAGCAAACAGACCAAAAGGCGCGAATATTGATGCTGCAGCTATCACAGAAATTAAAATTAAAATGAGAGGTAATGAATTTGTAGGCGATTCATAATGTAAAGAATGAGAAAGGAGAGGTTTGGCATTACTTCTTCATAAAGTATGGGAAAATTAGGTCAAAAATGGAATGTACATAAGCGAAAAAATACTCACAGTCAGAATGAAACTGCGAAGAGGTAACACCATCACTGTTAGCGTATATGTACCAGAAGAAGGAAAAAAAGGTGAGTCGAGAACTTTTTAAGAAGAACTAAAGACGCCTCTGAATAAACACAGTGCAACTGGTCAGAGTATTACAACAGGTGATCTTAATGCTGGAATAGGAAATATCCCAGTAACGGATATTATACGGACTTTTAGACTACTGGTATGTAATGAAAAGGGAAAAATGCTAGGAGATTTTGCCACTTACAATAATCTAAAAATAACCAACTTACTTCTTAAGAAAAGAGATGTACATAAGTATACTTGGGCCGGTAGAGGTCTCAGATCAATAATTGACTTCATTTTGCTAAATGATAAGCTAGCGGGCCAAGTAGGGGATACGATAGTTTATAGAGGACAAGCTGTAGGACCAGATCATTTTCTACTAATCTCAAGAATAGATCTTTATGCGAAATGGAAGAAAATTGCAAAACAAATAAGTAACCAACAAGAACAAAGTGCTTATAAAGTATACCTGCTTGAAAAGGACAGCTTCAAACATTTTTACTAATGTGAATTAAATGAAGAGCTAGCAAACTTGGAAAAATAGAAGAAGAATACAAAACCTAAAGAATGTAACACGTGAAGTAGTAGAAGCTCTCGGTAAAAAGAAAAGTTAAGGACAGAAAGACCTATAAATTTGAAATAATGATGTAATGAAAGCTGTTAAAGGAAAACAGGATACATATATAATGTACTTCAGCAACCCCACAGCTGAAAAGAACCAATCCTATCAGAAGCAATATTGTCAAATGTGTAGTAAGAAAGGCACGCAAAAAGCACAGGGGTAGTGTTTCTTATAATATCTAGAACTATGTTCACGAGAGACAGCAAATGTCCTATAAGGTTTTAAAATTTTTTAACACAACAGAAAAAAGAGAAGGTACAAATAAACAACACTGAAGAAGAACAATGGATAAATTATTACAAATAATTATGGTATGATGAGTCAGCATAAGAAAATGACAGTGAAAGAATAGATAAAAGGGAATAAATGAAATAGTCTGATAAAAATTGCCTTAACATCACTTAAGACTAGAAAATCGACAGAAAGAGATGGTATTAATGCTAATGTGCTCAAATATGGAGGAATGATACTACATCTGCTACTGCTATATCTCTTATGCGAAGGTTGGAAGAGCAAGAGTATCTCCAAAGTATGGAAGGTTGCTAGATAGATATAAGTTTTTAAAAAAGGAGACCAGTGCCTATACAATAACTACAGAGGAATAATTTTACCACATTCAGAATACAAGATATATGCCTAGATTTTAAACAAAAGACTTAAAAACATAACGGAAGTAGAGCTGCATAAGGAAGAAATGAGATTTAGGAAATGACGCTGTACGATATACTCAGTTTTTATTTTACAGTAATTAAAACAAAAATGCAGAGAATACAGTAAAGAAACACACATTGCTTTTATTGATTTTAAAAAAGGTTTTGACAATGTCTATTACCAGAATATTTGGAAGATAATGGTGAATCGCGGATATCCAAGTTTGTTTCAAAACCCGACTGCCACTCTAGAGCTCAATGGAAAAAACCAAGTAACAAAGGAGTACGACCTGGCTGATTAGAAAAAGGCTAGAAAGTCGTATTCAGGCGCAAGAAATAAAATTCCTGATACGAGTTAAATCTTGCACAATAGAAGACAGACTAAAGAATCAAGATACTAGAAAAGAACTAAAAATGTTTAGCCTAAATTATAAAATTGTAGAACATCTAGAAAGAATAGAGAGTGACAGACTCCCCGTAAAGCCCAGACATTATAAGTGCCTAGGGAGAAGAGATAGAGGAAGACCCCAGCAACGACGGGTATCATAATGGGCAATTTCGCCTAATATCAGAAGAAGAAGAAGAAGAAGAAGAAGAGAAGAAGAAAAAGACTTAAATGTGTCGTAACCAAACCCCTGTATAAGAAATGTGATAGGAGATATATCGATAACTAGCGTCCTGCTCCACCGCTGACATATTTTTCAAAATTTTTGAGAAGGGGATATATTCTAGAATAGTCTCTTACCTTGGCGACAATAATATCAGCACAAAATCGCAGTCTGGATTACAGAAGAATTCCTCTAGTGAGAATGTGATTTAAATGTTTACTCACCAAATTTTATAAACATTAAATGATAAAACAGAGGCGGTTGGTATTTTCTGCGACCTATCTAAGGCATTTCACTGTTAGAATCACAGTATTTTCATAGATAAATTGAAGTTTTGTGGGATTGATGGTATAGATGACCATGGGATGATGTTAAATCTAACCAAAAGAAGGCAGGAAGTTGTACTTAGTAACTGAACAAATATATTTCAGGGACGTAATTCTGGCTGGGAAGAAATCGCTTGTTGGGTTCCCCAAGGCTAAATCTTACGTTCACTATTGTTCCTCACATATGTAAACGAACTTCGGTCTAATATGAAACAAACGGAATTGATTCTTTTCGCAGATGACACTAGTATCGTAATCTATTCTAGCACAGATACAGAAACAGAAGAAATGGTAAAAAATGTTCTTAGAAGTATCAATGACTGGTTTTCTGCGAATAGTCTCATCCTCAATTTAAAAAAAAAGAACAAAAAATTTTCGGTTCTGTATATCCAGGGGTACGACACCAATGATAAGTATACCACATGGCGAGGAAATAATAAATATGATGAAAACTTCAAAATTCTTGGCTGTCCATATTAATGAGAATTTAAACTGGAAAAAGCACATCTTGGAACTCCTAGAACAGTTCAGCCACGTTTGCACTTAGAATCATTGAAAATCTTGGAAAGAGGGAAGTCAATACGTTAACATATTTTGCATATTTTCAATCAAAAATGTTATATGGAAAAATGTTCTGGGATAAATCATCTTTAAGAAAGAAAGTCTTCATTGCTAGAATACGTGCCGAAAGAATAATAGTATGCTCACTGACGAGTATCTCGTAGACGTCTGATCATTTTCGCAGTGGTATTAGATGTCCCACAGACAGAAAAGAAAAACACAAATGAGTTAAACACAACGGCCGCGGTGGCCGAGCAGTTGTAGGCGCTTCAGTCCGGAACCGCGCGCGACTGCTACGGTCGCAGGTTCGAATCCTGCCTCGGGAATGTATGTGTGTGATGTCCTTAGGTTAGTTAGGTTTAAGTAGTTGTAAGTTCTAGGGGACTGATGACCTCAGATGTTAAGTCCCATAGTGCTCAGAGCCATTTGAAGCATTTGTTTTTGAGTTAAACACATTAGCTGCCAGTGGACATTGATTTATATTAATGTGGAAAGTTGAAATCTTATGCCAGACTGGGATTCGAACCCAGTCCTGCAAAAATTTTCAACTTGCCCCATTGACTTAAATCCATGCCCACTGGCAGCTAATGTCCTTATTTCCTCTGTGTCTTGATTCATAGTAACTGCAGAATTAAAATGGTGTCTGTTCTTTGCGATATGAGCGAAAGAAAAAACACTATGTACATAGCAAAGTAAAATTTGAAAACAATCTGAAAAAGCTTCTTCTCTCCTGAAGAGGAATTTCTGTTATTGTGATATACAAAAGTTTACAAATAATTTGTGATGTGAATGCAAAGTACCTTGTTCCATATATTACGATGTATCGCGCAAAGTGATCCATGGAACATGAAGTTAAATAACGAACAAGAAACGTGATTCATCCGACAAGGTGATAAGTGTATATGATTCAAGGTCCAATCTTGTTGATCCCGTACGGACCCAGTCGTATCTGACGATATCATTGGTCGACAGGGGAACTCGTAAAGATGGTGTTCTGTAGCACCACATGATCAACGATGTACACTCAACAGTCTGCTCCGAAACAGTTATGCCTGTACCAGCACCACGCCCTATTGTCAGATGTGCCACGTGTCGCCGCTTATCTCGCTTTACAGCCTACGATTCCGCGTTCTGCGTTGAGGCGTGGATATGTAATACTCTGTCACCTACTCGTCATTCCACCGTCCTGAAACCATTTTCCGAAGATACATCAGACAGTAGCACGCGAACAGCCGATCAACTTCGCCATTTCCGAAATATTCGTTTCCAGGCGCCGGGTCATAATAAACTGATCTTTGCCCTTGAATTTGCTGTGGCACCACGTAGGCGGTGTTTTGTCTTGAAAAGATTTTGGCACTCGCTTAAATGTGCTCTGTTCGGCCAAACGGGCCTTGTAGTAACTATTTATTCATGGCATATTTGGGCAGTTCAGGGATGTTAGTCATGCAAAACTTTTCGTTATTTCAGATGATATGCTAGTGTTTTCAAGATACTACTGTATTTGCGGTAACGATGTTTTTTTACAACTTTAGATTTCGGAAACAAATGTTTTTATTCTGTCTGTGTAAAACTAGTGGGATGACCGGCTGCGACAGCTGGGCAAGCGAGGTCTTGGCGTTCTTTGTCGGCGTAAAATGTGGACTGTAACTTAACCCACGTCATTGGAAGTCTGTTTGTACTACTTTTAAATCCATGGGAAGGTACAGTATTTGTTATATTTATTGGAACCCGTAACATAGATTTTAATATTACATTTAGCGTTTGAGGACTTTTGATGGCGCCTTTTAAAATAACTTCCTGATATTACATTACCTAAATCTGGCCTTTCGCGTCTGAAACGTATTCTGTTAATAGCGACTTCTGATCGAATTATTGTCACCCCTTTAAAAAAATTTAGATTAAATTTTGTGTTTAATTAATTTGAGCTTTGAATAAATTTTGACGCTAAGTTGATGCTTCAATCAGTGGCCCTTTAAATATTGGTTTTGGTGTCATCACCTCACATATCTTACTGGCGACATTTTCACATTTATAGCATTTCATGTATGGTAAACAGTCTGATTATAATTTGCATTTGCTTAACTGAATAACAAATGTGTTCAATCTACCAGCGTGTGCCTTACGTAGATTGTTTGTGTTAAATTAAATTTTGAAATTTCAATTAAGAGTGGACACACTAGCTTACCACTCAATTGATCCCTGCATCGTACACCGTTTCACACATATGTGTAGAAAATGAGATGCTGTAAGCATAACAGCTCTTATTGTGATATAACTTGATAATGCCCGAAGGGATGAAATCACCTAATTTGCTAATTTCCTAAAGTAACGAAACGAAGTATTCCTTCAAAATTAAAAAGGACCCTACTCACAAAATTACTTAGTTTTAGAAACATTTGTAATATGTCAAGAAACCGTGTGGAAAAAAAGTCCTAAAATCTGGTTGTTAAGGCTAGAAGCAAGTACAGTACCAAATATTGTATGAAGACATATACTATCGTGGGTCAATGGCCCGCAATGCTCTTTCTCGTCATAAATCCCAATTTTCACGTAGTTTGTGGTTGGCACAATACCACAAAGACCTAACTCGGAAAACCGTACTGTCTTTCCTGCCAGTGCTAAGCGGTGGTACGAGCCCTATGGAACATAGTATGCTTATAGGAAAGAACATCTGACTCGACCATGTAAATACAACGCTTTAAATACTTTTTCTGCAACGCGGATCTTTAAACAAAGCTGTAAAATACTCAAGATACTGCGCCTAACACGAGGTAATTCACATCACTAAGTTAAATCGAAAAGACCCTTTTAAAAGGCGTATTACGCCGATGCATTGTTCGCATTTTAAACTTCACTTGAAGGCGAACTTAACTTCGAAAAGGTATCAGAATTGTAATAGGCTACTCATACAGGAATCCACTGCGACTTCCGGACATTCTAGCGTTCTCTGTAACCGTTATTATCATTCTGTGGTTTGCCAGCCGAGCCAAGAACCCCGAAGCACAAGCGACTGCCACCTCGGTTACTTCGGCCGAGCCCTTTCTAAGGTCTTTTCGTATTTAAACATGATGTAACGAATTTAAATTTTGGAGTTAATAAAACCTCGGTTGGATGTTAACCATCATCATAAAGACACGAGAGCTATTCTTGCTTCCCTTCCTCATCAAAACAATACTGATGAGCAATATCATTACGACCACTGCCTATCGCGGGACAGAATGCGGCCTTTAAGCAGGGTGGCTCGTGACGCGCTAAGAACAGTATATCTCTTGACTGGTGCTGGGATCTTTTTAGTCCCAATTATTTTTAACTATAAAGAAATATAGGAATCCCACAGCCAGTCGCTTGCAAATAAATGTTTGGTACACTGACCTAGGTTTCGACACCTCTGATATGTCTTCATCGCAATCAAATTTTGAGAAACCGTAAAATTGAATTGTGAGAAAGCAATGGTCAGAATTAAGAGTAGATATGCCCAAGTTGAAAAATAAGATAAAACACGTACCAGTCTTTGGCAGGTGTGCCTAGCTAGGAACAACATCATACTTCGTTATACGAAGGTGATAACTGCCACACTGCCTAGCAATAGGCAGACTTCGATGAAGCACTTGCGTGGCGGAATTAAAACCTGGCTGCACCGCATCGAAGGGTCCACAACAATAACGGAGGTGCCTGAAAAAAGCAATGACTTTACGAGTAGCCACCTCCAAACAGGAAAACCTGCCGCCTTCCGAAATCGGCGCTCTACACTGTCCTTGGCCACTTTTACGTATTTCTGGCTGCTACCAGATTGGTCGCCTCTGTACTGCTGAAGCACTTCTTTTTCTTTTTGCGCTTTGTTTCCTGTAGGCTCTGCACGGAGTCGACAGTTAGCGAAGTGTGGCGGAAAAGCCGACTAGTGTGACGTCACAAGTTCGCTGCAGAACCCGTGTACCTCGTTGGCCCCGGCTTACGCGGCGTGTCCTCACGGAGCGACAGCAACAGCGGTCTCTCGTGGCGTAGCAAAGAGCTACAAATCAAAGCACAGTAGTCAGTTTCCCAAAATATATCGATACGAACGTATCCATGTGGCTTTGACGGAAGAGAGAAGCTTCTCTAATTATTAGTTTCTCTCGCTCGTGCTAATGGTACGGATCATTTAGCTCATACCATTCCAAATGGTAGAGAGCGTCCGTGGGTTTTTAATCTTAACCTTAGAGGTGGCATGACTTGAATCCTAACAAAAAATATGCATATCCATAATACCTCGACGAATGTCAAATGGGACAGGAGGGCGTTTGCGAGCAAACGGACGATGATATTATCAACCACATCGTGAGAAAGGAACAGTAAGACTTCATAGTTCGTCGAATAATACGCGTCTGGAGGTGGCCAAGAAGTCGGAACTAACAAAAATGAGGAGGAAATCGGCCATGTTCTTTTTCAAACTAAAGAACCCGACATTTTTCATAAGCGACTTAAGGACACAAACTTAAATCTGGATCACGGGACAGAGATTAGAACCCAGTACCTTCGGAATGGTAGTCCAGCGTTTTACCCAATGCGACACCTTGCTGGGTCGACCAGCGAAAAACTTAAAGCTATTTGGTTTTGGTGAGCAGCGAACAGCAGAAAGTATGTCGCTGCAGTGCTCACTGCTGAACAAATGGTGGCTAGCTGTTTTAGTGCTTCGGACGACAGTCGTGTTATTAAGGCACAACAGTCTGGTACCGCGCGCCGCGGAATTTGATTCCCCGCCAGACGTCATGGACGTCGAAGAGCCCTAGAGGTCTCTGTACCATCGCGCCGTAAGCTGTGGCGGCGCGCGCCTCCTGGCCCGCATTTAGAGTGAGGGCGCCACAGGGGAACACGTGGTTGCAGCGGCCAATAGCGGCGTCCTCGATCGAGTACTTAAGCGCCTGGCTGTCGCTCAGCCTGCCAGTCTAACCTCGCGTGCGTATCAGAACCTATCGCCTCGCATTGGACAGCGTTTTGACTTTTGTGTTTTCTTTACGAGTGGACGTGGTTGTCTTGTGTGGTTCGTGATTCTGTTGTCTGTTCTTGTTGTGTCGTAAGGTCCTTCGACGGTCGTGTCCGTCCTCTCCCGTTGTGTTGTTGTTCGCGGGCCGCTCCGCGGGTCCCGCCACGTTTCCGTCACTAAAACCCCGCGAGCGTTCCGGTCGTCTTTACAACAAACAGTTAGAGAGAGTTTTTGGTACATCAGCAATGAACTGGGACAGAAAATTTAAGGTAACAATTGCAACACTTCGCTTCATTTTTATAGGAAAACAGCTGCAGACAGATCCACAGCCTGGTTGTCGTGACCTTACCCTAACCAAAGCGTAAAAGTTAAAAGAAGATTATTGAATACAAGAAAATGAGGGATGCAAATAACTGTGGATTCTTTGAGAAATTATAAATTGAGAATAAGTTAAAACAACCTCCGGAAACAGGAGTGAAATTGATCCGATGTTCAAACGAATTTTTCGTCTAAACGGTACCAGAAATCATTAACATTCTACATCTTCATTCCCCCCCGTGAACCATGGACCTTGCCGTTGGTGGGGAGGCTTGCGTGCCTCAGCGATACAGATGGCCGTACCGTAGGTGCAACCACAACGGAGGGGTATCTGTTGAGAGACCAGACAAACATGTGGTTCCTGAAGAGGGGCAGCAGCCTTTTCAGTAGTTGCAGGGGCAACAGTCTGGATGATTGACTGATCTGGCCTTGTAACATTAACCAAAACGGCCTTGCTGTGCTTGTACTGCGAACGGCTGAAAGCAAGGGGAAACTACAGCCATAATTTTTCCCGTGGACATGCAGCTTTACTGTATGATTAAATGATGATGGCGTCCTCTTGGGTAAAATATTCCGGAGGTAAAATAGTCCCCCATTCGGATCTCTGGGCGGGGACTACTCAAGAGGACGTCGTTATCAGGAGAAAGAAAACTGGCATTCTACGGATCGGAGCGTGGAATGTCAGATCCCTTAATCGGGCAGGTAGGTTAGAAAATTTAAAAAGGGAAATGGATAGGTTAAAGTTAGATATAGTGGGAATTAGTGAAGTTCGGTGGCAGGAGGAACAAGACTTTTGGTCAGGTGATTACAGGGTTATAAATACAAAATCAAATAGGGGTAATGCAGGAGTAGGTTTAATAATGAATAAAAAAATAGGAGTGCGGGTTAGCTACTACAAACAGCATAGTGAACGCATTATTGTGGCCAAGAGAGACACAAAGCCCATGCCTACTACAGTAGTACAAGTTTATATGCCAACTAGCTCTGCAGATGATGAAGAAATTGATGAAATGTATGACGAGATAAAAGAAATTATTCAGATAGTGAAGGGAGACGAAAATTTAATAGTCGTGGGTGACTGGAATTCGTCAGTAGGAAAAGGGAGAGAAGGACACATAGTAGGTGAATATGGATTGGGGGGAAGAAATGAAAGAGGAAGCCGCCTTGTAGAATTTTGCACAGAGCATAACTTAATCATAGCTAACACTTGGTTCAAGAATCATGAAAGAAGGTTGTATACCTGGAAGAATCCTGGAGATACTAAAAGGTATCAGATAGATTACATAATGGTAAGACAGAGATTTAGGAACGAGGTTTTAAATTGTAAGACATTTCCAGGGGCAGATGTGGATTCTGACCACAATCTATTGGTTATGAACTGCAGATTGAAACTGAAGAAACTGCAAAAAGGCGGGAATTTAAGGAGATGGGACCTGGATAAACTGAAAGAACCAGAGGTTGTAGAGAGTTTCAGGGAGAGCATAAGGGAACAATTGACAGGAATGGGGGAAAGAAATACAGTAGAAGAAGAATGGGTGGCTCTGAGGGATGAAGTAGTGAAGGCAGCAGAGGATCAAATAGGTAAAAAGACGAGGGCTAATAGAAATCCTTGGGTAACAGAAGAAATATTGAATTTAATTGAATGAAAGGAGAAAATATAAAAATGCAGTAAATGAAGCAGGCAAAAAGGAATACAAACGTCTCAAAAATGAGATCGACAGGAAGTGCAAAATGGCTAAGCAGGGATGGCTAGAGGACAAATGTAAGAATGTAGAGGCTTATCTCACTAGGGGTAAGATAGATACTGCCTACAGGAAAATTAAAGAGACCTTTGGAGAGAAGAGAACCACTTGTATGAATATCAAGAGCTCAGATGGCAACCCAGTTCTAAGCAAAGAAGGGAAAGCAGAAAGGTGGAAGGAGTATATAGAGGGTCTATACAAGGGCGATGTACTTGAGGACAATATTATTGAAATGAAAGAGGATGTAGAAGAAGATGAAATGGGAGATACGATACTGCGTGAAGAGCTTGACGCCGGCCGAAGTGGCCGTGCGGTTAAAGGTGCTGCAGTCTGGAACCGCAAGACCGCTACGGTCGCAGGTTCGAATCCTGCCTCGGGAATGGATGTTTGTGATGTCCTTAGGTTAGTTAGGTTTAACTAGTTCTAAGTTCTAGGGGACTAATGACCTCAGCAGTTGAGTCCCATAGTGCTCAGAGCCATTTGAACCAACCATTTTTGAAGAGTTTGACAGAGCACTGAAAGACCTGAGTCGAAACAAGGCCCCGGGAGTAGACAACATTCCATTAGAACTACTGATGGCCTTGGGAGAGCCAGTACTGACAAAACTCTACCATCTGGTGAGCAAGATGTATGAGACAGGCGAAATACCCTCAGATTCCAAGAAGAATTTAATAATTCCAATCCCAAAGAAAGCAGGTGTTGACAGATGTGAAAATTACCGAACTATCAGTTTAACAAGTCACAACTGCAAAATACTAACGCGGATTCTTCACAGACGAATGGAAAAGCTGGTAGAAGCGGACCTCGGGGAAGATCAGTTTGGATTCCGTAGAAATGTTGGAACTCGTGAGGCAATACTAACCTTACGACTTATTTTAGAAGAAAGATTAAAAAAGGCAAACCTACGTTTCTAGCATTTGTAGACTTAGAGGATGCTTTTGACAATGTTAACTGGAATACTCTCTTTCAAACTCTGAAGGTGGCAGGGGTAAAATACAGGGAGCGAAAGGCTATTTACAATTTGTACAGAAACCAGACGGCAGTTATAAGAGTCGAGGGGCATGAAAGGGAAGCAGTGGTTGGGAAAGGAGTGAGACAGGGTTATAGCCTCTCCCCGATGTTATTCAATCTGTATATTGAGCAAGCAGTAAAGGAAACAAAAGAAAAATTTGGAGTAGGTATTAAAATCCATGGAGAAGAAATAAAAACTTTGAGGTTCGCCGATGACATTGTAATTCTGTCAGAGACAGCAAAGGACTTGGAAGAGCAGTTGCACGGAATGGACAGTGTCTTGAAAGGAGGATATAAGATGAACATCAACAAAAGCAAAACGAGGATAATGGAATGTAGTCAAATTAAATCGGGTGATGCTGAGGGGATTAGATTAGGAAATGAGACACTTAAAGTAGTAAAGGAGTTTTGCTATTTAGGGAGTAAAATAACTGATGATGGTCGAAGTAGAGAGGATATAAAATGTAAACTGGCAATGGCAAGGAAATCGTTTCTGAAGAAGAGAAATTTTGTTAACATCGAGTACAGATTTAAGTGTCAGGAAGTCGTTTCTGAAAGTATTTGTACGGAGTGTAGCCATGTATGGAAGTGAAACGTTGACGATAACCAGTTTGGACAAGAAGAGAATAGAAGCTTTCGAAATGTGGTGCTACAGAAGAATGCTGAAGATAAGGTGGGTGGATCACGTGACTAATGGGGAGGTATTGAATAGGATTGGGGAGAAGCGAAATTTGTGGCACAACTTGACTAGAAGAAGGGATCGGTTGGTAGGATATATTTTGAGGCATCAAGGGATCACAAATTTTGCATTGGAGGGCAGCGTGGAGGGTAAAAATCGTAGAGGGAGACCAAGAGATCAATACACTAAGCAGATTCAGAAGGTTGTAGGCTGTAGTAGGTACTGGGAGATGAAGAAGCTTGCACAGGATAGTGTAGCATGGAGAGCTGCATCGAACCAGTCTCAGGACTGAAGACCACAACAACAACATCTTCATTGTTCTTATCTACGTATTTACTTCTCAACGTAGTCAACCTGGCGAAGGACACATTTCTCCTCACGAGGGACCAGTTCGTTGATACCGCCACTGTAGGATGCTCGACTTTATCGAGGGAGCCGTAATCTCACCTCTGTTCGGAAAGCTTCTTCGCTGTCAAAGCGCAATCCTCGAAGATATTCTTTAAATTTTGCAAGCAGATGAAAATCGGGTGGGGCCATATTGGGTCCGTGAGGAGGACGATCAATGACAGTGAACCCGAGGTGCTGGATTGTTGCAGATGTCGCAGAGCTCGGGTGTGGTCTGGCATTACTATGCTGAAAGAGAGGTTGCTCCATGCGTGGACGAACTCTTCGAACCCGAGCTTTCAGTTTTATGATGGTTTCTCAGGTACCGACATGTAGTTACATTACACACGGTCATGCTATACGCAGCAATTTGGAGGGCTCTCGCTGCAGAGGATTGCAACTTGTGTCAGCGAATCAGGGAATTCGATCGAGTAATACGCATAACATATAATACCTCAACTGACATTGCGAACAGAATAAAAAATTAGGAAACACTATTTTCAGTCGCTCTCGTACAGCACCTAGAATCCTGTGAAACACCCTGTATTAATCGAAGACTCAATGACGGAGATAAGAGGAAGGTTCAAGGGCGGGACTAAAATTCGTGGTGAAAGGATATCAAGGATGTGATTCGCAGACATTTCTGTCCTCAGCGAAAATGAAGGATTACGGGACCTGCTGAATGGAATGAACAGTGTAATGAGTATAAAATACGGACTGAGTGTAAATTAAAGGAAGAAGGAAGTAATGAGGGGTAGCAGACAAGATATTGCTTATAAACTGAACATAGAAATTGATGACCACAAAGTAGGTGAAGTGAAGGAATTATGCTACCTGAGGAGTAAAATAACAAATAATGGGCCAAACCAGGAGGACATCAAAAGTGAATTAGAACGGCAAAAGAAGTCGACTAGAAACAAACTTAGGCCTTTATTTGAGGAAGAAGTCTCTGGGAATATGTCTCTGGAATACGATCTTGAATGGATGTTAACATGGACCATGGCGGTCCCCTAGAATTACAGGATTGAAGCGTTTGAAATATGGTGCTATAGACGAATGCTGAAAATTAAATGGACATAATGTAAGAACTGAAGATCTCTTCAGAAACGGTGACGACTGAAGTATCTAGAAACATTGTCAATAAGACACTACGATAGAACAATGTGTCACTGCATCAGGTACTAGCATCCATGGAACTGTTGAGTGTAAACACTCTAGAGGAAGACAGAGACTGGAATAAATCCAAAAAATAATTGGAGACATAGGGTGCAAATGGTACTCTGAGATGAAGAGGTTAGCTCTATAAGGGGCCTCAACAAACCAGTCAGAAGACTGATGACAAGAAATGAAAAAGGTAGTACTCAAACTCAATAAGGTTGTTACAACTTGGAAGAAGCGGAGACTGTGTTACACCCTATGGGCGAGTATAAGGAACTACAGTTATCGATTAGAGACGTCCACTCATCTTTAGGTGGCTGCAGTTAAAAGGAAATGTCTTAATGATCGAGTTTTAGAATCTCTGTTCATGCTATGCTATCATTTATTCGGAAGCGATTGATCCTCTAGTATGTGCTAGCCATATCCTTTTGTAAGTTATACGATACTACAATACGGATGGGAACGAAAGAAGTTCCTTAAAAATGAGATGCACACAAAACCATGTACACTCCTGGAAATGGAAAAAAGAACACATTGACACCGGTGTGTCAGACCCACCATACTTGCTCCGGACACTGCGAGAGGGCTGTACAAGCAATGATCACACGCACGGCACAGCGGACACACCAGGAACCGCGGTGTTGGCCGTCGAATGGCGCTAGCTGCGCAGCATTTGTGCACCGCCGCCGTCAGTGTCAGCCAGTTTGCCGTGGCGTACGGAGCTACATCGCAGTCTTTAACACTGGTAGCATGCCGCGACAGCGTGGACGTGAACCGTATGTGCAGTTGACGGACTTTGAGCGAGGGCGTATAGTGGGCATGCGGGAGGCCGGGTGGACGTACCGACGAATTGCTCAACACGTGGGGCGTGAGGTCTCCACAGTACATCGATGTTGTCGCCAGTGGTCGGCGGAAGGTGCACGTGCCCGTCGACCTGGGACCGGACCGCAGCGACGCACGGATGCACGCCAAGACCGTAGGATCCTACGCAGTGCCGTAGGGGACCACACCGCCACTTCCCAGAAAATTAGGGACACTGTTGCTCCTGGGGTATCGGCGACGACCATTCGCAACCGTCTCCATGAAGCTGGGCTACGGTCCCGCACACCGTTAGGCCGTCTTCCGCTCACGCCCCAACATCGTGCAGCCCGCCTCCAGTGGTGTCGCGACAGGCGTGAATGGAGGGACGAATGGAGACGTGTCGTCTTCAGCGATGAGAGTCGCTTCTGCCTTGGTGCCAATGATGGGCGTATGCGTGTTTGGCGCCGTGCAGGTGAGCGCCACAATCAGGACTGCATACGACCGAGGCACACAGGGCCAACACCCGGCATCATGGTGTGGGGAGCGATCTCCTACACTGACCGTACACCACTGGTGATCATCGAGGGGACACTGAATAGTGCACAGTACATCCAAACCGTCATCGAACCCATCGTTCTACCATTCCTAGACCGGCAAGGGAACTTGCTGTTCCAACAGGACAATGCACGTCCGCATGTATCCCGTGCCACCCAACGTGCTCTAGAAGGTATAAGTCAACTACCCTGGCCAGCAAGATCTCCGGATCTGTCCCCCATTGAGCATGTTTGGGACTGGATGAAGCGTCGTCTCACGCGGTCTGCACGTCCAGCACGAACGCTGGTCCAACTGAGGCGCCAGGTGGAAATGGCATGGCAAGCCGTTCCACAGGACTACATCCAGCATCTCTACGATCGTCTCCATGGGAGAATAGCAGCCTGCATTGCTGCGAAAGGTGGATATACACTGTCCTAGTGCCGACATTGTGCATGCTCTGTTGCCTGTGTCTATGTGCCTGTGGTTCTGTCAGTGTGATCATGTGATGTATCTGACCCCAGGAATGTGTCAATAAAGTTTCCCCTTCCTGGGACAATGAATTCACGGTGTTCTTATTTCAATTTCCAGGAGTGTATATGCACAAGCAGCTGAACCACTGGAATGTCCAAGAGTTTAATATCTCTCTATGTTCGTGTTACAGCAATTATTACATGCAGGTATTTCAATGGATAATCAGAGCTGAAAAACGAATCTTTGAAACTAAACGGCTGTCCGGGGTCGTGATTAATGTTTCATGGTTTGCGGTTTATGTTCCTTGGTTCACGACACCAGTTGCAAGTTGCCTACGTAACAGCTTCCATGGGCAACAAAAATTCGATTTTTAATGCTTCTCGTAATTACTAAGGAATATAAAACATAAAATGCTGTTATACTCCACTGATTAAGAGGCATAAAATACATTATATGTTTAAAATAGTAACACAAGTACTACAATTAGTAACTGTGTCCATATATCTTCAGCCAGTACAACTCATTTCGCTCAAATAATAGGCTACAATCTTCTTGTATTTGACAATGAGAACAATCTATGACTTAAAACAAACTTTCCACACAATTTCAAACCCCTACCAAACTTTTTCTTGGTGAAATACCTCACAAAAAATGGAAGGAAAAATTTTATCGCTTATTACATTTTCGCAGTTTATGCTATAAAACTGCCACATCAGGCGTTACGATTAAATTTATTACTTCTTTACCACTAAATTTACTCGAAACATCTTTTGCAGACAGTACGCACATACACCACTGAATGTCCTGAAAAATAATGCAATCATAAGACCACATAGGTCGGAAGATGTGCCGTCACAACCACTAAATGCGCGAAAAACTACTATCTGCTGAACCATAGCAGCATTTAGTAAGAAGCCGGCAGCTGTGGCCGAGCGGTTCTAGGCGCTTCAGTCCGGAACCGCGCTGTTGCTACGGTGGCAGGTTCGAATCCTGCCTCGGGCTTGGATGTGTGTGATGTACTTAGGTTAGTTACGTTTACGTAGTTCTAAGTCTAGGGGACTGATGACCTCAGATGTTAAGTCCCAAAGTGCTTAGAGCCATTTGAACCATTTGAACTTAGGAAGACGGGAGGGAGCTAATTTATTCCTACCTTTTGAAAATATTGTCATCTAATCACGTACCTTATAGTTTAAAATTTTGGAAATGAAATGATTATTACTGTTAACGAAGTCTTCTACCAGATCCCGCAAATGTTTTAAATTTTTCAGTTAAACTGAATCTAAAAATTGAAGTCTTAGTAGTAGATGTGACTTTTCACAATGAATATGATAGTATATGATTTCAGGTACAGGGTGTTACACATCAATATCTCTTTGAAAACTGTGTTTTGAGTAAAAGTCAATAACAACTAATAAAATTATTTTAGACGGTGACAGATCACATCCGGGGACATAGCTTTTCCTACAGAAAAAATTTTTGCTGGCGCTTCTCCGCAAGGCTAGAGGCGCTTTCGTACTTGTTATTCACTTGAGAGGTGGCGGCGTATAGGCACTCTGCTTCATGCATATGCAGTGAGTGTTGCCTATAATCCAGTCATATGTTCCACAAGAAAGGGTCGGCCCAGAGCAAAATTAAATGTACTGATTCACAGCTAAAATGCCTTTCTATGCTTAGACACTCACATTCTTATGGTTCGGTCTGGTTCTCTATCGATTTAGTAGGGTAGGTAGTATGCAGATGCAGCCCATGTGGTTAGCAGACCATAGTAGTTTGGTTAAATCTCGTCCTCCCCAGGCCGGTGAACACTAAAGGATACCTAGTGTTACTAGGAACCATCAATGAACATGTTGTCTCCTACATGATGTATCCCCATGACGTGACGTATCACCCAAGAAGTTTGATGCAATGTCATCGAAATACGCCATGTATATATAGCGCGGTTCAGCTGCTCCTACCGATAGGTTTTAAGCAACAAACAACGTCTTCAAATACGAAGTGCGAAATTTTCATATTTGAGCCGAGACGCTATTGAGTTAGTGGACTGTTCTGCCTGGCGCCACTGGCTCAGGTGTAGTATCGACTATCCCTCTTGCGGCCCCATTGCCAATATCTATAAGGAAGAGTTGCTGTCTGTGAGTTGTGCACTTAGGTCTTTGCTTGCCGATATACATACGGGGTTCGCTGGCCCGAGACCCCCCCCCATTATGGGTCCTCATCCAGCATCGGCTCCTTTCACCCCTCCCCCCCTCTCCGTTTTTCCTCTCCTTCCCCCCTTTTTATTTTCCCATCATCTGCCCAGTTTCCCCCCACCTGCCCTCGCCTGTGGTATGTCATGTTTGCCAACTTTTTAGTGCAGTATTCAAGTGAATGTTCAGTGTTGTTCGACTTTCCAAAGTGTTGCGAACAGAAATCATGCTGTCGCTGGGTGCGAAATTTATGTCTCTTGCGAACAGAAAACAGATTGTCGCCGTGTTTTTAATAGTCTGTCTATTATTTTACCTGTCAGCTTCATATGTATTTTATTAGCATCGTCATCCCTTTGTTCTATGTTTTAAGTTCCTCGATTTTTCCGCCATGTTATCATTTAAGTCTCCGATTTTATCGCCTGTTTTTATTATTTATTATTTTCATCTTTTTAAAACAAATTCTGTAGGCTGAAGAGTGGCATACTAAGCTGCTGCCAGCCCGCACCCTTCGGGGGGAATCGAAACTCAAGAAAAAAAAAAAGAAAGCCCGAGACAGAGGCATGAAGTTTGGGGACTGGCGGTAGAGTCGCGACAAGTGGTGGTCACGAGGTCCTCGCGGCCGAACGGCCGAAGCCACGGGCTGCGGAAGGAGGGCCTGCGCAGAACGAAGATACCGGAGTACTTCACCAGGGTCAGCGTCGACAGTAAGCAGAAGGTCGACATCCCGTCAGTTGGCTGGCAACATTCTTGTCGGGCGACCGCTAGTGGCTCCTGACATGGCTGCCCTCTTTCTACCTGGCTTTCATCGGCACCACTCAGTAATGCACCGTGGATCCGTGGAACTGCTTGCTGATAAAGGGGAATAATATTATGTAATCCTCGTGGTGATTTGTTTCGTTGTCTACCTGCTCTCATTTTCTGGATTGTACCCGACCCTCAGAGGTTTACTCGGTCGGCTCTTTGGTCGTAAATAGGCAGTAGTATTGTACTAAGACAGTAGTTGACGTTTGAAAATATGTCCCGCTATTATATTGCCTTTCTTTTCTGGTTTGTACCCGATCATTAATGTTCTAATTAATCATCTCTTGGTCGTAAATACAGCCGGAACAATTGTACTATGGCACACGTTGCCGATAAACAAAAGAGGGACCTTGTGGTTAGATTTAGCTGTTAACCCGTTCAATTCTTTGATTGTAATTGAATTTGTCAGTCATTACTTATAATCTGAGCAACCTGTTGTAGTAAGCTCTTCGTTTCTGTGTTTGAAAGACCGAGTCATCATTGGTGTGTTTTATCTGGATCCGCCGGGTGAGTTCTCTTGTAATAAGCGTTCAAAAGTAATGTTTTTAAGGCGTTCCTTCTGATCGGTCTTAATAACTGACAATCAGTTTAACTTTGAAAATATTGACAGGCACCTGTCACCAGGGCTTTAGTCAAAATTAAATTGTCACAGGGGATGGGTTGGGATTCAGTCGCACCTTGGTTGCCGATTGAAATTAAGAGGTTGGTTGCTTTGAAGTAAGTCTTATCATTGTCATATTGTTTGCTAATCTGTTTAACCTTTAAGCACGGGTGGGCATCTTAACCGCGAACCTTTCGACATACAGCTTTCAAATTAAAAGTTACGTCATCTATCTTGAGTAATTGAATCCCTCTTGTTGTCGGTGGTGCTTATATAGTTTTCATGTGTTGGAGAAGGACATTTAATAAGAGAGACTGTGTCCAGCGTGGTAGTAAACACCGCTGTTTCACCCAATAGCGAGCAGGCTACTGGTCCGGCCGTCTTGTAATCATTGCCATATCGTTTGCTGTTTTGCAATACAGCACTTCAGATTTGTTTTGCAAAGATTATAAGCTAACTGAACTTAGAGTTCAAGGTCAAAAGAATTTTGCAAATTTTTTCATTTTGTTAAAGAAGATTTAATTGTTAAATGTTTCGATTATCTGTGAAACACAGTTTATATATTGTTAAATAAACAGGCTGTGTGAAAAGAAAGTTACATTGGCGGGTCCTCCCAAGTTTTTCTTAATTCCAGTAACTACCACGTATCAATATTCTCTCGCTCGTTACACGGAAACTGTTAGTGCTTCAGGAAAAATGGACTGAACTATCATGCAGGAAATATTGTATTGTACTCAGATTTTTTAGTGGGATACTTTTTCGCTGGAGATCACGGTTATCGAGTTATTCAAGAAAAACACATTTGAAAGTTACTTTAGTACTTCTTCTTGAATAATTAAAAAAATATGGCCTCTAGCGAAACCGTATGCCAGTACAAAATTTAACTACATTACATTTCCCGTCGAAAATCCCTGTTAACTTTTTCTGAACGACTGACAATTTTCACGAAGCGAGTGAGAGAATTAGAAAATTTTGCAAGTGGTATTTGAAGGCACTGTGGATTGCATAAAACCCTTGGGCAGGATCAGCTGAATCGCCCTGTATATACACGTGGTATTTATATGTCCTCGCATCAAACGTCTATGGGTGATGAGTCACGTCAAGGGGATACGTCATGTTGCGACAACATGTTCACTGAATGTTTCTGGTGACACTAGGTATCCTTTAGTATTCGTCGGTCCGGGGAGGACATTTCACCGAATTACTACGGTCTACCAACAGTATATAATGCCTGACCGATCCAATTCTCTACTACACGTAGAAAGGCCACCAGAAAGGGATCCGAACAGCGTCAGTGCAACACCAGAGTTTGAAAGGGCCTGATGGGTCTCTATGTGTCCGGCAGGTCAAATTGTGCAATATCCAGTTTTGTGGGACACTGGGGTGTGACAATTGCCAGATGTTGGTCAGCATGGGAATGTGAGGGCAGGCTTACACAGCACCAAGGTTCCCTCTGGTCGACCGCGTCTGACCACAACAAGGGAGGGTCGCCGTATTGTGCACTAGCACACAGCAGCACCTACATGTCTGAGCCTGCCATCAGAGAACAAGTAATTGCGCACCATCGGTCAGAGAGTAGCATCAGCAGAAATAGCCAATTACCGTTCAATCCTAAGGTTGTTGTTAACACCACAACACAAATGTATGCTTTTAGATTGCTGCTGCTGATACACAGTCTCGCACTGTGTCCAGTGATGAATCTGCGCTAACTCGGATGACCGTCGTCGACGAGTATGACTGTTACATGACGATGGGTCGCATGGTTCCAATGTTTTGGAGAGGCACAACGGTGTAACTCCTCGCACACTGGCGTAAGAAGCGCGAGATAGTACTTCAGAACATATGCCGGAGCAGCTCACACGCCAACCCCGTCCCGGTGATGGCATCCATGAAAACTCTTGCCAACCGAATCAGCGCAGATATCGAGGCATACGGCGTGCAACGTTACACTGCTAAGTGGGCTCAGACTATCAATTTATCTGTAAATTTGACTCGATTATATTTAAAGAATCCCTTGTATGAAACAGTTCCAAACGTCTGATTACCTTAGAAATGAGTTGATGTGTTAATATTTGCCTTTAAGCAATAAGACACAAAAAGTTTTGCAAAAGGTTTAAATTATGCCTGAAGTTAGTTTGAAGTCGCTAAGTGCTGTAATTATGAAATATTGGATGAACATAAAGGGCGCTCAATTTCAAGCAAAAGCAAATTTTTCACATATTTCAGTGTTTATGGAGTCAAACCCCCTGAAATATGCATTGTACAATGTTACAATTTTCAGTTACGTTTAGTGATACATGTGGATACTGTCTGAAAACTGTGTTGCGAGTAGGGTAAGTAGGGTAGAAGCTGTAAATTAAACGTCGTGCCTCTTGCTGAAGTTTGACTGCACGGACGGCGTATAAGTAGTAATGGATTAATCTTTTTTCGTTCCTTGATTGTGTGGGAGTGTCATCGAGAAAAGGCTTCTTAAAGGTTTTAAATTATGTGTAACCTTTGTTGCAAGTCGGTAAGTGCTCTCATTCTCAAATACTGGATGAGTGAAATCCATGTACGTGCTTCAGAACATATCTTTACAGCCGTTTATTTTTAGTTTTGATCGTCTTTATTACCAAAATGCCATTCCGGAAACCAGATCCCCAGAGCCTGCTACTAGTTGTAGCGTACAAGCATCAGAAACTATTTTCAATGTTAAGAGTAATTATTGACGGAGTATAAGAACTTACAGTGCTGTCATAATCTAGTCATTAAGAGATACAAACTTACATTAAGAGGTTTAACAACAATAAAACAAGTATTACAGTTAGAAACTTTGTGTGCATCTTAAGGTAGCGTAACTGACGGCACTTAGATACAAGGACTTCATTAGAAACGCATTCGTCTGTATTGTGGTGTTAACGACAACCTAAGCATAGGCTGGTAATTGTCTATTTGTGCTGCTGCTATTCTCTGACCGATGGTGCGCGATTACACAGAATGTTGCATTACTTGTTGTCGGATGGCAGGCTCAGACATGAAGGGGCTACTGTATGCTTCGTGCACAATACGGTGACCCTCCCTTGTTGTGGTCAGACGTGGTCGACCAGAGGGAACCTTGGTTCTGGGTAAGCCTACCCTCACATTCCCATGCTGTCCATCTGGCATTTGTCACACCCGAGTTCCCCACAAAAATGGATATTGCACGGTTTGACCAGCCAGCCACATAGAGACCCATCAGGCCCCTTTCAAACTGTGTTTGGTGCTGCAGCGCTGTCTCATACCAGTGTCCTTCACAGTTATTACTCAACACCTGATGCTGTTCGAATCCCTTTCTGGTGGCCTTTCTATGTGTCGTAGAGAACTGGATCTGTAATCATTTTCATACATGCTGATGGTATGTATGTGTATGAAGTCACATTGACGTCCGACCATGTCAGGCTGTACATTATGTGTTAGACATCCAAGGTGATTCAACTGCCCCTACCCATAGGGTTCATGCAACTCAAAGTCTTCAGATACAACGTGCAAGATTTTCAAATTCTCTCGTTTGCTATGTGCAAACAGTTAGCTGCACACAGAAAATGGACAGGACGTTTTTATAGAAAATTTAATCTAGTTATGTTTTGTACTACCATACAGTTTCGCTAGAAGACGTATTTTTCGATTATGCAAGAAAAAGTAAAAAAGAGGTAACCTTCAAATGGATTTTCTTTCGTAACTCGAAACAGTATGCCAGTGCAAAATTTATCTACATCAAATTTATTACAAAAAGACCTGTTCATTTATTTCTGTAGTACAAATAATTTCCGTATGGCGAGCGATAGGATGCAGGAATTTCACACGTTCTTCTTAAGGCGTTGCTGGTCGCATAAAACCTATCGTTAGGGGCAGCTGGTTCAAATGGTTCAAATGGCTCTGAGCACTTTGGGAATTAACATCTGTGGTCATCAGTCCCCTAGAACGTAGAACTACTTAAACCTAACTAACCTAAGGACATCACACACATCCATGCCAGAGGCAGGATTCGAACCTGCTACCGTAGCGGTCACGCGGTTCCAGACTGAAGCGCCTAGAACCGCACGGCCACACCGGCCGGCAGGGGGGCAGCTGAATAACTCTGTCTACACACGGGGTCTATACATCACGTCGTGGGTAACACCTCATGTCAGAGACAACATGGTCGCTGATGGTTCTTGGTGCCATTAGGTATCCTTTAGTATTCGTAGGTCCTGGGATGACGAGATTTCACCGAATACCAACTACTCCCGTAAATCGTGTAAAACTATAAGAACGTGTCTGTCTGAGAACGGTAAGGTCTCGTGAATCAGCAAATTTACTTTTACACTGCCCTGACTCTTTCATGTGGAACAGATGACTGGATTATAGGCAACAACCATTGCATATTCATGCATCAGAGTGCCTATACGCTGCAACCTGTCGAGGGACTAACCAATACGAAAGGACACGTAGTATCGCCGAGAAGCGTCAGCATACATTTTTTCTATCGTAAAAGCTATGCTAATTTCGTTGATTATTGTTGCCTTTTACTCACAATATGTCAGGAACTACGTGTCTTATGGTCCATAATTTTGGAGGCATATCCAGTTGTGTATGTGCGTACTGTCTGCAAAAGATGTTTCGAGTAAATTTAGTGGTAAATAAGTAATAAATTTAATCGTAGCGGCTGATGTCGAAGTTTTACAGCACGGGCAGAGAGAATGTAGCAAGCGATAAAATTTCTCCTTTCATTTTTTGTGAGGTATGTCAGCAAGAAAAGGCTTCTTAAAAGTCTAAAATGATGTTCAAAGTTTGTCGTAAATCAGAAAGTGTTCTCATTCCGAAAAATAGGAAGATTAGAAACGGGTTATCTGCGAGAAATGAGTTATGCTGGCTGAAGATATATATACGCAGTTTCTGATTGTAATACTTGTTTTATTCTGTTAAATCTTCAGCGTATCTTGTACATATTAATTTTTAAATTCCTCAATAATCACGCGAAACATTAAAAGTTAAATTTTTGTTGTCCGCGCAAGTCGCTAGGAAGGCAACTTGCAACTGGGATGATGAACCGTGAACCATGAATCACGAACTGGGATAGCCGTTTGTCAGTAAAGATTCGTTTCTCAGCTCTGATTATCTATCGAAATGTGTACCTGTATAACAGTTTCAAGATGAACAAAGAGAGACATTAAACTCTTTGACATCACAGTGGATTTCACATACGCCATTTTTTAAGTACGATAGGTCGTTTTCATTGATTTTAGAAATAAGTTGGTCTACTCGCTGTTTACTTGCGTAGCAGATGCATTAAGTACAATGGTATCTGCAAAGGTAGTTCCTTCGTCTTTTCATCCGAGTGGGTATCTAAATGTTTGATGTGGAACTTCTCAGAATAGATTTAGTGGTACGTAATTTCCGTGCTGTATTCCTCCCTCATTTCTCATCTTTGCACTAACCTGAGAAAATGTTATGGAAACTGTTGCACTGCTGAACATATCCATCATAATTATGACGTAAGTTGAATAATGTTCCTCGAATGATATCGATAAAGACTTTGTTGACATCTAATAAAAGTCTTTCTCCAAGCTTATGAATACAAGACAAAGTAGTAATTCATATTCATTTCCCAGTTTTTTTAAATTTTGTCCACGATGAACAGTGATGCATGGCGCAGTATTCAAATCACTTTGTTTTTATGTCTCAAATCCAATGGTCCTTCGCTCTGCTTTTGGTGATGATTGTAGTACCAAAAGGAAACTGGTAGGCATAGTTTTTTGTTGGTCTTCTTTCTCTTCTTGATAAGAATATATTTAAGTACGTTAGCCTGGCCGAAGCTATTGCTATTTACAGAAACGTTTGTTTTCGCCCTTGATAACAGGGAACTTTGGTACAGAAGAACCTTAGATGAACACACAGTTGGCCGGCAAGGTGAATATAATTGCAAGAGTGAAGCGCAGCAAAACACCGCAGCCAGCTTCAGTCACTGAGGCCGCGGGCGCAGTCGCGCTGCTTTCTGATTGGCTGCCAGATTGGAGCCTGTCTCCCTGCCTGCAATAACCCCGCCTGTTTGCAGTGGAAACATTGGCATAATTTCCAGCGGCAATATGGATAACAGCGCCGAAAAGAAAGCTGCACCGGCGAAATCCTATCATAAAAATCAGCTCTTGTTAATGGAGTTTCCTAGTACCACAGTGAAAGATAAAGACAGGAGCAATTTATTTCTCGTGGTGTTAGTCTAAACTTGTCCACTAGAAAAGGAAGTAATTTTCAATCCCGTACACTTGCTTACTCAAAGACCGCGTCAATTCTTATGCTCGTTTGTAATGATTATCAGCTCTTCTCTCGTATTACGTAGATAATATCTTAACCTATCCATGCTTGCTACGGAAAATATTTAAATGATTTGTCTTATATGTGTTAATCTTCACTGCACTTTGCTTTGTCCTTTTTGATCTATGCCCTCCTTTGTCCCCTTTTCAAACTCCTGGCTCCCACATGAAGTGTCCCACCACTCCAGCTACGTAAGTTATCCCTGTATATGACAGGTTTTTGCACACATATACTTTTTCGTAACATTCCTCTTTAGCAAAACGTTTAAACGAAGTCGAACAAAAAATAATTTTACAAGAATTTTTCTCCTCAAGTATATCTGTAACTGATCATAATCGTTAACTCTTCAATGTCTTTGAAAGTATTAGCCTGTGGTTAGTGCTGAGTTAAGGTCCCACTGACCCCAATTCGGCTGTATGTGCTCATGTTTTCAAACACATCACTTTACACCCTGCGCAAAGTGGGCAGATAACGTCGAATAAAATTTTATTTGCCTAATTGAAGCACTACGAATAACAGGTATTTTTATCATAAAACTAAAATATTACTTTTAGACCACTAGCTACTGAGGCAGTGTATACTGTAAAACTGGCCTTGAGCCTAAGGTGTCCCTGTTTTCACTTGAAACTTGTCTGTTAGTTTTCAGTTTCATTTATGCTTACAATACTTTTACTTTTCTTAAACTTGGTAGAATCATGGAACATATTTTGTGTTCAGACATAATGACCTTTCTAGACTCTGAGAAGCTCATCTGCAGAAACCAGCACGGTTTTAGGAAACAGCGGTCATGCGAGACACAGCTTACCCTCTTTGTGCATGATACACAACCGGCTCTAGATACCGGCTCCCAGGTTGATGCCACATTTCTCGACTTTCGAAAGGCTTTCGACTTAGTTCCGCACTGTCAATTGCTACAAAAAGTGCGCGCTTACGGTCTGTCCAATCACATATGCGGTTGGATAGAAAGTTTTCTAACAGACAGGGAGCAGTATGTCGTCCTGAACGAGGTAACTTCAACAAAAACAAGAGTAACTTCAAGTGTGCCCCAGGGCAGCGTAATAGGTCCTCTGCTTTTTACGATTTACATAAACGATCTGGTTGATGGTATTGACAGCGGCCTTAGACTGTTTCCCGATGATGCTGTAGTCTACAGGAAAGTAGTATCACACGAAAGTTGTGACAACTCAATGAGTATTTGCGTGGTGTAATGACTGGCAGTTATCTCTCAATATTAGTAAGTGTAACCTACTGCGTATAACAAGGCGAAACTCCCCATTAACGTATGAGTACAAAATAAATGATCAGTCTTTGGAAGCGGTAACATCAGTCAAGTATCTGGGTGTGACCATTCGAAATGATCTCAGTACATTCCGAAATCCAGTCTTCATCGAGGATGCAGAACATATATTATTACCACCAACTTTCAAACCGCGTATTGAAATAAGAGCTCTTACTGAGGCGTTCAGTCGTTTTTTCCCTCGCGCGATCCGCGGGGGGGGGGGTAGGAATATGACTTTGGCGCGAATTGTGCCCTCCGCCACACACCGCTTGGTGGCTAGCGGAGTATATATAGATGTAGAAATCACAGGTTTATCTTTGCAATGCTTTGTTATATAATTATCAGCTTCGATTAGTCGAAACAATCTGTTTGAGCTACCTTTTTGTGTTTCCACTGATGCGTTTCAGCGTTTCATATATTTGTGAGCAGGTTTAAGCCGTCAGTCAATGGGAGACGTTCGAATTTTGGAACCACGAGACGATATGGTTGGATCGAGTTTTCGCCACGCTGTTCCTGATTTTCTCTTCAAGAAGTGGACTGGTCTTTTCTGCTTCTTGTTTGGTGTCGATACGAACTGCTTCGGAGTTTTTACAATGATGAAGAATATGAATGAGAGCTTCCTTTCCGTCTGTGTACATACTTCGTAAGCCATCGTATGGTGAGTGTTGAAGGGAACCTGTACTACTGCTAGTCATTTCCTTTCCTGTCCCACTCGCAAACAGAGCGAGGGAAAATCAAATGTCTTTATGCCTCCATACGAACCCTAATCTTTATAATCTTATCTTCATGGTTATCACGCAAAATTTATGTTGGTGGCAGTGAAATCGTTCTGCAGTTAAAATTAATTGCCGTTTCTCTAAATTTTCTCAGTAGTTCTCGAAAAGAGCGTCGCCTTCCTTCCAGTGATTCACATCTGAGTTCACGAAGAATTTCCCTGTGTTGTTCGAGCCTATCAGAAACAAATCCAGCAGCTCTCTTCTGAATTGCTTCGATACCATTAGCAGCCGCGCGGGATTATCCGAGCGGTCTAGGCGCTGCAGTCGTAGACTGTGCGGCTCGTCCCGGCGGAGGTTCGAGTCCTCCCTCGGGCATGGGTGTGTGTGTTTGTACTTAGGATAATTTAGGTTAAGTAGTGTGTAAGCTTAGGGACTGATGACCTTAGCACTTAAGTCCCATAAGATTTCACAATTTGAACATTTGAGACCATTAGCAGGAGTCAATAGATTATTTCAGAAGTACATTCTGAAGATTAGCAAAGTTATCATGCGGTGACTCCGTGCACAGAGTTGTGATGATATCCTTCTGCGTGGTGAAACAAAAGTTCGTAGTCTACTCACTTTCATGTAATGGAAGCTGGCAATAGTACCGATTACTACCTTTTAGGGCAGTCGTGTTCTGGGTTCAAACTTGTCATCGTGTCCTGCACTATAATTATATTACTATCACGCTCTCATTATGAGAACGTACCTTGTACACTATGTGATCAAAATTATCCGGACACCCCCAAAAACATAGTTTTTCGTATTAGTTACATTGTACTGCCACCTACTGCCAGGTACTCCATATCAACGACGTCAGTAGTCATTAGACATCATGAGACAGCAGAATGGGGCACTCCAGAACTCACGGACTTCGAATGTCGTCAGGTGATTGGGTATCGCTTGTGTCATACGTCTATACGCGAGGTTTCCACACTCCTAAACATCCCTAGGTCCACTGTTTCCGATGTGATACTGAACTGGAAACGTGAAGGGACACGTACAGCACAAAAGCGTACAGGCCGACCTCGTCTACCGACCAACAGTGACCGCTGACAGTTGAAGAGGGTCGTAATGTGTAATAGGCAGACATCTATCCAGACCATCACACACGAATTCCAAACTGCATCAGGAGCCACTGCAAGTAGTATAATGGTTGGACGGGAGGTGAAAAACCTTGGATTTCATGGTCGAGCGGCTGCTCATAAGCTACATATCACACTGATAAATGCCAAACGAGGCCTCGGTTGGTGTAAGGAGCGTAAACATTGGATGATTGAACAGAGGAAAAACGTTGCGTGGAGTGACGAATCACGGTACGCAATGTGGCGATCCGATGGCAGGGTGTAAGTATGGCGAATGCCCGGTGAACGTCATCTGCCACCGTATGCAGTGTCAAGAGTAAAATTCGGAGGCGTTGGTATTACGGTGTGGTCGTGTTTTTCACAGAGGGGGCTTGCACTCCTTGTTGTTTTGCCCGGCACTATCACAACACAGGCCTAGACTGCTGTTTTAAGCACCTTCTTACTTCCCACTGTTAAAGAGCGATTCGGGGATGGCGACTGCATCTTTCAACACAATCGAGCACCTGTTCATAATTCACGGCCTGTGACGGAGTGGTTACACGACAATAACATCCATGTAATGGACTGGCCTGCATAGATTCCTGACCTGAATCCTGTAGAACGCCTTTGCGATGTTTTGGAACGCCGACTTCGTGCCAGGCCTCACCGACCGACATCGATGCCTCTCCTCAGTGCAGTACTCCGTGAAGAATGGGCTACCATTCCCCAAGAAACCTTCCAGCACCTGATTGAACGTATGCCTGTGAGACGGGAAGCTGTCATCCAGGCTAAGGGATGGCCAACACGATATTGAATTACAGCATTACCGATGGAGGGCGCCACGTCCTTGTAAATGATTTTCAGCCAGATGTCTGGGTACTTATGATCACATAGTGTATTTGCCATTGTGAGAGCTCGTATGCGCTTTGTGAGACAACAGGACTGTCTTCAGGATAATGTACAAGCTGTAACAGAATAAAGTTTCTAAAATTTGACAGACTGTAAAGAATGAAGAACGTTTCGGTTAAGTAAATATGAAATAAAGTTTCTACAGTACTATGCACTTTCTGTGCATTCACTAGGCTAAATGAAACTCCACTCTGCTGTGGTTTGGAAAAAGGTTTATTGAGAATAGAGTACAATCAAATAAGTTAAGCCAGATCTGTGGCTTCATTTCTATGGAGCAAATGTTTGACGTGACGACCTTCATCTTCATTACATAACGGTCACCGTCGAACCATGTTTTATCTCGTTCTCTGAAAGATTCTACGGTCTAGCCCGATTGTATCAAAGGATGTAGAGATGTGCTCAGTATGCTTAGACACTGTACCCAACGGTGTTGAGTACAAAAGTGAATTTTCATCATCCTAGAAGAAAATGTGAAGGGAGGAGAGACTACGTGAGCGCAGAAGTCAAGGAACAGGGCATCCCATTCATATTACTCTCTGTTTGAAGTCACAGATAGGAATGCCCTGGCTCGGCGATCAAAGTGGACTGGAACACCATCGTTCTGAAACTAGAGACAAGGTCGCAGTTGCAAAGGAACATCCCCCGGAAGTTCAGGCAAGGCATTGTCCAGAAAGTTCAAATACCGTTAAACTATCTGGTAATAGATGTGGTTCAGTAAGGTGATCTCCAAGAATCCCAGCCCAACCCAAATGTTTACTGGGATCTCACCTGGTAACTTCCCATACAGGGATTGTGTGGATTTTCAGCAGCTCAGTGGCACCTGCAGAAATTTTGTTTCACATTTCCGGCTTTCGATTCTTCATATCAAAAGGTTCAAATTCTTTTTACAGTCTCCCAAATTTTTAAAAAGGCATTGTGTTTCACCCTGCATACATACATTCATAAGTCCCAACGCTTTCTGGAAACTAATTTGCTCTGCGCAAGTAACTTCGTTTATTATCGTCGGTAACTCACTCACGTGGTGCCAAGCAGCCATATGGTGCACACTTGCTGCTCCCAGCCGCTCACCGTAGATACTTATAGATGGCACGAACAGTTAAGTATATCCTACTGGTGCAAACCATTACCAATAAATACTCCAATGCTTGAATGAATTTAGGTTTCAGATGGAGAAAGGTAAGCCGTAACTGATTTCCTGGAATACTGACGATTTCTGAAACCATTGCACAGTTATCTGGTTTTTAGTGAGATATTTTGTGAAATACGTAATGGCAAGTGGCTCTCTAATTGTAATAGTGACAAGAGGTTTTGTTTTGAAGTTATATTGCGATCTTAGTGCTTCAAGAAAATGTTTGTTTACTTATTACTTCGAATCTGAATTCAGTGATTGTAGATAATGGGAGACGTCCTCATTTGCACTGCTTTCGGCTCTAAGCTGAAAGCAAGCGTACTATATAATTTTGGATCTGTTCTTGAGGCAAAATATTATTTACTGTTTGACGTTTTAATAGTGAGCTATGAAAAATTCATTTGCGTTGCGTCTACGTTAAGTAAGTGTCTGTGTGACTGTGGCTATTTCGTTGAAGTTTGTGGTTAGATTGCATTTATAAGTTGTTTTCTGAGGCACAAATATTTATGAATTACACCATATCTTAATAGTTCAGGGGTTTACCTAACTACTCATCGTAGTAGTTCATTTTTATTGCTCTACGTACACGAATTGCGTACTACTGGGAAGATATAGGTAGGTACTTTTGCAAGTTTTTACTGTTGCTCGAATTACTGGCAAACCGAAGTGTAAGTTACTTGCCAAAGCAGGAAGTGGCTTCTGTAGAAATAATTGGAGCTCATATTCAAAATTTAAATGCCTTATATTGTGCAATTGTAAAGTTTAGGCTTAAGGTATAGTAACGTTAGCTACACAGTCCATAATTTTGGCCCACTAATAAGGCTTCGTGATATACTGGTTCTGACGATCTGGTCTACTTCGTGATTAATGGTGGAAGTAGTAAACCCAGCATTGTAACATTCAGCGGTAGAGAATAACGTATCTTATAATATTTCTGAATTTACAGCCATCATATTAAGCTACAGGAAACTCTTCTTGGAGCAGTTGAGAAGGCAGCAGTGGGGCGATGACGTAATGCGGTGTGAGGTTCCGGTGACTGATAGTTTATTCAGTACGTCTGTCATGAGAAAGACTAGATAAATTGTATTCCTTCTCCGCGTTTGGCTGCTGCGTTCGGAAGTAATGCGCCTAAATGATAATCTTCTGTTACTAATATCAGAGAAACTAAACAGTGAATTTATCTACATTTCATATAAAAGCATCTCTAAGTAGCAGGCTTCATTCCATTATTTCAAAAGTGTTAATTACTGGCAGAATAATAAACAGTTACTAAATCAAAAGGCAGACGAAGCACTTTGAAGTCCTTAGGTCGCGCCTAACTTGGATGGCGGGCGAGGTGATAAGGCTGTAAGATTAGAGCTCTATCGCCAGTGTCGCAGGGCAGATGTACTGTCTGCCGCGATCGGTATCAGTTATGACTTAATTAGCAATCTCTGTCTTTTTGGACATGTAATTCAGAACTGGTTTGATAGTAACTATGCAAATCTGCAGTTCATTATTTTTATTTTCTGTGAAAGTGTGAAGAATGGAAATTATTCGTGATTCGTAAAGTAGATTACAATTGTGCAGTTTCTCAAATTCTACTGATAAAGAAAGCGAGTGGCATCCCGTTTAAACAAACCAATTAAACATTTAACTACTTTATTGCCAGTTTATTGCAGCCTCAAGAAAACGGACTCACTACCTACTTGCTGTTTAGTGCGCAGGGGACAACTACTACTGAAGACTGCAGGTTGGTGAACATTACTCAGAACTTACGCATTCCACTCAGGGTTGTGGAAGCAACTAGGCACCTCTTGTGTTCTACGATCTTTGTACAAATGACATCAGCGACACATCATGTGTGGTAACACAGAGGAGGCATGAAAGAAGGAAGTATTCAAGGGAAGGAATTTATCATAGACCCGTGAACCCCTCTCGTTTTCTCTCTCTGTCCCCATTTTACTTGCCATAATCTGAATGGGCTCAACATTAAAGCATCCATTCAAACTTCATTGAAATGTGCTGGAACATGGAGGGGCGGGGGGAGAGAGGGGTAACTCTAATTTAAGGGCACATGTAAGTGAACTTGAAAAGTGTAACATATGGCGAGAAGAAAATAAATCGGTTGGAAAATTCAAAATACTTAGGTGTCCTTATTGATGAAAATGTAAACTAGAAAAAAGGCACATTTTGGAACTTCTAAGACAAGTTATTTCAGCCACATTTGCAAATAGAACATTTGAAAATCTTGGGGAAAGGAAAATCAGTAAGTTGACATATTTCGCATATTTTCATTTAATAATGTTATATGGAATAATGTTTTGGGGTAAGTCATCTATGAGTATGAACGTTTTCATTGCCCAAAAACGTTTGTAAGAATAATATATGGTGCCCACCCATGAAGATCCATTAAAAGAGTTGAGTAATCACAGTATATTTATTCCCACATGAAGTTTGTTGAAAATAATCCACTGCAGTTCAAAAGAAACAATGATGTACGTAATTACAATACCAGAAGGAAAATAGAAATATTAAGGTTGACTTTAGCACGGAAAGGGGTGCACAATGTTGCAACTAAAGCTTCTTATAACTTACCTATTCATAGAAAATGTCTGACAGACACAGCCGGCCGGGGTGGCGTGCGGTTCTAGGCCCTACAATCGGGAACCACGCGACCGCTATGGTCGCAGGTTCGAATCCTGCCTCGGGCATGGATGTGTGTGATGTCCTTAGGTTAGTTACGTTTAAGTAGTTCTAAGTTCTAGGGGACTGATGACCTCAGAAGTTAAGTCCCATAGTGCTCAGAGCCATTTGAACCATTTGTCTGACAGACAGCAAACTAAAATTTGAAAATAAACTGAAAAAGTTTCTCCCTGACATCTTGGAAGACGGCAAGTCCTTTCAACACGCCTTTCTTCCACCTTATATGCTCATGTTGTAATGATCGTTGAGATTATTAGAGTGTTGACAGTGGTTATAACACTGAATTCAATCGTAGCTAAATACATGTGGTTACTTGACATGGAGAAGAGGAGCGCTTGATTTTCGTCGGGCAGTCACCGCTGTGGGAGGTCAGGCTGAATAGGGCGAATTCTGAGAATAGGCGGCAGGTAAGCTAAGGGCAATAGAACAACATGACCTTCCAGTGGAAGAGACATTTCGTCCCCCTTTTCCTTGTGTGAAATTTGTCAGTAAGCTTTTTGGCTTCCAACCAGCAAAATGCGGCAGAGTACAGCCAGTAAACGTTTCACATAACACGATTTAGTGGCGTTAAGACGATTTCTTTAAACATTGTCGTAGCTGAAGGAAATTCGTTTCTTCTTAAATCGTCTTATGCAGGAACGTTCCCAGATATCTCAAATAGGAAAAGCTCTTTATCCAGGTACGAAGGTTGTGAGACAAACTTCCCACAGTTTGTGTCAGGTTGATCTTTTCGTCTGATAGCACTGCGTAAGTATTTTGTCTAAGAGGTATCACAACTAGTGTTCCTGTAGCTGTGGGAATCATTGGTTGAAAACGAGTTTAACACCAATGGGTACAGTACTGCTAAATATTCGAAATGATTATCAACCTGTGAGTTCATCCACAAACTGAGGCGTATTTATAATACGGTAGCTAGGCTGTGTATCCTTGTATTCTTTGAGTGGGCACTGGAAGACATCTAAACACACGTATACAATACTATGAATACTTGGAACTCTGTAGCTATCGTTGTTCTCAAATCTAATTTTAGTAGTTGGGAGGATACAAAGAAACAATCAGACTCATCGGTGTGGACAGAAACTAAAGGGCAGAAGCGGGTACTGTGCAGATCTGCGCTTTTTCTTCTTCCGATCTATACAAATAATGTATACAAATCAGCGTATGCATTGCTTTCATGTTTCCCTCTTGTTTTGTGTTCTAATGATGAAGTGGATCCACACCCATGAGTCTGATTGTTTCTTTGTATCCCTCCATCTACTATCTTTGTGTGTTACTGCTCGGTGTTCAAAAAGCAATAAATTATACCTGCTCCCACGAGGTATTAGAACGAGGTCGCAAGAAGCCTAACGAATTATAATCAAAATACAGGTACATCACACATTTTTCATGGTTAGTTAACAGGGACGAAAGGAGTCTCGGTTTATTACAAAAACTGTCGTCTTTTTTTTCCAAGTTTAGCTTTGGTTACTGATATTGGCGAAAATTTCTGTAATTCGTGCCTCTTCATGGCTGGTCAGCAATATGATGTGATTAGATTACATTAGATTAATACTTGTTCCATAGGTTATGAATACGACATTTCGTAATGATGTAGAACGTGTCATTCTAATGAAAGATTTCTTTACATACCATGATACAGTTTCTTTGCAACAATTTACTCTCTCTCTTTCTTTTTTTTTTATCTCTCTCCCTCACTCTATCTCCCTTCTCTCTCTCTCTCTCTCTCTCTCTCTTTCTCTCTCTCTCTCTCTCACACACACACACGCACACGCACACGCGCAGTCTTTTTTTTTATTTTTATTTGATTGTTGTGCTCGACTATCGGCGAGGCACGAAAACGTTCGTCAATGATTTTCTTAGTTTTGAGTACACTTACGAAAGGTATATAAAAACAGCTATGAGAGTTACTGATTTATGAAGCTTAGTTTGCAGTCAGTTCTGAGTATTATTTGTAACTACGCTCCAGTTCCTAAACCCAGTTACAGAAATGTGAATCAGACGGATTACGTATTTCAGGCCGTAGCAGCCGCGTCTTTGAGACGTCAGCTATGGCACTTACCAGCCCACTGTAGGATCACATCGGTTCGTCTTCTTCCTGCTGGTAATGTAACTGAGATTTGGCAACAAGGCAAGGTATATTTGGCAACTCTGTGATCGACGAGTTACTTACGGGTGTGCACGGAATTAAGCCTCAAAGTTCACTTAATTTTTCCTGTCATTTCCAGTGGATAATCTGAGTTATTATTAACGCTTGAGCTGTAACAAAAGATTGTAAATTTACGTTTTTCAGCCCAGGAAAGTCGTTGCACGTGAAAATCGCATCTCATGTCGTCCTTTAAATAGTGGTTTATGAGTTCTAGTCACTACTGGTCTCGTCAGAGGTGACCTAGAAGCCTGCCTCTTCCCTAGCTCTGTGGGAATGTGCTAACCTGAGAGAAAGCGTGTGTTATGGTTTGCGGTTCCAGTCTTGCTGACTGTAACGTTTTTACCCCTTCTGTGAAAGAGCTACAAGCAGTGAGATCACACATCGATAAGGAAATCGCATGAAAATACTTTCGGCTCACAGTGCAATGGTGAAAAACGTACAATGCTGCACAACAGGTAATGCCTCATTCCGCTGCTGACAAACAAATTTTGGGTTTCTAGGAATAGATAACTTTATTTATGAAATGCCACATTTGCATACCACTTGGGTATGACACAGCATACCGATCAAACACAGACCCAATCGAAATCTAAGTGATTAGCATTTTACTAATTCGTGCCGATGGAGGCACGCTTGTGTACTTCGACACGGCAGTGACCGTCATGTATCCCGAGCCACAGGGAGTCACGGGGCACATAGAAGTGCAGCGGCGGTAACAGGGGCTCGCCTACATCGTCCCTATAGCAAGAGAGAAATGCACCACTTCTTTCGCACAAGTTGCGTAGGAAGGTAACAGCTGCAGTTGTTCCCAGCCGAAGCGAGGCGCAGTTCATTATTCAGCAAGGGGGCTCTGCCTCCTGTTTCCGCTAGGCTAGATATAAGGTCGTTGGCGAAAACATTTCTCGGAAACGCTGCTGGTGGCCGCAGACTGGGTTGCCGAGAAAGCGGTGGCGGCTTTTTCGGGTCACCCAGGCTCCCCAGTCCGTGCGGATTCTCGCTTGCGAAAAATAAGAATTCGTCACAGCATTCACTTGTGAATCTAGGAGGATGTGCAATTGTAGCAGGATTGTTTTCCGAGCTTTCGATTGGCGATTTTAGTTCGTTGGCAAAAACTCCACGCGAAGCTTTCCGCGGTCTGGGGGATTGTGAATGGAAGAAGATATTCGGTCATGGTCTGGGCGAAAGTGCGGACGTTATAATATTTGTTCAGGGTCTGGGAAAGAGTGTGGACAAGATTCGCTCTTGTTCCGAGGAAGAGGTGGGCGAAAGGTCCACCGTCTGATCCGAGGTTGAGGCGCTCTTCGCATCGCGTCTCGAGTTTTCTACATGTATGATGAGCATAGCGTGGCACCGGCAGTAGGAAAATTGAGAGTAAATTCTCCTATTTTACTGCTCGCCCACGGAAGCAGCAGTTGTTGTACGATCCAAATGCATTATAGCAGTTTATTTCCGAGTTCAGTCCACAATCACTGCCGTCTTATTGATCATAATCAGACAGCGTTAGCCCCTTAAGTCGCAACTGAAGTTGAGTCACAACCCTTGGTGAATTTTCCCATCCGCCAACCTGATCATTGTACTGTATGGATATGAGATAGCGCATAGTCAAGATGTTAAGTTCACCCTCATTTTTACACTAGTTTTTTATGGATAAATCTTGTGATATTTAATTTTTTTCTTGCATTCAAACACAAGATTCCTTGATCACGTTTAATGATTTTATCTACTTATCTGGGAGATAATAGGAGCAGTCTTTTAGTGAGGGATACATTATGTCCTCTTCAATGACACTACACGAGGTCACCTTTTATAGTCATTAAGAGTTTTTCCTTGTGCATAGTTCTGGTAGTAGTCGCACTGAAGTGGTGGCTCTGTCGTTTACAGTTACTGAGAGGCTGAGGGTTATTAAAGGTACCTTTATGCCTGCCTACCGGAGAGACACTTTCTAAACTCCTATTTATGTTCTGTACCATTCCTTACACAACGGTAAGGAGAGGTGGGTGACAGATTCAAATGGTTCGAATGGCTCTGAGAACTGTAGAACTTAACAGTTGCCGGCCGGAGTGGCCGAGCGGTTCTAGGCGCTACAGTCTGGAGCTGCGCGACCGCTACGGTCGCAGGTTCGAATCCTGCCTCCGTCATGAATGTGTGTG
This sequence comes from Schistocerca americana, assembly GCF_021461395.2. Taxonomy (NCBI): domain Eukaryota; kingdom Metazoa; phylum Arthropoda; class Insecta; order Orthoptera; family Acrididae; genus Schistocerca; species Schistocerca americana. The sequence goes on from NC_060124.1 coordinate 350,119,880, forward strand.
ATGTCCTTAGGTTGGTTAGGTTTAAGAAGTTCTAAGTTCTAGGAGACTGATGACGTCAGCAGTTAAGTCCCATAGTGCTCAGAGCCATTTGAACTTAACAGCTGAGGTGATCAGTCCCCTAGACTTAGAACTACTTAAACCTAACTAACCTAAGGACATGACACACATCCATGTCCGAGGTAGGATTCGAACCTGCGGCTGTAGCAGCCGCGTAGTTCCGGACTGAAGCGCCTAGAACCGCTCGGTCACAGCGGCCGGCTACGGATAAAAATTACCCATTTTTTAAAAAGGTTTATTAAAAAACCAAACATTTTAGCATTGCTGCTATGGCTAATCAATATTTCGGTGTCAGAGCCGTGGCTAGGTGGCGTCTGCGTAGTGTGACGTAACAAAGAGACGCAAAGTGCGAGTGGGCTGTCTGGCTGCCGCTGGCCTTCCCATATTGCGGCGGCAGAGGCCGCTCGTAATCCATAGCCGCTGGGGGCGTGGCTCAGTGGGGGTGCTCCATTAGGTTCACCAGATCCCGCACTGCCGCTGTCGGCCTCTGGCGGTCTGGCGGAAGCTTGCAATTCCGATGACAACATTGATGTCTGTTTATGGTATCAATATGTGATACCACAATTTCATAAAAGTATTTCTGTTACAGTAATATGTAAACGGCGGGGGGTAGGTATCACTAAGCCACATCCGTCATTACTTATAATAATTTAAAAAGGGGTAAATGTTCAGCATGTAGCCACATTTACAAATTAATTTGACTTGTTCCACAGAATTGTGATTTATAGTGCAAATTATTCATGGAAACATGAAACTAACTTAAATTTCTGTTAAATACAAAAAATAGGATCGCAAAACATCCGTAAGTGAGATAGATATGGCAATACAGAGGAGGTGGTGAGGTGAATTATCGTCAAGGGCACAGAGACGGGGGTAAAAAATTGAGTGGAAAAGTGAGAAACAGAAGCGATTTAAGAAATAACAGGTAGAGGTAAGTGGGTTGTCTTACACTTCGTGTTGCCATCCTCTGCCTACAACAAGGCTTTCGCTCGGCTTGCGGGTGTTGGAAAATAATGGTTTCTACTATTTTCTCCTTCTACCGGATACTCCAGTAAAAGCGTTCTACGTCATCAGACATGAGCACTGTAGAAGCTTAGAAAAAGGCTGACATTGACGCACGTACAGTCGTGCTCAAAAATATCCGAACGACCTGAATTGCATTTCACCTGATTCGAATACAACCCACATACCGCAGCTGTCTAGCAGGTCCTCTAATCGCCCCTCGGTACAGTCGTTTGACTATTGAAAATGTTTCCAACAAGTCACCACTAGAAAACACTGCTCTGTCGCAATAACTCAAGATGTAAAGTAATACCAAGGTACTACAAATATCAGGGAACATCTTATCACAGATAAGACGGTTCTTCAGGCTTGTAAGTTCACATTTATTGCAATAAATGACATACCTGAAATGTTACCACTCTCATTATTACATCAGATAGGTAATTCACATATTAAGTTCGTCGTATTCATGATTTCCTCTTCAAAATAACATACCGTACTTATTATTTAACACAAAATGACATTAAAAATTTAAGTTATTCACGAGAAGCTAGTTGAGAATATGTATGAACTTCAAATGACACGACGAACCGTCTCGTTCTGCATATGGATTCAAACCCAGGTCATGCAGACTAAGCAAAGACTTCGTGACTGACGGAAAGTAACAGTCATTCCTGACTAGGCATACGGAGAGTGATATACCTCTATTTTAGACAGTATCAGTTAGCAAATATCAACTTTAAATTACATAACGTTGTTAACGGACGCGAATTCCTACCCAGCATGTATTGTCCTTGTTAACGAACTACGATAGATGTTAAATATTGCTTCTTCACAAGTAACTTACTTGAAATGTCGTGAGGTAAAGCTTTGTGTTGGACAGGGATTCGAACCCAGAACCTAATTGGATTGTCATCGAAGGGCAATCAACTGTGACATATCGGATTTTGTCGGCAGTAGGTAGATGTTTTAACTGAAATGACGAGACGAAACATTAATTTTTTCTTTCCCAGGACTCCAATCTGGCATCTATCGCTGTTATATTCTAGAGAAAACGAACGTTAAAAATGGGTTTGTTACACCAGCAGCGACATGTGAGCATCTTTGAACTAGAAATAATATGACGAAGAGTTCAGTGCTGACTGGGAATCGAGCCTCACACATATCGTTGTTCAAAATAAAATGGTTCAAATGCCTCTGAGCACTATGGGACTTAACATCTTAGGTCATCAGTCCCCTAGAACTTAGAACTACGTAAACCTAACTAACCTAAGGACATCACGCACATCCATGCCGAGGCAGGATTCGGACCTGCGACCATAGCGGTCACGCGGTTCCGGACTGCAGCGCCTAGAACCGCACGGCTACCACGGCCGGCCATATCGTTGTTGACTGCACACAAAGAGACGTCAGCTACCGAATTTTTCTCCACCAGCAGCTCGGAATAACATCCTTGAATTTACAATGATATCGCAAACAGTTCTGTGTCTCACTGGGACTCAAAAACGTCAGATACCGTTAGTGTTGACAACGAATGAAAATACATTAAAAATCATAATTATTACCCACCAGCAGATAGGTGTTCGCATGGTAGAGCTTGATAATACATAATGAAAGCTTTAGTGCCGGGCCGGGATTCGAACCCTTTCACGCGCAATATGTGGAGATGTTGAGGAATCTGCAGTTTTGAACAAACAACAAATTGCAGTCGAGCTGTATTGTCACGAAAGGATCAAATTCCGCGTTAAGGGTGGTCTGAGTTGCATTTACAGCTCAGACCCAATTTTATCGACACACAAAAGCTCAAATAAAAGATGGAATGAGTGTCCTGTGACCCTACATAGCGTTTGTTTCGTCACTAGAAATAAATAACTAGTATAAGAAAGGTTACTGTTGATAGAGTTTCCACGTGTCACGACTCCTGACTTTATTGTGGTTCAACTTAACGTCTACACTCCTGGAAATTGAAATAAGAACACCGTGAATTCATTGTCCCAGGAAGGGGAAACTTTATTGACACATTCCTGGGGTCAAATACATCACATGATCACACTGACAGAACCACAGGCACATAGACACAGGCAACAGAGCATGCACAATGTCGGCACTAGTAGAGTGTATATCCACCTTTCGCAGCAATGCAGGCTGCTATTCTCCCATGGAGACAATCGTAGATATGCTGGATGTAGTCCTGTGGAACGGCTTGCCATGCCATTTCCACCTGGCGCCTCAGTTGGACCAGCGTTCGTGCTGGACGTGCAGACCGCGTGAGACGACGCTTCATCCAGTCCCAAACATGCTCAATGGGGGACAGATCCGGAGATCTTGCTGGCCAGGTTAGTTGACTTACACCTTCTAGAGCACGTTGGGTGGCACGGGATACATGCGGACGTGCATTGTCCTGTTGGAACAGCAAGTTCCCTTGCCGGTCTAGGAATGATAGAACGATGGGTTCGATGACGGTTTGGATGTACCGTGCACTATTCAGTGTTCCCTCGACGATCACCAGTGGTGTACGGCCAGTGTAGGAGATCGCTCCCCACACCATGATGCCGGGTGTTGGCCCTGTGTGCCTCGGTCGTATGCAGTCCTGATTGTGGCGCTCACCTGCACGGCGCCAAACACGCATACGACCATCATTGGCACCAAGGCAGAAGCGACTCTCATCGCTGAAGACGACACGTCTCCATTCGTCCCTCCATTCACGCCTGTCGCGACACCACTGGAGGCGGGCTGCACGATGTTGGGGCGTGAGCGGAAGACGGCCTAACGGTGTGTGGGACCGTAGCCCAGCTTCATGGAGACGGTTGCGAATGGTCCTCGCCGATACCCCAGGAGCAACAGTGTCCCTAATTTGCTGGGAAGTGGCGGTGCGGTCCCCTACGGCACTGCGTAGGATCCTACGGTCTTGGCGTGCATCCGTGCGTCGCTGCGGTCCGGTCCCAGGTCGACGGGCACGTGCACCTTCCGCCGACCACTGGCGATAACATCGATGTACTGTGGAGACCTCACGCCCCACGTGTTGAGCAATTCGGCGGTACGTCCACCCGGCCTCCCGCATGCCCACTATACGCCCTCGCTCAAAGTCCGTCAACTGCACATACGGTTCACGTCCACGCTGTCGCGGCATGCTACCAGTGTTAAAGACTGCGATGGAGCTCCGTATGCCACGGCAAACTGGCTGACACTGACGGCGGCGGTGCACAAATGCTGCGCAGCTAGCGCCATTCGACGGCCAACACCGCGGTTCCTGGTGTGTCCGCTGTGCCGTGCGTGTGATCATTGCTTGTACAGCCCTCTCGCAGTGTCCGGAGCAAGTATGGTGGGTCTGACACACCGGTGTCAATGTGTTCTTTTTTCCATTTCCAGGAGTGTACTTGGTAGATAAGGAATATCATGTTTAACATGAATGTCAGACTACAATGCCATTATACCTTCTTCACTTGGCGTAGCCAGAAGAGAACAGAATCTGTCCCTCCTTATCAAAAATCATCAGCAGAAGTTGGAATCGAACCCAGACCATAAATACACGAACCTAGCATCAATCCAAGAGACCACCAAATTCTCTTCTCTATCAGTCATTTTTCTATCATAACAATGTTGCACCACACTGGATGAGAATTCTCACACACAGACTCCCTGTAGTGGTTTGCAGCATGTTCAGTACATCCATTTACTTGGTTGACCGAATCGCCATGAACTGGCTGCCTCGGCTACCCAGTGCATACATCCGACTCTATTTTATAATCACCGAAATAAAATGACGTAACTGACACCTACACAGAACTGCCAACAGTGTAGGATGCAGAAATTTAAACAAGAAGTGTTCCTTTCGACTTGAGCTATTCTATTGCGCTATCTGTTTGTTAAAAACGTCGTGCAGTGCAAAAGAAAAGCTGTAACTGTCTGTCTCTCAGAAGTCTAGATCCGGCCATTGCATTATCTCACAGCACTGTGCAATGCGCAATTTTTGGAAGAATTGTTGTTGAGTTCTGGAGGTGTTGAAGCTATGTGTGAGCTAGTAGCATAACGGTAAGCGTCGCGTATTGTTGATAAGACGTCGCGGGTGTGGATACATTCAGTGCTACATTTTTTAAAACGCCATACTGCTGTCTGCTGAAGTTATCGATCTAATGGAACTTTGAACATAATTCCCTTCACTTCTCAACCCAAAATAGTCGCATGTGGAAAAAGGGCTAACTTCTGCGACATTTTGTTCTTTTCAGGTTTAATAGATGACCAGGCTCCAGATGCATCTCGAAACTTTTGTATTATGTATGGGGAGAGCGCATCGTGCCAAAACACGCCAGAAAAGTATTTTCTACATTAGCTGTCGTGTGGCAGTGGCATTTTATTCTTCATAAAACCTTGTTTGACAGCTTTAACTCAGAACAAGTTTTTTACATGCGTGTAATCAATACACTGCATGTGCATTGCCCGACTATTACAGATAACATCAGAGAATTCGCATATATCGTTAATGATTAATTTCTCTCTTATGTTAACTAATGTTTTAACAACACTAAAAGAAACCGTACGAAAATTGTGCACTGATTCATAAGAAATGAAATAAAACTACCCACGGTAACCTTGCGACGAAAGTCTGTTTCAATAAAACTTAGTATCTGTACACAAGCGTGCCTCTATCGGCACGAATTAGTAAAATACTAATCACTTAGATTTCGATTGGGTCTGTGTTTGATTGGTATGCTGTGTCATACCCAAGTGGTATGCAAATGTGGCATTTTATAAATAAAGTTATCTATTCCTAGAATCCCAAAATTTGTTTGTCAGCAGCGGAATGAGGCGTTACCTGTTGTGCAGCATTGTAAGTTTCTCACCATTGCACTGTGAGCCGAAAGTATTTTCATGTGATTTCCTTATCGATGTGTGATCTGACTTCTTGTAGCTCTTTCACAGAAGAGATAAAAACGTTACAGTCATCAAGACTGGAACCGCAAATCATAACAGACGCTTTCTCTCAGGTTAGCACGTTCCCACAGAGCTAGGGAAGAGGCATGCTTTTTTTTAAGACCTTTGCCTTTCGCGGGCAAGTGCTCTACCATCTTTTTTTTTTACCTGACCCCTTCCACTTCAGGCGTTGGCTCCTATAACCCTTATCACCCCCAAAATCCTATCTAACATAAAAAAAATCTGTTGCCACCGTCACTTTCACCCTAACTTAACCTACTCTCTTTTTATTTTTTATTTATTTTTTTGTGATTGTTTTTAAGTGATATATAAAGAAACTGAATAAATCTTCTTTCCGTGACAAACTGTCCAATACCCGTAAAACAGAAGAACACGAAATCAAGCAAGCACTTCTGATTCCTTTTATGTTACAGCGTCTGGCAAAATTAGTTTTCCTGAGACACTTTGATTGCCATACTACAAAAATAAATAAATGCCAATTTAATTATAATGAAGCAAAATTAGTATCGACTCGCTGTAGTGTTGTGCATCAACCAAAATTGCCGCTTCATTATGGCAAAGTGTGAAGTAAGAAATTTTGAAACAAAACTTTGTATTTTCGACTCGTTTTAAGATTGTGGTGCTCTTCCATTATATACTGTATGTACTCGTCTATACCCATATGCGTATTCGGAACTGCAAAATATGCAAACTGGCCGATGATCCAAGTGTAGCTATTGTGCTTTGTTGCAGGGAAGAAATGCCATTCTGGTTGAAGTACATCTTTAAGTGTTATAGCAGAGTCTGTAGTTCTAGTAATTATTGCGAGTTTTTTCCTAGTCCAGTTCCATATGTGGTATTGGTCTCGGGAAATGAGAAAGTGTGCCAAGGTATCTACAGTATGGCAATGATCGCAGTACGGACTGTGCTTCATTTTGATATTGTGCAGCTTTTCACCTGTGGGGCCCTTCTCGTTTACAATGTCATACCATGTGGACACTACTTTGGAGTGGACGATGGGATTGTTAATGTTTTTCCAGACGTTACTCCAGTTGACCGCTGGATATTTCGGTTTCATTGGGTTTTGCCTATGGTGTCTCGTGAGGTGGTAATAGGTCCTTCTGGTGTTAAGCAGCTGTGAAGTATCTTGAATATAGCTCATTTCCAGGTAGTCAATCCGGACGTGATCGAGTTGAGCGCTGATGCGACCAACATCGACTGGGGCCTTTTTGCTCGTTGGGGCTAACCTGTTGAATAACGTTTTCGTAATTGTCGGGTGGGGTGTCTGCAGTATTTTGCGGATTCGGTCCATATATATGGAAATGCATTGTTTCTCGATGTCTTTGACGCCCAAACCACCAGCGGTGCGGGTTAACACTATGGTTGGCATGGTGACTTTAAAGATGTTTCCGCTCCATATGAACCAATACGCTGCAGCTAAAAGCTTTTGCGCTGTATCCTGGGGTACTGGTAACACTGCTGCGATGTGATATATTTTGCTTAGCGCATAGCTGTTAATCAAGAGAGCTCTCTGTATCCGATTGAGCGTTCTGGTTTTGTGTTCACGGAGAGTAGCCCTGAATATATTTAGTTTATGGTCCTAGTTGGCTACTGTCATCTCTCTTGGGTTTGCCATTAGAATCATACCTAAGTGGTTCGTCTTCTCTGTCCTTTGTAGCCATGTTCTTTGAATTGTCTCCATATGGGGTCCGACAGGTAAAATTTTCGATTTGTATTCATTGAGTTTGGCTCCGGAAGAAGTGGCGTAAACGTGGATTATTTGTTGAACGACTTCCATTTCTGAGTGCGTGTTAACTACTACACTGATGTCATCAGCATAAGCGTGACACACGGGTTTTGTATCCAACACCTGTAGACCTTGTAACCTGTGATGCAGGGTTAACAGTAACGGTTCTACGGCGATTGCGTATAGTGCCATAGAAAGGGGGCAGCCTTGTCTCACTGATTACTTGATCGGGACTGGTGAACTTAGCTGACCATTAATTTTGATTCGAGAGGAAGTTCCGACTATAAATTTGCGTATGATCTGAATAAAATGAGCCCTGAATCCCATTCGTTGCATTACAGTTAGTAGAAAGTGGTGGCTGATGCGGTCAAAAGCCTTATGGAAGTCTAAAAACATGAGACCAACATTGCACTTACATAGTCACGACAAATATATTACGTCCCTATACTCACATAATGCATTCGACATTGATCTCCCTGGGACAGCACTCATTTGATAAGGGCCAAGTACTTTCGGCAGTACCGTCTTCAGTCTAAAATTGATGAGTCGGGTGAAGATTTTATAGTCGGAATTGAGCAGTGTTAGTGGTCGAAAATCCTTCAGCGTAGTGCTACGTGGCTTTTGGGAATCAGGACAATCAGTCCTTCGGTAAACTGAGATGGCATCTGCACGTCTCCCAATAATTCATTGCATATTTTGGTGAATTCCGGTCCTATGATGTGTCAAAAACAAGCATAAAATTCTATGGGTAGGCCATCTAAACCAGCAGATTTCTTTGTAGGCGAGTCTTTGATTATGGCACATACTTCTTCCTCAGTTATGTGGGCTACAAGGTCGGCGTTGTCAGTCGGATGGACCGTGGATTGAATGTTGGATAAAAGCGGCTCACTTGCAGTCGCATCAGTCGCCGACGCGGCGTAAAAATCTGTATAATGTTGCACCACGTAGTTTTTCACTGTGACTTGTTGATCGTATTCGTTCCCCTGTTCATCACTGAGAGTGTGGATTAACTTTTGTTTACCTCTCTGGGCTTCCCGTATCATGTGATATCCGGACGTATTCTCCTGCGTCAGTTCAATCGGAGGACGTGATCGAACTTTTTTCCCCTCCAGTGATTGTCGTACCAACGCCGTTATTCTTGCTTTAGTGCGTTTTATTCGAGAGCTGTTTGCTACTAATCCCATCGGATCATCATATAGTTCGCGGAGGCAAGGAGAGTGATACTCCAAGGTGCGTTTTCGCCAGTACGCTTTCATGCGACCATATCGTGCGATGCATTTTTTTATCTGTGGTTTCGCAGACTGTAGCCACCACATGATGCGTGTTGGATATCTGGATTGCGTCCGAAGACAACGCTCCCATGTATCATGGATCTCCTGTTTCAGTACTGTGTCCTCCAAAAGTGACACGTTTAGCTGCCATACGCCCCTTCCCAGGAATGTTTTTTGTTTAGTGTGCTGCGCGGTTATATGAAATGCGCAGTGATCCGAGAAGTTAAGAGGCCAAATTTCGCAGTCAGTTACCTTATGGATAAAACCTTTCGTTACATACAGCCTGTCTAGTCTGCTTGCCGAAGTACTGGATACGTACGTGTATCCTCGGGTGTGCGGGCGAAGATGGCACTAAGCATCTATCATGTCTAGTCTGTTAGTTAACGCCGGCCGCGGTGGTCTCGCGGTTAAGACGCTCAGTCCGGAACCGCGCGACTGCTACGGTCGCAGGTTCGAATCCTGCCTCGGGCATGGATGTTTGTGATGTCCTTAGGTTAGTTAGGTTTAAGTAGTTCTAAGTTCTAGGGGACTGATGACCACAGAAGTTAAGTCCCATAGTGCTCAGAGCCATTTTTTTTTTAGTTAACAACAACAGCTCCTCACAAAAGTTGAAGTTCGGGACTTGATCTTCTGGACGCAATACGCAGTTAAAATCTCCACCCAAAATTATGTGCAGTCGAGGATCCGTTATTAATGGGACAATTTCGTCCCGGAACAGGTTGCCCCTTGCTCGTTTTCCGCTGGATCCAGAGCGAGCATATATATTAATAAGAAGCAGATCATATATTTATGCAGTGATGCCTCGTCCAGATTCAAGTATTGCTTTTGCTGTACATGGTACGTCGTGTTTGAACAATATTCCCGTTCCACATTCATTGCCTATGTTTAAGATCGCCTCATATCCGTACACATCAGCTATTTTGGTCGTAACTACCTCTTGTAACATCGCTATGTCAATGTCGGCGGCATATAAGTAGTCCTTCACAGATTGTAACTTTACTTCCGAAACTATTCTGTTTACATTGAGCGTAGCGATTTTATACGCCTGCGTCATTCGGTAGTCCAACTAAGCGCATTCAGTGTCGTCAGACCATGCTGTCCCCGTATCACGTCCACAGCGGTCAACAGTGTCCATTGGTTCTTCAATTGGAGGGGCGAGGTTCATCTGTACGTCCTCATTCGGGTTGGGGATGCCTGGTTTTCCAACGTCTGCCACGCCATGCTTTCCGCTTCGATCTGTATTAAGAATTTGTTTGGTACGGGAGAGTTTTTTTCCAGTTCTTGAATCTCTTCAGGGCTCTGTTTTCGTGTTTGCCGTTTAGGTTTCACCGGCTGCTGTCTGATGTTGTCTTCCTCAGCACGCTTCACATCTTCTAAGCGGGTGGTGTTTCAAGCCAAATTGTCGACCGTGCTCTTGGTGGATGATGGTGTCAATAGAGAAATCGGTTCACTATGAGGTTGCTCATTCCGGGATGGTTTTTGCATGTCATTCTCAACGGCGGAGGATTCGGAGAATTCGCTGTGGCTCCCAATATCTTTCGGTGTCTGTTGTGTTGAAACCGTTACAGCTGTCACGATTTCCGTAGGTTCGGGTGGTCTAGCTTCTGTTGTGTCAGTAGTGGCAGTCTGGGCTTCTTCCCGGGGTGGATGGTTCTCCGTGTTCACATCAGGGCTTGGAGTCAGGACTTGGCCGGGGCAGCCGTAGCGTAAGTCGCTGGCAGCGCAGTCATAGCAGGCGGTCGCGGCGCCTCGCCAGCCGGCAGCTGCGCCACTCGCCGCTGTAAACACTCAGTGCGGACGTGGCCGGGAGAGTTGCACGCCGCGCACGTCCTCGGCTGGCCGTCGTATATAACCATACCCCGGCATCCACACACGTTGATGTACGACGGTACATGCTCGTGCAAATCGACCATTAATTGTCGCACTCCGTTGAGAACTTGGAATTTGCGTGCGTTGGACCACCGTTCTGCAACAGTGCTGAGAACTTTACCGTACGGCGCTATCACTACGTTTATTTGTTCCGCCGGTACTTCGAATGGTAGTTCGAATATCCTGATCGTTCGTATTCCAAACCTTGCATGTGTTACGGTGACTTCGCCTACGTTTCCATCGCAATGATCATAATTCCTCCGCAATACTCAACTATTTTGTCACATAAGTAGTTGTTGTTGTTGTGGTCTTCAGTCCTGAGACTGGTTTGATGCAGCTCTCCATGCTACTCTATCCTGTGGAAGCTTTTTCATCTCCCAGTACCTACTTCAACCTACATCCTTCTGAATCTGCTTAGTGTATTCATCTCTTGGTCTCCCTCTATGATTTTTACCCTCCACGCTGACCTCCAATACTAAATTGGTGATCCCTTGACGCCTCAGAACATGTCCTACCAACCGATCCATTCTTCTGGTCAAGTTGTGCCACAAACTTCTCTTCTCTCCAATCCTATTCAATACTTCCTCATTAGTTATGTGATCTACCCATCTAATCTTCAGCATTCTTCTGTAGCACCACATTTCGAAAACTTCTATTCTCTTCTTGTCCAAACTATTTATCGTCCATGCTTCACTTCCATACATGGCTACACTCCATACGAATACTTTCGGAAATGAGTTCCTGACACTTAAATCAATACTGGATGTTAACAAATTTCTCTTCTTCAGAAACGCTTTCCTTGCCATTGCCAGCCTACATTTTATATCCTCTCTACTTCGACCATCATCAGTTATTTTGCTCCCCAAATAACAAAACTCCTTTACTACTTTAAGTGCCTCATTTCCTAATCTAATTCCCTCAGCATCACCCGACTTAATTCGACTACATTCCATTATCCTTGTTTTGCTTTTGTTGATGTTCATCTTATATCCTCCTTTCAAGACACACTGTCCATTCCATTCAACTGCTCTTCCAAGTCCTTTGCTGTCTCTGACAGAATTACAATGTCATCGGCGAACCTCAAAGTTTTTATTTCTTCTCCATGAATTTTAATACCTACCCCGAATTTTTCTTTTTTTTCCTTTACTGCTTGCTCAATATACAGATTGAACAACATCGGGGAGAGGCTACAACCCTGTCTCACTCCTTTCCCAACCACTGCTTCCCTTTCATGCCCCTCGACTCTTATAACTGCCATCTGGTTTCTGTACAAATTGTAAATAGCCTTTCGCTCCCTGTATTTTACCCCTGCCACCTTTAGAATTTGAAAGAGAGTATTCCAGTCAACATTGTCAAAAGCTTTCTCTAAGTCTACAAATGCTAGAAACGTAGGTTTGCCTTTCCTTAATCTTTCTTCTAAGATAAGTCGTAAGGTCAGTATTGCCTCACGTGTTCCAGTGTTTCTACGGAATCCAAACTGATCTTCCCCGAGGTTGGCTTCTACTAGTTTTTCCATTCGTCTGTAAAGAATTCGTGTTAGTATTTTGCAGCTGTGACTTATTAAGCTGATAGTTCGGTAATTATCACATCTGTCAACACCTGCTTTCTTTGGGATTGGAATTATTATATTCTTCTTGAAGTCTGAGGGTATTTCGCCTGTTTCATACATCTTGCTCACCAGATGGTAGAGTTTTGTCAGGACTGGCTCTCCCACGGCCGTCAGTAGTTCCAATGGAATATTGTCTACTCCGGGGGCCTTGTTTCGACTCAGGTCTTTCAGTGCTCTGTCAAACTCTTCACGCAGTATCGTATCTCCCATTTCATCTTCATCTACATCCTCTTCCATTTCCATAATATTGTCCTCAAGTACATCGCCCTTGTATAGACCCTCTATATACTCCTTCCACCTTTCTGCTTTCCCTTCTTTGCTTAGAACTGGGTTAAGTTAGCATTCCTCAATTTCACAAATACAACCCTGCTCACTATTGAACGATGCATTCCAATGATATCCTCTGAATCAACTTTCACTTCGTATTCCAACCAATCTTCGATTTCGTGTAGTTTAGGTCGGGCGTAATTTCGATCAAACGAGAATTTCAAAGTATCTTGTCTGTTCAAGTGGGCCATCACGAATTCATACTTCAAATTTCAATATGCGTAGACTTTCTGCAAGATGCAAGAAGCACTGCGACTTACCACGCCGAAGCACAGCAGACCGCGGCGCACGAAACTCAGCACACGCCCGCACAGCACGGCTGACGAGGCGAGACTGCTTCTAGGTCTCCTCTGACGAGACCAGTAGTGGCTAGAACTCGTAAACCGCTATTTAAAGGACGACATGAGATGCGATTTTCACGTGCAACGACTTTCCTGGGCTGAAAAACGTAAATTTACAATCTTTTGTTACAGCTCAAGCGTTAATAATAACTCAGATTATTCACTGGAAATGACAGGAAAAATCAAGTGAACTTTGAGGCTTAATTCCGTGCACACCCGTAAGTAACTCGTCGATCACAGAGTTGCCAAATATACCTCGCCTTGTTGCCAAATCTCAATTACATTACCAGCAGGAAGAAGACGAACCGATGTGATCCTACAGTGGGCTGGGAAGTGACCATAGCTGACGCCTCAAAGACGCGGCTGCTACGGCCTGGAATACGTAATCCGTCTGATTCACATTTCTGTAACTGGGTTTAGGAACTGGAGCGTAGTTACAAATAATACTCAGAACTGACTGCAAACTAAGCTTCATAAATCAGCAACTCTCATAGCTGTTTTTATATACCTTTCGCAAGTGTACTCAAAACTAAGAAAATCATTGACGAACGTTTTCGTGCCTCGCAGATAGTCGAGCACAACAATCAAATAAAAATAAAAAGAGACTGCGCGTGTGCGTGTGCGTGCGTGTGTGTGTGTGTGTGTGTGTGTGTGTGTGTGTGTGTGTGTGTGTGTGAGAGAGAGAGAGAGAGAGAGAGAGAGAGAGAGAGAGAAGGGAGATAGAGTGAGGGAGAGAGATAAAAAAAAAGAAAGAGAGAGAGTAAATTGTTGCAAAGAAACTGAATCATGGTATGTAAAGAAATCTTTCATTAAAATGACACGTTCTACATCATTACGAAATGTCGTATTCATGATCTATGGAACAAGTATTAATCTAATCTAATCTAATAATATTATATTGCTGACCAGCCATGAAGAGGCACTAATTACAGAAATTTTCGCCAATATCAGTAACCAAATCTAAACTCGAAAAAAAAGACGACAGTTTTTGTAATAAACCGGGACTCCTTTAAAGACGCTTTCGTCCCTGTTAACTAACCACGGAAGATGTGTGATATACCTCCATTCAGAAGGAACAAAGTGTTCATGCATTTAAAGATGAAGCGCATGATGTGAAGTTCTGTGACGGAGATACGAACCCAGCACGCAGTCGGATTGTTAACTAAGTAAAATCAAATGTTACGTACCGGTTTTTCTTACCAGCTGCTAGGTGTTTGAATCTAAAATAAGGATACAAATTTTTGTGCCTGAGCGACAATCGAACGGCACACCTACCGTCCTTCTTTATCATCCACGAACATAGCTTAAGTAACAGTTGCTTACTCACCAACAGTAAGATGTGTGCGTGTTTGACCAGAAATAACGAAACCTATTGCGATTGTTGGCAACACATGAACAGACTTTAAAAATGCACGTTAATTTTTACTAGCAGACTGGTATGCCGTGATAGGGCTTGAAATGAAATTATGAATATTATTGTACTGGATCAGGATTCGGATCCACATACTTACCTTTGGCGGAGACCTAGGGAAGATTGCAGTCTTGGGAAAAGGAACGAAGTGATTGAACTATACTGTTCCGAGGGATTCAGATCCTCTAAAGATGAGATACGAATTCGAATCATAGACCAGCACTAAATTTTTCAACGTCTCTAGTTCAATCAAGTACAAGAAAAATAAGAGACCTGTTCCTTTAAATGGCTATCGTTTCATGAAATAAAATAAAATTGTCTAATGTAAGTAAGTTTACTGGAGACAGTATTTCTGTTTACCATGACTTCCGCCTATGTCATTTCCCAACGTAAACCGGCTCTGCCCAATTGGTAACGAAGGAACGTGATGTTTAATGCGGATTCTGGATTATAACGTCTTTCTCTTGAGGTTACCAGAGGTAAAGTAAATCTGTTTGTGCCTCTTAAAAGTAAAGTCCTGAACCCACGCATTGCACCTTTGATAGTTCGTTCCACCAGACCATTGTGGCCACATTTCCCAGCCCCAGGAGTGTGCCGTAACGGATGATGTGCTTAGCTTACAAAATTAGTCACGGTGGATAAATGCGAGTCTATTAAATGGTTAAGTAGAAGCAATCTTCTGACGTCGAGATTATGCTATTCTCATATCAGCAGGATGTAAAGACTCTTCTAGGAATCATAGCCTCAATGTAAAGCCATTTTGAAATATTCACTAATTCAGCAAATTTCATAGTTCGAGAAAATCCACTGTGAAGTGTGAAGTTACCGGATAATTCAATTATTACCGTCATTGTTACTATCATTTTCTTCATACCGTTGCTGGAACACATGTGCTTGAAGATCATTTAATGCCTTTTGGTCATTATAGAAGTAGTTGCCCAAGAAGAGGTTCTTTCCCTGTCTAGGAAGTCCTTTTCATGTTAATATCAAACATCAGCAATTACTCGTAGATTACATTAAAACTAAAGTAATTGATAAAGACGTTACTTGATAACTAAAACGCGCTTCCTTTCTTAATTTACTTGCGCTTAGAAATGGCTGTCGAATACTGCCAAACCAAAAGCAAAGGGATCTTACTGCCTTCCGTTATACGTCGCTGTCAGTTCGTCCACAAGATTGGGTCGACGTGACCTGTATCAAGTTGTTTATGGCAGAGAACGTTGTAGAAAATCAATTGCTTTCCTTTGCAATGAACAGAAAGATTTTCATTGTAGGCTAACCAAGTTCAAAATTTTTGCATTATTAGTTCAGATTTAATATTCAGTTCTATAATGTAGGAACGTATTTCACAGTTGCAAAACCCGCATCCGACTCATTGACCTTATACCTAGTCGCTGACCATAAATTCTAGCTCAGAGTGACACCAGTTTAAGTAACCTAATGTAGCGAAGACTGTTTGCCAGTGCTCTTTTTCACCGGAAAATATGCAATTCACTCATTGGGCTCCAATAGTGCACTGTAACAGTAATTTCTGTGTGTATGCAATGCAGGCGGATTGTGGAATTTAGTGGTGCTCTCTCTTCCACTTCTGTATACAATATGCCTGACCTAAACGGGCCCTTTATCATTACAGGCCCTGGGCAGTGCAACATCATTCTGACAACAGTAATGTGCTTATACTGACAGCCTCACTGTTCGTTTTAGCTGATTTTGTTATCATTTAAATAGAACAACATGACCTTCCAGTGGGAGAGACAATTCGTCCCCCTTTTCCTTGAGTGAAATTTGTCAGTAAGCTTTTTGCCTTCCAACCAGCGAAATGCGGCAGAGTACAGCCAGTAAACGATTCACATAACACGATTTAGTGGCGTTAAGACGATTTCTTTAAACATTGTCGTAGCTGAAGGAAATTCGTTTCTTCTTAAATCGTCTTATGCAGCAACGTTCACAGATATCTCAAATAGGAAAAGCTCTTTATCCAGGTACGAAGGTTGTGAGACGAACTTCCCACAGTTTGTGTCAGGTTGATCTTTTCGTCTGGTAGCACTGCGTAAGTATTTTGTCTAAGAGGTATCACAAGTAGTGTTCCTGTAGCTGTGGGAATCATTGGTTGAAAACGAGTTTAACACCAATGGGTACAGTACTGCTAAATATTCGAAATGATTATCAACCTGTGAGTTCATCCACAAACTGAGGCGTATTTATAATGCGGTAGCTAGACTGTGTATCCTTGTATTCTTTGAGTGGGCATTGGAAGACATCTACACACACGTATACAGTACTATGAATACTTCGAACGCTGTAGCTATCGTTGCTCTCAAATCTAATTTTAGTAAATGGGAGGATACAAAGAAACAATCAGACTCATCGGTGTGGACAGAAACTAAAGGGCAGATGCGGGTACTGTGCAGATCTGCGCTTTTTCTTCTTCCGATCTATACAAATAATGGATACAAATCAGCTACGCGTTGCTTTCATGTTTCCCTCTTGTTTTGTGTTCTAATGATGAAGTGGATCCACACCCATGAGTCTGATTGTTTCTTTGTATCCTTCCATCTACTATCTTTATGTGTTACTGCTCGGTGTTCAAAAAGCAATAAATTATACCTGCTCCCACGAGGTATTAGAACGAGGTCGCAAGAAGCCAAACGAATTATAATCAAAATACAGGTACATCACACATTTTTCGTGGTTAGTTAACAGGGACGAAAGGGTCTTTAGAAGAGTCCTGGTTTATTACAAAACTGTCGTCTTTTTTTTTTTTCAAGTTTAGATTTGGTTACTGATATTGGCGAAAATTTCTGTAATTCGTGCCTCTTCATGGCTGGTCAGCAATATGATATGATTAGATTACATTAGATTAATACTTGTTCCATAGATCATGAATACGACATTTTGTAATGATGTAGAACGTGTCATTTTAATGAAAGATTTCTTTACATACCATGATACAGTTTCTTTGCAACAATTTACTCTCTCTCTTTCTTTTTTTTTATCTCTCTCCCTCACTCTATCTCCCTTCTCTCTCTCTCTCTCTCTCTCTCTCTTTCTCTCTCTCTCTCTCTCTCTCACACACACACGCACACACACACGCACACGCACACTCGCGGTCTTTTTATATTTTTATTTGATTGTTGTGCTCGACTATCGGCGAGGCACGAAAACGTTCGTCAATGATTTTCTTAGTTTTGAGTACACTTACGAAAGGTATATAAAAACAGCTATGAGAGTTGCTGATTTATGAAGCTTAGTTTGCAGTCAATTCTGAGTATTATTTGTAACTACGCACCAGTTCCTAAACCCAGTTACAGATATGTGAATCAGACGGATTACGTATTACAGGCCGTAGCAGCCGCGTCTTTGAGACGTCAGCTGTGGTCACTCCCCAGCCCACTGTAGGATCACATCGGTTCGTCTTCTTCCTGCTGGTAATGTAACTGAGATTCGGCAACAAGGAAAGGTATATTTGGCAACTCTGTGATCGACGAGTTACTTACGGGTGTGCACGGAATTAAGCCTCAAAGTTCACTTGATTTTTCCTGTCATTTCCAGTGAATAATCTGAGTTATTATTAACGCTTGAGCTGTAACAAAAGATTGTAAATTTACGTTTTTCAGCCCAGGAAAGTCGTTGCAGGTGAAAATCGCATCTCATGTCGTCCTTTAAATAGCGGTTTACGAGTTCTAGCCACTACTGGTCCCGTCAGAGGAGACTAGAAGCATGCCACTTCCCTAGCTCTGTGGGAATATGCTAACCTGACAGAAAGCGTCTGTTATGGTTTGCGGTTCCAGTCTTGCTGATTGTAACGTTTTTATCCCTTCTGTGAAAGACCTACAAGCAGTCAGATCACAAATCGATATCGGTAAGGAAATCGCATGAAAATACTTTCGGCTCACAGTGCAATGGTGAAAAACTTACAAAGCTGCACAACAGGTAACGCCTCATTCCGCTGCTGACAAACAAATTTTGGGTTTATAGGAATAGATAACTTTATTTATGAAATGCCACATTTGCATACCACTTGGGTATGACACAGCATACCAATCAAACACAGACTCAATCGAAATCTAAGTGATTAGTATTTTACTAATTCGTACCGATAGAGGCACGCATGTGTACAGATACTCAGTTTTATTGAAACAGACTTTCGTCGTAAGGTTATCGTGGGTAGTTTTATTTAATTTCTTATAATACAGTGCACAATTTTCGTACGGTTTCTTTTAGTGTTGTTAAAACATTAGTTAACATGAGAGAGAAATTAATCATTAACGATATATGCGAATTCTCTGATATTATCTGTAACAGTTGGGCAATGCACATGCAGTTTATTGATTACACGCGTGTAGAAAACTTGTTCTGGGTTAAAGCTGTCAAACAAGGTTTTATGAAGAATAAAATGCAACTGCCACACGACAGCTAATGTAGAAAATACTTTTCTGGCGCATTTTGGCACTATACATTTGAAGTTCATACATATTCTCAACTAGCTTCTCCTGAATAACTTAAATTTTTAATGTCATTTTGTGTTAAATAATAAGTACGGTATGTTATTTTGAAGAGGAAATCATGAATACGACGAACTTACTATGTGAATTACCTATCTGACGTAATAATGAGAGTGGTAACATTTCATGTATGTCATTTATTGTAATAAATGTGAACTTACAAGCCTGAAGAACCGTCTTATCTGTGATAAGATGTTCCCTGATATTTGTAGTACCTTCGTATTACTTTGCATCTTGAGTTATTGCGACAGAGCAGTGTTTTCTAGTGGTGATTTGTTGGAACCATTTTCAATAGTCAAACGACTGTACCTAGGGGCGATTAGAGGACCTGCTAGACAGCTGCGGTACGTGCGTTGCATTCGAATCAGGTGAAATGCAATTCAGGTCGTTCGGATACTTTTGAGCACGACTGTACAAGATAGCGTTCTGTGACTGAATTTCTTGCGACAGAAGGTGAAATACCGAAATACATTCATGGAGGGCTGACGAGGGTTTGTGGTACTGATATGAGTGAGGGATTTCGGCACCATTACATCTTGGGTTCGTCGCTGTAGAAAGGTGAAGTGCAAACAGGCAAGCACAGTTGAATGATGCATCGCGCAGCGATGACCCAGCGATTGACTTCACCCAACATCCAGGGTGTCAACCAAAACATCCGTGACCACCGCCGAGTGACAATAAATGAATTGTGTCGCCGTTTATGCATCGGTAATGGGTGTGATGGCCATTATTGAAAAGTTGGGATGTTCCTAAGATTTGTACACGTTCTCAACCGAAAAAGTTGACCAACTAAAATAAAGAGGCAAGGAAAGCAATTGCATCCAGTCAGACTTCGATCTGTTCGCCCCATTTACAAAAGCTACTAGGAGACATCGATTTTAAGATACGGAGTCCTTAAAAAAATTCTTGCGTCAGTGACTTAGAAGCAAGACCACAGTTTTAGATGCCAGTATTTCTAGACGGGAAAATATCCAAACAAAGATAATCATTATACTGACAACAGGAAAAATAATCGTGAATGTTGTAAGTATCATCTGATGTATATCGCACTTACTTTACTTGTGAAATAAAAAAAGAATCAATGCATTATTTTCTGACTGACCGTCGCATCATTTCAGAAGTGTAATTTAGTCCAAAAAAAATGGTTCAAATGGCTCTGAGCACTATGGGACTTAACATCTGTCGTCGTCAGTCCCCTAGAACTTAGAACTACTTAAACCTAACTAACCTAAGGACATCACACACATCCATGCCCGAGGCAGGTTTCGAACCTGCGACCGTAGCAGTCGCGCGGTTCCGGACTGAGCGCCTAGAACCGCTAGACCACCGCGGCCGGCTAATTTTGTCCAAATTGCATCATAAAAGAAACATCCATCACCGAACGGACGTCTATCGCTAAGGTAATTTATGCGGTAAACAGTGCGCTCGGTTCACATAGCTGACGTCTACACTGCAGTGGAATTCACGCTACTACTCTGCCGCGATATTTTTATTAATCAGGCTTCCGACTAGTTTGATGAGGCCCGTCACGAACTACCGAGCGAGGTGGCGTAGTGGTTAGCACACTGGACTCGCATTCGGGAGGACGACGGTTCAATCCCGTCTCCGACCATCCTGATTT
The DNA here is from genome assembly GCF_021461395.2 of Schistocerca americana. Lineage (NCBI taxonomy): Eukaryota > Metazoa > Arthropoda > Insecta > Orthoptera > Acrididae > Schistocerca > Schistocerca americana. The sequence continues at coordinate 350,140,551 of NC_060124.1, forward strand.
AGGTTTTCCGTGATTTCCCTAAATCGTTTCAGGCAAATGCCGGGATGGTTCCTTCGAAAGGGCACGGCCGATTTCCTTCCCAATCCTTCCCTAACCCGAGCTTGCGCTCCGTCTCTCATGACCTCGTTGTCGACGGGACGTTAAACACTAACCTCCACCTCCTCCCGTCACGAACTCCTGTGTTGTGCCATGCTCTTAATCTGAGATAAGTACTTTTACTCCGTGTCGTCAATTATTTGTTAGATATATTCCAATCTCTCTCTTTCCATACATTTTCTACCATGTACAGCTCCCGCCAGGACCTTCCAAGTTACTCACCGATGTGTTAACACATATCGCCCTGTCTGTTGTTCTTGCGTTTCTCATATATTCTTTCTTCGCCAATTCTGCTAAGTACTTCCTTATTCGTTATTATAGCATCTCAAAGGTCGGCGAGCGGGTGCTGATACAATATGTATTTGACGTAGGTTTCCGAATTTTGATTACTTTTTGCGAGAGAGTACAATTAATAATTTGAGGAGCAAATATCTGTTCTTTACTACATATCATACTACCACCATGTACATTAAGAAGCATTAACAATAAGAGGTTGATTTCATTTAACTTTGAGGTTTTTTAAAGTTTATACGTTTTGCAGTTTATTTATTACAAAGATATAGTTGTTTTGTGTGTGTAATGTCGTCCATCAGTGTAGGTGATTTAAGCAATTTTTTCAACAGCGCACCACTGTCATTACACCTTTTTAAGAAATTATAAAATTTGCTGAAGCTGTGCAGCTTCGATGCATGAGTTGTCACTCTTACTGCGCGATAGCTCCCGCACATATCTATCATTCATAACTTTGGAATGTTGTGGTTGAAAGTTTTCCAAAAGCCTGATGGCACGTCGCCTGTCTCATAGAATCTACACGCCAACTTGAATTGTCATTTGGTTGCCGCTTCGTCCAATGATTTTAAAAACTTCCTGTATGACGTTATCTCTCCCTTATGTTCTGTTTGATGTCCAGTCATAAAGAGCTCTTTTAAATTCTAATAGTAGATCCACTTTGTCTGCCTTAGCGACTCCAGTTTATTCTTCTATCAAGTCATCAGCCAAGACCAACATCTCACAGTGGCCTTCAGAGTACTCTTTCCACCTATTCATTTTTTCCTCTACTTTTAACAATGAAATTCACGTTTCACTCTTACTGCTACCACCCTTGCTTATAAATTTTGTATACATTGCGTCTTTTAGCACCCGTGATCTTGGGGTAGCGTCTTCGATTAATAATCAAAACATCCTCGGTTCCTGGTTGGAACACCAACACCGCTTACATTTTGAATGAAATCATCAATGCAATGGTGGCCGTGTACTACCAGCATAAGGAGTCACCCTCATTGTGCCAACGGTCTTGTCAAAAAGGGTGGAAGAGCGGACAGCGCTTCAGGGCACTTTCTTGCCCTTGTGGAGGGAAACTGTACCTAAAGGCGGAAGAATCACCAATGCTCAACGACGTAAGGATGCAGAAGGCAATGGAAACCACTGCATTAAAGACACATAATATGGATCCACAGGACATGCGGCCTGTAAATGAAAAAGTGTGGTGATGGTCTCTCCATTGACAGAAGATTCCGGACGAGTCCTCCATTCACATTTCAGGGAGGGGACTGCATAGGGGGAGGTGACCATGAGAAAGAGATTGAATAGCCAACGAAAGGATAATGTTCTGCTAGTCGGGGCGTGGAATATCAAAAGTTTGAACGTGTCAGGGAAACCAAAATATATGAAATGGGAGATACTATGGTTAAATCTAGATACAGTGGGGGTCAGTGAAGAGAAATCGAAAGAAGACAAAGATTTTTAGGATTTCTGATCAGATGAGTAGATGACAATATCAACAACAACAGAAAATGGTACAACGGGAGTAGGATTCGTTATTAATGGGAAGGTAGGGCAGAGAGTGAGCTACTCTGAATAGTTCTGTGATAGGGTTGTTCTCATCGGAATCGACGGCAAACCAACACTGACAACGATAGTTCAGGTATACATGCCGACATCTCAAGCCAAAGAAGAAGAGACAGAGAAAGTGTATGAAGATAAAGAAGAGATGAAAATCTAATAGTCATAATGGAATGGAATGGAATGCAGTCGTAGAGGAAGGAGTGGAAAAAAGAGTTGCGAGAGAGTGTGGTGATGGCACTAGGAATGAGAGAGCAGAAAGACTCAGTTCTTCAATGAAGCTCAGCTAGTAATAGCGAATAATCGGTTCAAGATGCAAAGGGGGAGGAATCATACTTGGAAAACGCCAGAAGAGACAGGTTGGGTTGCACCATGGTCAGGTAGAGATTCCGAAATCACATACTGGATTGCAATGCGTGCACAGGAACAGATTTAGACTCAGATCAAAATTCAATAATGAAAAAGAGTTGGCTGAAATTTAAGAGACCAATCAGGAAGAATCAATGCGGCAGTAAGTGGGATACGGAAGTACTATGGAATGAAGACATATGCTTGAAGTTCTGTGAAGCTATAGATACTGTGATAATGAATAGCTCAATAGGCAGTTCGGTTGAAGAGGAATCGACATGTCTAAAAAGGGTTATCACAGAAGTTGGAAAGAAAAACATAGGTACCGGTACAAAAAAGGAAACTGCGGAGAAATCATGGATAACTGAGGGAATACTTCTGTTGATCGATGAAAGAAGGAAGTACAAAAATGTACAGGAAAATTCAGGAATCCAGAAATAACAAGTCACTTAGGAATGAAATAAATAGGAGGGGCTGAGAAGCTAAGTTGAAATAGCTGTGTGAAGAATGGGAAGAAATCGTAAAAAAATGATGTCGGAAAGAATGATTCAGCATACAGAAAATCAAAACAGCCTTCGGTGAAATTAAAAGGAGGGTGATAACATTAAGAATGCGATGCGAATTCCACTGATGTTGTGACAGGAGAAGAAACGAGGGTCTATATAGATGAACCAGTGGCAGAATCTGAATTTAGAAGCGCTTTGGAAGACTTAAGGTCGAATAAGGTAGTAGTGATAGATAACTTCCCATCAGAATTTCTAAAATCATTAGGGAAAGCGGCCACAGAACGATTATTCACGTTGGTCTGTAGAATGGATGAGTCTGTCGATGTACCATCGGACTTTCGCGGAAACATCATACACACAACTGCGAAGATTGTAACAGCCGAAAAGGGCGAGAATTTTCATAAAATCATGTTAACTGATTTTCATGGTCAATATACTATTATACTTTCTCTGTCACTTCATCTTCTGCTTGCAACGTCGCATGTATACCTGAACTATCTTTGTCGGATTTAGTTTTCTGTCTAATCTGATGAAAACAACATTGTCACTTATCTGCTCGCAATATGTCACTCTCAGGAGTACTTTCCCATTCATAAAGAAGCCTAATAAGAAAACTTAGAGGACTACAATGAGGCTGGCCTGAAGATTATAATGGAAATGTGTTAGTACTTCGCAGTTGGAACGGGAAAAGTAAATAATTTGGAAAACGATGTGGAAGCAATTGTAGATGCAGAAAAGGCAAAATACCTTGGGGTATTATTTAATAAACAGGGCGCAAGTATTGATGAAATCACTTAGAAGATTAATAAAGGACAAGCTGTAAAAAAGGCCAGTTAACTCTGCTCTGTGGAGCAAAGAGATATGAATAAGAAATAAGGGATGTTTATACCTATAGTCCAGACTGTAGTTTTGTATGGAGCGGAATCCCGAGATGTGGCCAAAAAATGAGTAGAATGAACTGCATGTCAATGAGATTCTTAAATTTCTCCCGGCGTATTTGATAATCAAAATATCCACGGGTGTACTGCCGGTCTACAGTGTCCAACGGGCACAATATTTCGGCGATCATACATGTCGCCATCATCAGGTGAACTGACGTACTGAGCTCCTGTGAACGTGCCGACACGGAGATCCGTACGCTATGGCTGCTCAGGGGGAACTGAGTTCGGTCGCGGCGGCGGCCGATTTAAATACCCTCCGCCCGCGGCGCGCCCCCTCCGCTGTCCGCGCCCCACGCCACGGTCGCGCGGTGGAACAGATTGCGACGGCATCTGAGATGACGTCGGAGTGATAGCTCTGTCCGCCGTGGTCGTCACAACTATACCTTTGCTCGATTTACTCTTGATTAACCCAATCGCTGGTTCCCAAGCCTTGCTAAGATTATAGCCACAGTCACGGTTTATGAGGTGGTCATTGGTACAAATTTCGATGGCCTCTCTAACAACGCTGTCCCAGTATCTCGACGCCTGTACCAGTCTTGCGCGGGACCCGCAGAGATGGTTTGTCAAGGAGACGTGAGAACTTGGCTGTTTGACGTCCCGTTGCCTTCATATGGGCGGAATCAGCTGCCACTCAGGTGACACCATCAATCCAATCCCATGAAAAAGAAGTGAAATTACTAGCCAGTTGCAAATGTAGTTTGAATAATTCCTGTGAGATAAACTGAAGGCTCCGGCGGGTGAATTGCACTCTGTCACGTACCAATGCGAAGACAACGCACACTGATCTGTATTTGCACGCAGACAGCTGCCACCACCCTTCACAGAGGAATGGGGTACTTAAAACTCTAGTACATAGGGCGCGCACTATCTCTGACGCAGAGAGTCTACCCCAGGAATTGGAACATCTGAGAACTGTATTTCGAAAAAATGGGTACTCAGAGTGGCAGATTCAACGTGCTCTTCGCCCAACCACTACAGCACAACCAGTGGAGATGGATGAAATCACGAGGGAGGAGGTAGGCACTGCGTTTATTCCATATACAGGCGCACTCTCGGGGAAAATCGCCCGCATTTTGAAGAAACACCGGGTCGGAACTGTGTTTGTCCTCCGAATAAAACTCGTGCACAGGTGGCGAGCGCCAAAGATGACCTCGGTCTGAGGAAGGCCGGCGTGTACCAGATTCCGTGTCAATGTGGCAAGTCGTATATTGGTCAGACGATGCGTACCGTCGAGGATCGATGCCGTGAACACCAGAGGCACACTCGACTGATGTATCCGAGTAAGTCGGCGGTCGCTGAACATTGTTTGTCGGAAAATCACACTATGGAGATGAACGCACGAGGATTCTGGTACAGACGTCGAGATACTGGGACAGCGTTGTTAGAGAGGCCATCGAAATTCGCACCAATGACGACCTCATAAACCGTGACTGTGGCTATAATCTTAGCAAGGCTTGGGAACCAGCGATTGGGTTAATCAAGAGTAAATCGAACAAAGATATAGTTGTAACGACCACGGCGTACAGAGCTATCACTCCTACGTCATCTCAGACGCCGTCGCAATTTGTTCCAAAGCGCGACCGTGGCGCGGGGCGCGGACAGCGGACGGCGTGCGGAGGGTATTTAAATCGGCCGCCGCCGCGACCGAACCCACTTCCCTCTGAGCAGCCATAGCGTACGGATCTCCGTACCGGCACGTTCAGAGGAGCTCGGTCCGTCAGTTCACCTGATGATGGCGACATGTATGATCGCCGAAATATTGTGCCCGTTGGACACTGTAGACCGGCAGTACACCCGTGGATATTTTGATTTTGCATGTCAATGATATTGATTGTTTAAGATGAAGCTCAAGTTGTACTAGGATGGAGAGGATGAACAAAAAATATGAAACCCGAGAAACGATGAAAACGAATAGGGATATCTGTGACAAGAAAAATAGCTGTTGCGCTTCGGCTATGCTAATAAGATCAATGCAGACAGGATACCAAATTGGATCATACGATGGATAGTACCCCATCCGAAGAAGAGGGGTCGCCCATCTGGTAAGGTGATGCGGAGAAGCTGTGGAAGGAACATGAACGCTGAAGAATGCCAAGACAGAAGGAGATGGCGATTGGGGGTGGAGAAACGGCGACAGCCGTAGATAATCCGCTAGTATAACGGAAGAAGAAGAACAAGAAGAAGGAATTGTACCGATAAAAGCAGGCTTGAATTTCTTGCTAATTTTCTGAAGTACAGCCTCAATCATTATTTACGCCTTGAAAGACATTAAGTGTTAAGACTTTCTAATACATTATATCTTGTAATTTTCCACCATTCACAACAAGTGATAAATTAAGTGATATAGGGCAGAATTAGCAACGCGAATTTGATTTGAAAATATTTTCCTTACGTTGGAATCCGCACCTGCTTAGAATCTGGTGAACTTCTTAGCATTGTGCAAGCTGTGAGGTAACAGGCGAGTCGTCGTGCCCTGAAAATGTTTTAAGTTCGGAGGAAGCAGTGGCCGAAAGGGCCACTTGGCGGGCGCGGTACCGAAGCAAGAGAGGTCCAGCCGCTTGGCTGGGAATCCCATGGTGACGCTATGTTGATGAAGGAGACACGTCGGGAGTGCCAAAGATGGCGGACTTTGTGAAACCTTAATGGCAGACATTTCACAGTTCGTATAGCAATTAACAGTAGTCAGATGAATCAAGATACGTCAAAAGGAAACACGTACATTACTATTATTTGCACGACGATTCTGATGGTGTAATCAGATTTTCAATATCTTTATTAATTTTAGTTTAGTATCTGACGGTAAATTATACGAGTGACACCCAGCAATGAATTTCCAAAATATAAAGGCTTCATCCGATTTTATCGAGCGCCATGTCATTAGAAAGCTATTAGTGTAAACGTAAATTGGTATGAATTACAGGCATGTAACTTGAATAGTACATGAGTTATTACAGTTCAAAGTGGTCGATTACTATCGATCGCGTCAGGCCATAAGTACTCCACAGTTACACGCAAAAAACGGTAGCAGCATACTTATAAATATATTTGTTGATGTATGTCTTTGTTTGTATCTGCTATATACTATTCATAAAGAAATTGCTGAAGTATTTACTGTGTTGTAGACAGCACAGAGACATTAGGCTACTGGCCTACCTTATGGTTCAAATGGCTCTGAGCACTATGGGACTCAACTGCTGTGGTCATAAGTCCCCTAGAACTTAGAACTACTTAAACCTAACTAACCTAAGGACAGCACACAACACCCAGCCATCACGAGGCAGAGAAAATCCCTGACCCCGCCGGGAATCGAACCCGGGAACCCGGGCGTGGGAAGCGAGAACGCTACCGCACGACCACGAGATGCGGGCGCCTACCTTATGTTCTATTCCTTTGATATATGTTTGTTTAATTTGTTTATGTATCTAATAATGTGTGTTAGAGCATGTTTATGGTCCAGCCATAGGAATATTTATATAATTTCAAGTTATTTAAGTATAACTCCAGTATTTCGTATGTTTCATTATGTTCGTGAGTGGGCGATGGCTTGAAGACAGGGCGGGAGCGCTCTAGCCAATCACAGCAATCGTTTCCGGAGAGGACACTGGCAGTTCTGGCAGTGCGGCAGTTCTGGACATTTCAACACAGGACACGGGGGTGAGTGCTGGACGCGTACAGTACAGTGCGACGGACGCACAGTCGGCGGAATGACTTGGACAGTGGAGCAGTTTGCGTGTGGTCGCGGAGGATAGAAATATTTCGGAGCGCCGACCTGTGCTCTTGTGTGATTTCCGTGGCTTCTGCAGTGAAGAGGTAGTGTGGGTTTAGAGGTGAATATCTCGCGAGCTATGTTGTCGTTCATAACTAATTACGTGCAGTATGAATCTATTGTTTTCCTGTTTTTCAACTTATAATTTACTTAATTGCTGGACCATCGACATCAATAAGTGATTTGCAGAAATATACCGCATTCTCAAAAGTACTTCTATTGTCGTACTTATCATTTAAAGTCGTTAAGATAATACCTGCAGATTTTATTTAATTGCAATGCTTCATTTATAAATTTATATGCTGCTTTCATAATTCTCAGTTGCCGAGTGATAGAAACCTTCGGCAAAGGACTTGGAAGAACAGTTGAACGGAATGGACAATGTCTTGAAAGGAGGATATAAGATGAACATCAACAAAAGCAAAACGAGGATAATGGAATGTAGTCGAATTAAGTCGGGTGATGCTGAGGGAATTAGATTAGGAAATGAGACACTTAAAGTAGTAGAGGAGTTTTGGTATTTGGGGAGCAAAATAACTGATGATGGTCGGAGTAGAGAGGATATAAAATGTAGACTGGCAATGGCAAGGAAAGCGCTTCTGTAGAAGAGAAATTTGTTAACATCGAGTATAGATTTAAGTGTCAGGAAGTCGTTTCTGAAAATATTTGCATGGAGTGTAGCCATATATGGAAGTGAAACATGGACGATAAATAGCTTGGACAAGAAGAGAATAGAAACTTTCGAAATGTAGTGCTACAGAAGAATGTTGAAGATTAGATGAGTAGATCACATAACTAATGAGGAGGTACTGAGTAGGATTGGGGAGAAGAGGAGTTTGTGGCACAACTTGGCTAGAAGAAGGGATCGGTTGGTAGGACATGTTCTGAGGCATCAAGGGATCACCAATTTAGTATTGGAGGGCAGCATGAAGGGTAAAAATCGTAGAGGGAGACCAAGAGATGAATACACTAAGCAGATTCAGAAGGATGTAGGCTGCAGTACGCACTGGGAGATGAAGAAGCTTGCACAGGATAGAGTAGCATGGAGAGCTGCATCAAATCAGTCTCAGGACTGAAGACCACAACAACAACAACAACAACAACAGAAACCTTCGACCATTCGACTCATGTGCGTATTCTTATCGTATACTGTAGACTCAGCAGTATTTGGCCTGTAATGCGGCGACTGCGTATCTCAGTCCCTAGACAACGAAACCAGCCAAAACTTTTAATATTGCAGCGTTGAGTCGGAGGGTACGTAGCTGAGGGCCACACCCCATCATCTTTCACTTATTATCTAAAAGCCCGCAAAGTATTTTGTTAAAATGAATACTTCCTTTCCAGTTACTACAGTCGTGTCGCGGATTTTAAGCCATTGTCAAGTGGTACGTGCTTACAGATGTGCGTCTACAAGAAATGTGCTCAGAGTACATTTTTATTTTGGTACACGTATGCATAGACAGACACCCAACACCTGCTGTGCCGTGTTTCTGCGGTAGAGTTCCACTCCCGCCTCATAAGGCGGAGCCAGGGCCGGAAGTGTTGCTCGATGCGGCGAGAGAGCGCGCGATTCGCCCACAGAACTGGCGGACAGCGCCAGGGCTCTCGAGAAGGAGCGGCCGCGGAGGGGCTGAAGAGTTTTGTGCGGAGGAGCCACGGGGGAGTCGGAACTTGGAGTGAGGGCCTCGGAAGGCGATGGGCCGCGGCTGGCTGACGACACTCAGATAGCGGCGTCGAGTGTGCAGAGGACGCGCCATCCAGTGCCGCCTCTGCGTCCCACAAGTTTGTGCCTAGGTTTGCGGTGGGCAGCGGAACAGCCCCAACTTGAAGGGAACGCCTTGGAAGTCGAGGCGCGGTTGCTGGCTAACAACACACAGATATAGACGTCTAATGGACAGGCGATGTGCCGTCCGAATTTCTCTCCAAGAAGTCTTCTCTGGATGTGCACGGACAGTGTCTGCCGCTTGTACTGTGTTCCCCCGAATTTAGGACTCCCCAAGGAAGCTAACCCTCCTACAGCGTCCTGCGACATCCCTATAGTGCAGTGGTTCCCAACCTGGGGTTGGTGGTAAAATGAAATTTTGTAAGAGGTGAATAGTAAACAATCCGATTCTGTTTGAGTCACGAAAATAAATTATTTTGAAAATATCACTACTATTATCACAATTCCGTAAGACTCCAATCTGGTTATATAAGTTATCAATAATTACTTTTTCTCGATTAGTAGCATTAATGTGGTGGAGGTTACAGAGTCCACACACTACACATACATGTTATTCTTCACCTACTACACATACATGTTATGCTTTGTCCCGTACATCGCTAATCATAAATGTGACACATATACGTAACAAATGCAAAATATCTCAAGAAAATGTCTTCTCCAAGTTGTAGATAGTTCCGGCAGTAGTCCAGAAATTGTTTCATTACTCGCTTCGAACAAGAAAACTGAATTAATTGACAGCACGATACAGCAGTAACTACATAAACGCTATTACAGTGCTGTACTCAGTATTATTATTACTATTATTATTAGAGTGGTTAGTCGTCCAGTTTCTGCCAGTTCAGAACTCAGGAACTCAGCAGTGGAGTGATTTGCGAATAGTAAGTGCAGTGAAAACGTCGGAATTTGTTTGAACTTAAATGGGTTTGCAGTGTGCAGGTCATGCATGTGCCGCAACGTTGAAGAGTAATGCAGAGGAAGCATGTTTTATAACAAATGTGTACACTCACTGTCGTTAGTTAGCTTTCGTTTCTGAGAAGGAGTTGTGGGCAGCACTTGCGATGCACCACGAATTCCTTTGTCATTCATTCTAACACAGAAACACACACATACATACACAAACGTCCATCATTTTAAAAATGAAAGTGTTCTAAGAAAAGTCTTTCATTCTACAGTTTAGTTAGTTGCTAAATCTGATATCTGATGATAATACGGTTGCGGGAGGGGGGTGGTGGGAATAGATGGCGGGGGGGGGGGGGGGCATGTGAAAGGGGGTACTAGCTAGTGACTCATTGCACTCAGGAGTAATGGTCTAGGAAAGGCAGGGGACCAGTGCTTTAGTGCAGTTTAAGCTTTCTCTTGGAGTCTCACTGGCATTTGGTTGAAACCTGCACGACTTTTAATTTGCGTGTGAGCCCCGCACTGCTGATTCCGCATGAAGTAGTACAGACGCTAATGCAAACGAATGGTTCAAATGGCTCTGAGCACTATTCGACTTAACTTCTGAGGTCGTCAGTCGCCTAGAACTTAGAACTAATTAAACCTAACTAACCTAAGGTCATCACACACATCTATGCCCGAGGCAGGATTCGAACCTGCGACCGTAGCGGTCGCTCGGCTCCAGACTGTAGCGCCCAGATCCGCACGGCCACTCCGGCCGGCTAATGCAAACAGAGTTACATAGTTCACATTGAATAGTATCGTTACAACTAATGTGTTTGGGAAATTCTGGGGCATATTTGCGTTTGGCTGGTTTGATCTCTTTATTGATTATGAGCTTCCTGCCTGACATTATTCTGTTATACTAGTCAATGCAAGTGATAACGGGTGTCACGTTTGATATGTCTGTCTAGTAACTATGTATATGTGCCTGCCTTATGAACTCGCTTCTTGGATTTAATTAGTTTTGTATAATTAAAATTTTAATTGCGAAGGGAGGGTTAGTAGTTTTAGGTTACGACTTCAGTGCTTTCACTTTTTTTCTTTTGGAAGTTTAGATAAATTCGAACCTGAAATCAACTGTGCCAAGGGTTGTTTATAATGTAAGCTGTAGAATGATGTAGTTCTACTGTTATTGATTCATTAATATTTCCTTGACTCTCACAATAGGTTTTTGGCACTATTTATTGCGAGTTTACTAATTAGAACCACTTAGATTACGTACTCCTTTTTAATAAAATATTCTGCCGTTGTTTGTTATTATTTTTGGTATTTCTGTTACTAATAAATTCTGTGTAACTACTAAAAGTAATATATTTCCTTAGCAGCAGTAATAGTTCCATTATCTTTCTAATATGTGAAGAACATGATGGGGCCCATAAACTAGTATAATGTCACTAGTCAAGCTCTATGATTATTTCAGTAGAAAAGACTAATTCAAACAAAGCTACTCCTTAATTTCACTTAGAATAGTTATTATTTTACTTTGCAAGGCAAGATATTCAATACTGAGCTCAGTTAACTTAAAAAAAGGAAACATTCATGAATATAATGATGAACACATGTTTAAAATGACCTTAATTTATTTGCCTTTTTATCGCCTGTGAAGCAGGTATTTTAGACAATAACATTTACACAATCTGGCAATGTATTCTTGCCAAACTATACTTTTCAATAAACTAAGAGTAATTAAACAAAATCCTACATGGCTTTACTTTTGTGGTTTAAGCTTTAACTGTTGCTACTCCTTTCACATTTGACAAACAAAAATAAATCACTTTGAAAACACTTGAAAGCAACAGTAGTTCACATAGAGCAGGATACTCGGTTTTAGTAACACTTAGGAGAGGACCTTGCATAGATTCGTGATCGGATAGAATATATGTTTCCGAACACAGATTTATAGCATTTGGAATATTAATAAATCCCTCACGCAATTAATTGGTCCATGCCCATATACATATCTGGCTGTATGAACTTTGAAAGGCACATTTGCATTTGGAGCTTTTCTTGGCAGAAATCGTAATTATAAGTAATAAAGAAAAGGAAAAATAATTTGAACCGTAGATGTAGTCTAGGCTTGTGAATCGTTGTATGCAACCGCTTGAAACATTTTAAGTGTTTTGATCGTCATATTATTGGCGAAAGGAGAGTCAGGTTTTGTTCTCTGGGTCTTGTCCACATCGGACGTATGTGGCACATTGCCCATTAATACTACATTATTTCATTACGTTATTCACGAGTTGCAACCAAACGGCACTCATAATAGCATGACGTAAGTGTAATAAGTTAAATTGTGTTGTTATTTCCGAATATACAGTTATTACTATGTATGTTTTTTTGTATCTTTAGTCACTGTAAGATTGTTGGGTGACATAGCGTAGCAAAAGCTTCCCTACTTCTAAGCAAAAAGTCGTCCAGCTCGATCCACCGTCGTCTTCGGGTGCTGTTCGATAACGGAGTCCGATTTGAGTGAAAACACGGAGAGAAGAAACACGGTTAAAAATACATGAACAGACCTTTAACAAAAATGCCATGCCCAAGTGCCGAGAGTCTGTATGAAACATACCTAACTAATCTGTAGACTTAATTGATATCTATTTAATATTCTTTACTATAAGTCATTGTATGGTCTCAGTGCAGCTACGAATGAAAAAGAAAGAAGAATTAAATTGGCGACTATATGTACGATATTGTCTTGCTTTTGTTGCATGTTTATTGAAAACTAAAAACGGGATACGAGACCAGAATACGTCAAATTACGGGACTATATGTACAAGGTAAGGCACCGTATGTTTACACCAGCAATTTTGCCCAAGCGCGTTGTATTATCGTAGTTTGCTTGGTATATCTGTCACAATTTTACGTTTCTGTAGCAGTGATTTTAAGCTACATCGCGGTTTCCAAAATTATTTTCATTATTCTTACAGTACAACAATACAGTTTTATCAGTTCACAATATAGCCGACTTTAGTTCTGTTCGACGTAATATGGCGTGCAGCCATTAGTATTCAAAATTCCACCATTACTTTAGACAGTTAATTTTCTTATTCTGACATTGTTGCACAGCGAGATTAATTTTTACATTTATTCTGGTTACCAATACGACTTTAAATTTTTATTGTGTCATACATTACGTGTGGCATGGTACTGACCAGAAAACAATTAGCAAAGATGGAGAACCAGAGACTGCAAACACAGAGGCAATCCGACTCTGACATGCCATTAAATAATGGAAGTGACATTACAGTTGACTCGAATACTAACGAACGACTATTCTAGTGGCGCAAATTTAGAAAATAGACTGTCTACAAGTAATACGCCTAAATCCAGTTCCCAACCCATTTTGATGTCTGACGTCATGTATAACGACGTGGCGGGGGCGGAACAGTTGCACATCACTAGTATTGCCAGAATGTTCGATGCTATTATGAAACAAATGGCTCAACATAAACAGGACATTGACGCACGTATCGACCAACATATGACGTCTATACGCGTCACTTTGAAAACAGATCATGATGAAGTAAAAGCATGACATAATGAAATTAAATCAGATTTAGCTGCACTTAGACGTCAAACGACTCTTTGTGTAGCCGTGTTGAGGCGATAAATAACTGACTGACTAGACAAATGTCCAACCTCAACGCAAAATTTTCAGAGCTTTCACTACACAAAAAAACACAAATAAAGATGTGACAGATATTCAAGCACAAGAAAACAATCTCAGTAAAAGATGCAAGTCTGTAGTTACTCAGATTAAATCTTATCCGGCAGTGCATGATGATATAAAAACGCGTGTTGCCGATGTCGAAAACAAGGTTGACACAATTAGCAAGCAGCTTCTGATAAAGTAAGACTACGCACTTACAAACATTTCTCATGCATCAATAGAGAATTTCAAAGTTGGCAAAGCAAAAAGATAGATATGTTGACGAGTAATTACAAGAAAAATTGCCTGCTGTTGTCCACGACACAGTGGTGGAATTTGTAAATAAAAAAAAAAAACTACGTAATCAGTCAAGCAGCACATTCTGCCGCAGCACAATCGAAACAGTTTCACAATTACGTACAACCAGTCTGCAATGACGGTAACAGCAACCAAAACATACAGTTTGGCAATGAATACATTTATGATGCTCACTCACAGCACAGTACGTACTCACAACAACAACAACAACAACAACAGTACACACCTCGACATGTCACACTTTATTGCAGTCGTGATAATTATCAACAACATTTTCCTTGCTATTCTCTAGTTGAACCTTACACCAATCATTCTGCAACTAAACATTGCTATAATGCCAAGGAAGGGGAGAGTCTCATAAAATACAGACAATTTTAGCCATTAATACCTGTTATACTTGAAAAAAGAATTGTACATCCTATAGTCTTTCTTAAAGCCTTCAGAAATGCATTTCTTCGTATGTGGAGTAACCATAAGAGGATATCTTATGTTGTCGGTTCTATCCAAGGCGACACAGCTGTATGGGCGTATAATGAAGCTGACAGATGAGTCACGTACGGAAAATTTGAGAGAGCCTTTTTATCTAAATTTTGGTCAGAATCTGTACAGGAACGACTTCGTAGGCAGATTGTAGATCCTGAACCATTCAATCCCAAACACCACAATTTGCTCCGGTATTTTGAGAAATATTTAAATATGGGACAGTTCCTTGACGAGTCGGTTGCGACACGCGACATCCTCCGCGGGTTTTCGAGGTAACAGTCGAGTTGTGGCACCCTGAAATATAATTCTAAGTTCGGAGTTGACATGACCGTGCGGGTAGTTCGACAGGCAGACCGCGTGGTGCCAGAAAAGAGGGGTAGCCCCAGCGCATCGTCCAGCGACTGTGTGGCTGGGAATTCCATGGTGAAGCTGTGTCGATGAAGAAGACATGCCGGGAGTGCCAAAGATGGCGGACTTTGTGAAACCTTAATGCCACACATTTCACAGTTCATATAGAAATTAATAGTAGCCAGAGGAATCATGATAATTCACAAAGAAACATGTACATTATCACTATTTGAAAGACGATTCTGATGGTGTAATCAAATTTTCAGTATCTTTATTAGTTTAAAGTTTAGTATCTGACTGTAAATTATACAAGTAACATCCATCAACGAATTTCCAAAATCGAAACGGTTCATCCGATTTTCTCCATCGACGTGTCTTTGTAAAGTGTAAACCTAAACTGGTATGAATTTCACGAATGTAACTTGAATAGTACATGAGTTATTGGAGGTCAAAGTGGCCGATTACTATTGATCGCGTCAGGGCGTAAGTACTCTACAGTTACACGAAAAACCGGTAGCAGCATGCTTATAAATATATTTATTCATCTATGTTTTTGTTTACATCCGATATATACTATTGATGAAGAAATTGGTCAATATTTTCTGTAATTAGAAAGCATAGAGATATTACGCTACAGGCCTTCTTTGTTTCTGTTTCTTTGATATACAGGGTGGTCCATTGTTAGTGACCGTGCCAACTATCTTACGAAATAAGCGCCAAACGGAAAAACTACAAAGAACGAAACTTGTCTAGCTTGAAGGGGGAAACCAGATGGCGCTGCCATAAGTCAAACGAATATCAACTGCGTTTTTTTAACAGGTACCCTCATTTTTTATTACATATTCGTGTAGTATCTAAAAAAAATGTTAATGTTTTAGTTGGACCACTTTTTTCCCTTTTTGATAGATGGTGTTGTAATACTTACAAACATATGTTTCACAATTTTAGACGAACAGTTGCTCACAGGTATGTTTTTTAAATTAAAATACAGAACGTAGGTACGTTTGAACATTTTATTCCGGTTGTTCCGGAATAAAATGTTCCGATGTGATACGTGTACCTTTGTGAACGTATCATTTCTGAGAATGCATGCTGTTACAGTGTGGTTATCTGTAAATACCACATTAATGCAATAAATGCTCAAATAGATGTGCGTCAACCTCAATGCATTTGGCAATACGTGTAATGAAATTCCTCTCAACAGCGAGTAGTTCGCCTTCCGTAATGTTCGCACATGCATTGACAAAGCGCTGACGCGTGTTGTTAGGCGTTGTCGGTGGACCACGATAGCAAATATCCTTCAACTTTCCCCACAGGAAGAAATCCGTGGACGTCAGGTCCGGTGAACGTACTTCGACGACCAATCCACCTCTCATGAAATATACTATTCAATACCGCTTCAACCGCACGCGAGCTATGTGCCGGACATCTATCATGTTGGAAGTACATCGCCATTCTGTCATACAGCGAAACATCTTGTAGTAACATCGGTAGAACATTACGTAGGAAATCACCATTTAGATTGCCATCGATAAAATGGGGGCCAATGATCCTTCCTCCCATAATGCCGCACCATACATTAAACCGCCAAGGTCGCTGATGTTCCACTTGTCGCAACCATCGTTGATTTTCCGTTGCTCAATAGTGCATATTATGCCGATTTACGTTACTGCTGTTGGTGAATGACGCTTCGTCGCTAAATATAACGCGTGGAAAAAATCTGTCATCGTTCCGTAATTTCTCTTGTCCCAGTGGCAGAACTGTACACGACGTTCAAAGTCGTCGCCATGCTATTCCTGGTGAATAGAATGCAATAGCTGTTGATGTAGCGTTCTCAACACCGACGTTTCTGAGATACCCCATTCTCGCACAATTTGTCTGCTACTGATGTGCGGATTAGCAGCGACAGCAGCTAAAACACCTACTTGGGCATCATCATTTGTTGCAGGTCGTGGCTGACGTTTCACATGTGGCTGAACACTTCCTGTTTCCTTAAATAACGTAACTATCCGGCGAACGGTCCGGACACTTGATGATGTCATCCAGGATACCGAGCACCATACATAGCACACGCCCGTTGGACATTTTGATCACAATAGCCATACATCAACACGATATCGACCTTTCCAGCAATTGGTAAAAGGTCCATTTTCACACGGGTAATGTATCACGAAGCAAATACCGTCCGCACTGGCGGAGTATTACGTGGTACCACGTAGCAATACGTTTGTGACTATTACAGCGCCATCTACCACAAAGCGAAAAAAGTGGCCCAACTGAAACATTACGTACTACACGAATATGTAATAAAAATGAGGGTTCCTATTTAAAAAAAAACGCAGTTGATATCCGTTTGACCTATGGAAGCGCCATCTAGCGGGCCAACCATAGCGCCATCTGGTTTCCCCCTTCAAGCTAGACAAGTTTCGTTCTTTGCAGTTTTTTCGTTTGACGCTTATTTCGTGAGATATTTGGCCCGGTCACGATCAATGGACCACCCTGTATGTTTATTTAAATTGTTTATGTATTTAATAAAGTGTGTTACAGCGTATTTATGGTCCAGCCATTGGAATATTTGTTTAATTTCACGTTATTTAAATGTAAATCCTGTATTTCGAATGTGTATCATTATGTTTGTGAGTGTGCGTTGTCTTGGAGACAGGGCGGGAGCGCTCTAGCCAGTCACAGCGATCGCTCCAAAAGGAACATTTGGGGAGACTGTATGGGGGTGCGGCGCTAGGGACAGGACAGCACAGGATACGGGGAGTGCTGGACGTGAAGGCGAAACGTAGAGCCGCGGGAAAGACTTGGAGAGTGGAGCAGTTTGCGCGTGGTGGCAGGAGTAGAAATATTTCGCAGTACCGACTTGTGCACATGTGAGATTTCCGTGGCTTCTTCAGTGAAGACGTAGTATGCATTTAGAAGAGAATATCTTGCGAGCTTTGTTGTTGCTCATAACTAATTACGTGAAGTATATATTATTCAAATTATATTTTAATTAATTGCTGGACCATCGACACCAATACGTGTTTTACAGTAATAAAGGGCATTCTTAAAGATACTTCTGCTATCTTACTCCTCATTTAAAGTCATTGAAACAGTACCTGCAGAATTTATTTAATTGCAGTCTTTCATTTATAAATGTCTTTATTACTTTGTAAATTCACAATTGCCAAGTGATATGGACCTTCGGACATTTGATTCATGTGTATATTGATATTGTATACTCTAGACTCAGCATTATTTGGCTTGTAATGCGGCAACTACATATCCCAGCCCCTAGACAACGAAACCAACTAAAACTTTTAATATTTCTACTCTGAATCTGTGGATATGTAGTTGACGGCCACATCACATTTTATTTTATTTGAAAGCCCGCAATTGGTGGCTCGTCCAGGATTTGTGCCCTGCAAAGTGGTAATTCCTTTGTTCTCTGTTATTCATTGTACTATGCGAAGTGTAAAAACGTTTGCAAAACCGGTAGAGATTTCTGTAGAATGAACCTCTCTGAAAACACAAGTTAGGTTTCTGAAAATAGTGAAATTACGCAGTAATTTTCACAACTAACACATGCTATCGATAGAGGTCCTACCTAATCTATCACATTAAAGGCAATTTACGTGGGGGCTCAGAGTCTGAATAAGAAGAGTGCATGGAACAGTAGCGGTTAGCGCGTTTAACAGACAGCGGTATCGGAGACGGTTGGAACACATGGTAACCGGCAGCAGCTACAGTTACATTAGGCGATTTCTCCAGTGACGGATGCAGATCAACAGCAGTACGACGGAAGCATCTTCGAGTACTCCAGGGCAGTCTTCAATGTCATCTTCCACTATAACCGACGGCATCACCATGGCCTGTGCAAATATTAAGATAGTGTTTGACTCTGAAGTTCAAGATCCACTTATAGATCTCGCGAGTATAAAACAATCACCTAGTATGTGTAATTCTGAACACGGAAGTGAGCCGGTTAGTCTGAAATCAGAGCGCGAAAGTGTAATTAGTAGGAATTCAGGCAAGGGGAATGAATGTGGGGCAGACATGATGTATCAGCTAGTGCAAATGATCCAGGAATTGGGAAATAATATGAATGCAATGGCAAATAATATCAGTACAATTCGAACGGATATGGGTACAATGCGAACTGAAATAGGTTCCGCTGCAAAAGATGAAGTTGAAAAAATTGTGGGTAACCTTGGAAAAGTATTTGATGATAAATTAAAATGTGTCTGAGTGGATATGGGGAAAATTACAGACTAAGTTGAATAGTAAAATCTGAAATAACAGCAGTGGAAAAAGATCTTGGGGAAAAATGGATAAGATACGGACGAAACTTGGAGGCAAGGTAAGCGACTTTATAAAAGTGCAAGATGCTCATAAAAGCAATATAAATTTAGCAGTTAGTGACATTGCCAATCGTGTAAGTGAAGGGGAGAAAGGAGTGGGCAAAATTAAATATAAAATAGAGTGTCGTATCTTTAGTGAAAATGAAATTAAAAAACAAATGCAACAGATAAAAAGTGATTTAAATTCGTTAGCCTTCCAACAGACTACAGCGGTTATAAATATCCCTTGGGCAAATAACGAATCTGTGAAATTTACACATATAACGGAAGATATCACCCAATAAATTTCTTGGCTGCGTGTAGGGACGTTTTTGCTCACGGCATGTCGGACGAAGGGAAAATAAAGTACGTTTAACGGTATTTGGAGGGAGACCCATAGTCTTGGGCAAATGTTAAATGGAGTTCGTGAGAATCGTACAAAGAGTTCGATAAGTGTTTTTTGAATAAATTTTGGAGTGAGGGAAAACAGACAAGGATCCAAAATGAATTTTTAAATGGCCAAGTTACAGGTACGTTAATGGGACGATGAGAGATTTTTGACAGCGCGAACTTGGAAAGCTTATGCACGTGAAACATCCATTGGGGGTTTTAACGGAAATCACCACATTAAAAAGGCGATTACCCGAAAATCTGCAGTGGGATCTTGTCCATAGTACATGTGATTCCATGGACAAATTTCTAGAATTTGTAGAAAATTTAGAGAGGGCTTTGAAGTCCAAACCTCAGAGCAAACCGCCTGTAATTGTGGCCGAGCGGTTCTAGGCGCTACAGTCCGGAACTGCGCTGCTGCTACGGTCGCACGTTCGAGTCCTGCCTCGTGCATGGATGTGTGTGATGTCCTTAGGTTAGTTAGGTTTGAGAAGTTCTAAGCCTAGGGGACTGATGACCACAGATGTTAAGTCCCATAGTGCTCAGAGCCATTCCAGAGCAAGCCGGATGGTAGTTATCGAAATGGGAATCCAAATAATCATTACCAAAATAATAATCGTGAGAGATATCAAAGGAATTCTCAGGGAGATAGTAGCTGGAATGAGCAGAATGATTGGAGAATGAACGGGAGTGATAACGTCCGCGACCGGGACCCAAATAAAGAACGTGGATTTGACGGGGGAAATTCGCGCGAAGTGCAATCGCGTAACAACCGGTCGGGAAACATGTTCGCCACATCTCAGGTCCGAGGATGGCGATCTGAACAGGCGATGAAAAGGACTGGAGATAATGGTAATGGTAGAAATGTTGGTAGGTTTGGAGAAAGGCAACAAATATGTAATATGGAGTATGTTAAAGACAAGGGCTATGTAGGTGGCTGTTTCAACAAAAGCAGGCGCGAACGGCGGCAGCATAGATTTGTGATACCGAGAGATTTAAGTAAAAGTAATGGGAATAAATTTGCGGGGAACGATGTAAATTATGATTGTGTAATGAATGAGTGTGTGAATGGTGACGGTTGGAAAGATTCAGTGGTTCAAAGAGAAGTTAAAGAGGAGATGAATTTTGTGAAAGCAAATTGTGTGGAGAGTTCTGAAGAGATATTAGCAAATAGTAGCAATTGCAGTAAGGAAGGTGTTGTAGTAGCAAGTATTTGTGAGACGGCGAAAAGCGTCGATGTTAGTGAACGCGGCGTGGCTTTGGTCTCGCCAGCTGCAAGTGATGATGATTGTGTTTCGGCGGAAAGCGTCAATGTTACTAAGGGAAGCTTGGAGGCTTAGCATTGGTCTCGCCAGCAGCTGAAGTTGAAAATGTATCTGCTGAGGTAGATTATTTCTGTTTAAAGGAACAGAGTAATGATAATTTATGTAATGATGTAAAAGCTGCCGGCCGGTGTGGCCGTGCGGTTCTAAGCGCGTCAGTTTGGAACCGCGTGTCCGCTACGGTCGCAGGTTCGAATCCTGCCTCGGGCATGGATGTGTGTGATGTTCTTAGGTTAGTTAGGTTTAAGTAGTTCTAAGTTCTAGGGGACTGATGACCACAGCAGTTAAGTCCCATAGTGCTCAGAGCCATTTGAACCATTTTTGATGAAAAAGCTACTGGAGGAAGGAATTTACGCGTTCACGAATGAAGGCGAAACGAAACTTATTGATGAATGTGTAGATCTAAAACGTTTGTCAGAGTATGAATGTGAGACTGTATGTAAAGTAAGATCGTGGGTTAATGTGGATGAAAGGGGTGTAGAAATGGCAGTGTGTGCTGATTTTTGTCTGATCACAGCGAAATGTAACAAGGCTGGAAGTGCCAAAATTGTATGACAACGTAGCAGCATTTTGTGTAATGTAGCGGCGGAAGATAAAGCTGTGTACAATTCACGTAATGTTAATTTGTCGGCGGAGGAAAGTATGGTTTCTGATGTGAATTTATGTAGTGGTATTATATCCAGAAGATTAAGTGTTTAACAGTGAACTGATGTGTAATTTTGTTGAAGCTGCAAGTGTAGATATTTTGGAGAGGAAAAACAGTAAAGTTGTGCATGCTGTGGGTAGTGAATCGCCGAAATGTGTGGAAGAACTAACAGAAAATTTAGAGAGGGCTGAAGTTAATAGTGTGGAGGGGGATAGTTTGTGTAATTAAGTTCGTACAAATTGGTATATGAAGGAGGAGTGTGACTCTAATGAGACTGATTGGCGGTAGAACGTTACGATCGTTGCTGCCATTATGTGGAAACGAGAGAAGTTTAAAATTGCTAAGGGTGTATAGAGAAAGGGCAGAAGTGAAAAGCTGTTCTAATCTCTAATTAGTGGTAGTAATTCAGGAGGGATAATTAATATGTTTATTTGGCGATCCTTTAGTGATTTTAGTTTATTGCGGAACTGTACATCTGCGAAAGGGGGAAGTTTAGGCACTGAGGGTGCGTGGAGGTCAGTGACCTCGTGGATTTAACTAAAATATGAATTGATTTATGCTTTGTATTAGAGTGTGGCAAAGAATTTAGTTGTCAATTTGAAGGGTATTAAAATTGTAATTGTATGTGCACGCAATTTTTGGTGCGTGGAGGTACGAAGGATTGATTAATCAATTAAATAGAACTTATGGGAATTTGAGCTTACTGTGATTCAGTTGTTTGCCTTGTGACTTTGTTCCTAAAGCATCGTAGTCCGCTGGAAGGAATCTTTAGCAAGGATCCTGGTTGGTTTTGGGAAATGGTTTGTTGAAGGGTCTCTACTTTTGGTGTTCGTTATAGACAGATTTGTCACGATAAACGGTGGAACTCGGAATTCAGAGGCAGACACGATTTCTGCGAGGCACTTGGTCCAAAGACTGATGTGAGTTGATCAATACTTCGTACGAAAGTCCGTGTGAGTGGGTGTAGTGCGACGGAAAAAAATTAGTACAGGAAGGCGCCTTAGAGCTGAGTGAGGGACACAAGAAGTGCTTACAAAAGTCATCATTTAAAGTCGTTAAAATAGTACCTGCAGAATTAATTTAATTGCAGTCTTTCATTTATAAATGTCTAAACTACGTTCAAAATTCGCAATTGCGAAACGTTCGACCATTTGATTCATGTGCATATTCATATTGTATACTGTAGATTCAGCAATATTTGGCTTGTAATGCGGCAACTACGTATCCCAGCCCCTAGACAACGAAACCAACCAAAACTTTTAATATTTCTACTCTGAGTCTGTGGGTACGTAGTTGAGGGCCACATCACATTTTATTTTATTTGAAAGTCCGCACATTGAAGCCAACACGCGTTTAATATCAAAGAAAAACCTCTGCACATCGCAGGCAACGACGCAGAGTATTTCCTCACAGTGCTCGATTCTGTTGATATGCTTTACGAGGACCAGCGCTACGAACGGCAAAACAGCTACTACAGTGTTTACACTAGTGCCATGCAGAAAACGCAGGGTAGCTAACCCAGATCCTGCGCGTCGGCTGCTGTCAGACAAGCAACCCAACAGAATCATCCCGTTCAAATAGCAAATGTATGTACACAACAGAACCAACATGCTCAACACAGCACAAACAGCAATTACAGCGCTTCTTATGCTACTGGCGATAATCCAAATAAGATACAGCGCAACAGCAACAACAACAACTACTACTACTACTACGGTAATAATAATTATCAGAATGGTAACAATCTCCAAACAAGCAACAGAGCTGGAGTAACAACAACTACGCTGCTCAGTATCAAAACACTGCGACACCACCGCAGCATAGCAATAATACACGCCAGCGCCAATTGCCGCCACCGGAAATGCAAACTCGAAACTGGAATGCATCTACGAACCCGCAGGTGAGTCAAAACATGAAAACGTAACGACCCCCACAGTTCAGAGACTGGAATAAACAATACTCAAATGTAAATGTTACCGAAGTTCAAATTCAAATGGCTCTGAGCACTATGGGACTTAACATCTTAGGTCATCAGTCCCCTAGAACTTAGAACTACTTAAGCCTAACTAACCTAACGACATCACACACATCCATGCCCGAGGCAGGATTCGAACCTGCGACCGTAGCAGTCCCGCGGTTCCGGACTGCAGCGCCTAGAACCGCACGGCTACCGTGGCCGACGTTACCGAAGTAACTAGTGATACTCCACCTCCGTCTGTGCCTGCACCCACTACAAATGTGACGACGTTCAACTAAAAACAGTTACTACTGTTCCCCAGGTCGTGGCTGTGGGTGAATTGGGGGCGACTTCAATTAAAATTTGCTATTTGACACACTCACTTTGCAACGGCACAATGATCATGTACCTGACAGTTGAATACAGCAACCATTGTTACTTATACGGTATAATCATGACGAATACTTGTCTGATGAACTGTTACAAGTGAACACACAATGTCGTTCATCATCCAGTGAAATTGTTTTGGACTCAGCTAGTGGTGTTGTGGGTGGTATTCCCACTACTATTATTCTGGACACAGGAGCGGCTGTTAGTGTCTTGTACTATGATTTTTATTAGAAAATGTGCGAGTTTGAACTCGTACCAGAGTGTCCTGTCCAGAACAGTAAAATTTTAACTGCCATAGGCAATAAGTCTTCTAGGGTTAAGAAACAGATATTTATGGCAGTCGAGGTAGGTAACGGAATCGTACAATGGCCATTCCTCGTCGTTCAAAACCTGGCCACTAACTGTATTTTCGGTTTAGATATATTGTGCTAGAAGGACAGCACCATTGACTTCTCCCAACGTAAGTGTGTATTTAGAGATAAGGGCAGTGAAATTTCAAGTGACCTGGGTGCCAGGACTCGGAAGCACGACAAATACTGTACAGGATACAAGATTCAGTTAATACAGGACACTGATGATGTTGACACAGAGACACACACACCTGATGCCGAGTTTGAGGACTTTAAAGCTTTAATTAGTAATAAGTTGTCAGAAAACACAGCTGTCACACATGATGAACGTAATGAACTTTATGATGTTTTTTACATGTATATACAGGTATTTGGCAAACGCCCAGGTGCAGTCAACACACGTTTATATGAATAGATGTTACACCTCACCAGATTTTGTTCCACAAAACCAATAATGTGTCACTATCCCAAAGACCTGCTGTTTGGCACGAGCTGAAACAAATGTTAGAGTGGAAAATTATCGAACCTACCACGTCACCTTACTGCAGCCCTTTACTTGCAAGAAACCCAACGGGAATATCAGAGTTGTTTTAGATGCTCGTGCAGTTGATGAGATTATTTTACTTGTTCGCACGAAACCTGAGAATTTAGAGGGGCAACTCCAGAAATTTTAGATTCTAAGTATTTTTCTGCGATAGATCTGACCACTTCGTTCTGGCAAGTCCCAATCATGCCAGATTCTAGAAAGTATACTGCATTTATATTCGGGGGCGAACCTTCAATTTTGTGTCCTTCCCTTCGGTCTCAACATCAGTTCAGGCGTGTTTATCACCGCATTGTATACTGTACTTGGTGATGAATTGATTGAATCAGTTACTCACTACGTTGATGACCTGCTCATAGTAAGACTTGGTCTGAGCACACTGATACTTTGCAAAAGATTCTACATAAATTCGCACAAGCTGGAGTGACAGTTAATCTCAAAAAGTCGAAATTTGCTTGCAGTGAAATTAAGTACCTTGCACTATGCTCAGGGTATACGACCTGACCCGAGTCGGTTAAACGCAATCAGGAATTTTCCTAGTCCACGGACTAGAAAGCAATTTATATCTATCCTTGGACTTTGTTCTTTCTTTCGGCGACTTTTACCACACCAACTTTTAATCAGCAAACATCTATGGAACCTACTCAAAAAGAATCAGATATGGATATGGTCTGACAAGTGTGAAAAAGACTTTGCGCTAACGAAAACATGCTTAATACTATCAAACATTTTGTATCACCCTGATATTAATTTAGATTTTTGTATGACATGTGAAGCCTCATCCTATGGCTTAGGCTCTTGTTTGTTTGAAGTTGTAAAGAATGGAGAACAATAACATGTGAAAATTATTAGTATTGCGAACTGCGCACTTAGTGAATGTAACGCACATACTCTAGCACAGAACTTGAAACATTCTTTATAGTGTGGCTCTTTAATAAATTCTATTATAATTTGTATGGTAAGCACACTAGAATTTATACTGACGACCAAGCTCTCACATTTCTGATAATTTGTAAGCTCCAGAATGAGATTTTCACTCTGCAGCGGAGTGTGCGCTGATATGAAACTTCCTGGCAGATTAAAACTGTGTGCCCGACCGAGACTCGAACTCGGGACCTTTGCCTTTCGCGGGCAAGTGCTCTACCATCTGAGCTACCGAAGCACGACTCACGCCCGCTACTCACAGCTTTACTTCTGCCAGTACCTCGTCTCCTACCTTCCAAACTTTACAGAAGCTCTCCTGCGAACCTTGCAGAACTAGCACTCCTGAAAGAAAGGATATTGCGGAGACATGGCTTAGCCACAGCCTGGGGAATGTTCTGGAAACATTCCCCAGGCTGTGGCTAAGCCATGTCTCCGCAATATCCTTTCTTTCAGGAGTGCTAGTTCTGCAAGGTTCGCAGGAGAGCTTCTGTAAAGTTTGGAAGGTAGGAGACGAGGTACTGGCAGAAGTAAAGCTGTGAGTAGCGGGCGTGAGTTGTGCTTCGGTAGCTCAGATGGTAGAGCACTTGCCCGCGAAAGGCAAAGGTCCCGAGATCGAGTCTCGGTCGGGCACACAGTTTTAATCTGCCAGGAAGTTTCAATTTGTAAGCTGGCACACCCCAGATTATCAAGTTGGGCTTTATCTTTGTAAAGCTATTCCTTTGAAATTATATATATTAAGGGTACAGACAAAATCATTGCCGATACTTTATATTGTCTGCCTCAAGGCTTGAATGAGTGTAACTCTTACCCGGAGAAAGAGAATGATTACCAAATACTTCTTATGTAGGATAAGCAATATGACAAGTATTATCTCGACTCATGTAGAAATATGTCAACGTTACAGAAATCTGATCCTGACTAGAATAAGGTAAGAGCTTTACTCACGAATCAACCTGACCATCGTCTGTACAACCGATATCTGATACATAATAATTTTATCGCTGCCATCTTGAAGCCACTACTTGGTGTGTTTTTAGCCCTAAGGACTCTGAACGCAACCTAATTCGGCACACACATTTTGTTTGGGGTCATTGTGGTCCCAAGAAGTGCCTAGCAAAGCTTAGTACCTGTTGCTTCCTTAGCAATATGAGACGTAAGATCCACAGTATACTCAAAATATGTGCGATCTGTCAAAAATGTAAACCGCTGAACTTGTATACGAAGACTGATTTGCATTCTATTCTACCCAGTAAACCTCTAGAAGTTGTAAATTCTGACATAAGTGATCCACATCCTACAAGCAGTGGTGGTGTGAAATATATTTTTGCATTTTACGATTTATTCTCCAAGCATGTTAAACTGTATGCTGTGAGATCTGCTACAGCCACTGCCATCATTCTTCGCTCGTGTGACTACATTCCTCACGTGGGAAAACCAAAAGCTATTTTATCCGATAATACTGCATACTGTGCTGGGTACAAGTGACATAAATTTCTCAAAGACAGTGGTATTACGAGTATTTTTATCTCAGGATATAGTCCCCAGTGTAATCTCACTGAATGTGTATTCCATGGGGTTAACAGATTTATGAGAACCTACCTTTCTACCAAACATACCGAATGGATAACATGTTTGTCTGTATTTGAAGAGATACACAACACCCTCAATGTTTATGAAACTCCGTACACTCCCAATGAGCTCGTGTTCGATCGCAAAGAAGACAACGATTGGACAACGCCGTCAACAAAACTTTCTTTTCATCGAACAACACGTGACGAAAAGGTAATGGAAGTCTGTGCAACGCTGACTGTGGAAGCCAAAATTAGGAGATAAACTTATGTGCGCACTGCCAAGAGGAAGCAGGAATTTTAAGCTGCTATGTTAGTGTTTTTGCGTACTCACCATAAGATGTCTGCTCTTAAGCGGCGCAACGTGAAGTGGCGTCTGCTGTACGACAGTCCTTATGTTGTCAGCATTCCGCATCCTGGTGCATATCTGCTGCAGCATCCCAAAACAAACAGAATTATTGGACTATATGAGCACTGTGATCTTAGAGTATACTATGCTCAACAGTGAACACATCTATGGATCATCCTTTAAGTTATACACAACTAGCAAATACACATACCTCACAGTTCTTCTACAAAGAAGCTATGTGGTATAAGAGTTTCATTTCAGCTGTTCTTGTCAGCAGCAGAAGGAGAATACTTACAGCAGCCACTTAAAATCTTAAAGCAAATTTTATATTAACTTTCATACAGGTGTGAAGAACATATGTTTTCAGCCTACGAGATTGACTATCTGCACCGTTAGTCTTAGATTACTAACGACTGATTGGCATGAATACTTCATCATTCTACACCCTTACAATTTCACCTTGAAACTGATTGGATACGCATCTCACCACTGAACACACACACTTACGAGTAGCTAAGGCCATGCTTACACTGTACACGTACACTCGTGTCGCGAGTATTTTCTGTGTTTGATGTTTGTTCATTGCTGTTATTTGCTTATTTATAGTTGAACACTTGGTCTTATTGCTGGTGTGGAATGTCGTGATTAATCCTCCTCTATTTCAGGTGACATTATCTACAAAAGCAAAACATAGATCTAAACTTGTAATGATTCTAAATACTGTAAATATTGTAAACTTGTGTAACTTATGTGACTAATCACACATGTCTGAAGAGAGATGTGCTTCAATGTTTATCTAAAGCCAATATGTAATATGTTTGTATGTATTTGTACCTACGCAAAAAAACCTATATGTAACATTTTATTATGTATTTATTTGTATGTAGATAAAGCTAAATGATGTATGCTCACTTGTATATGTTACCTGTACTTGTTACATGTGCCCATGTGGGAAAAGTATGAGACTTCCACAGCCTGAAACTATGTTTGACGCTAACTACACGTCGCTGAGCTTGTAACTACGATGAAACTGGTGTGCAAAACCGCATAAGTGAAAAAGACTATTCATGATATTTTGCTATGCATATAGACGTGACGAACTCTTTATGTTTGAAATTTGTTTACAAACTATTAATGTAAAATCGTGTTACGAATTCTTTGCATAAAGACTTGTCAACGGTCACATGTTCTACGTCACAATTACTTGTGTTCGAATATTTTTATATCGCCTAACGAACTGAGTACGTAAAAAACAGTCATATTGAAGTGCTCCGACACTTGTGAGTGAATCGCAAATTGACATTTACTGCGCTGCATCTCTGTATATCTGCGTCTCTGCAAGTCTGAATAGCAATAACTGGTACCTTACTGCACCTACGGTCGCTGTATTCCAAAGCGAGGAAGACCACTCGACGGGTGGAGGAATTTTGGACGGGTGCTCAGGGAGCAAGCAATACGTTCTTGGAATTGACGGACACTCTCACTCGATCTAACCGAGGATCGACGCCAGCATCGTGCCACCCGAGGTCCTGGTTCCATGTCTTCACGAACTTATGCTGTGGAATGGGAATAGTCTTCTATCTGGCGATGTACGACCTACGGCAATAAACAGTGACATCACTCTAAATAAACAGTGCAACCAGAGCAAAAATATAAATTGTGCTACGAGTGATCGCGCATGCATCTGCATCAACACTGCTAACTGTGACATTTAACTGGCACAAACAATGCTCACCTTTATTGTTTTATCGTATGAATACGATTCATAGAACTGTGAACGACGATACGTCGTAAAAAGACGTTATATCTGAAACAAAAAGATATTTCAAGCGCAATACTGTGCGAAAGAGACTATCGGCAATAAGGATTTGTAATTACATGATTAATGAATGTTGTAACTTTAGGATTTTGTACCTGTTTTAGATGTTAATCCACATTTGTAAAATCTATGACGATAAATCTTGCGACGTCTTGTGAACATGGACACTCGGACTGATTATAAAGCATGTGTCGTGTGATGAACTTGCTTCGCGACGGCTGCGCATGCGCGATGGGCGCAATACCAACATAAAACAGTTATAGGCGCCCGCGCCACATTCAAACAATCAAAATTGTTGCGTGCAAATATGATATTACGATATGTATGGTATATATGATAAGCATGTGTATTTGTAGACTTATATATATATATATATATATATGTATATATATATATATATATATAATGTGCTTTAGAGTGAGTTGCTCGCCAACAGATGTGTCCTTCTGCCTGGCAACTCAGAGGGCAGTTCAAAGGCACATTTGCAGGCACAGCTTTTCTTAGCAGAAATCATAATTATAAGTAATAAAAAAAAAATAGAAATAATTTGAGCCATAGATATAGTCCATGGCTGTATAAATATTGTTGGCAGCCGCTGGAAACATCTGAAGAATTTTGATCGTTATACAGTATTATTGGCGAAATAAGAGTCACCTTTTGTTTTCTAGGTTTTGTCCACATCGGACGTATGTGCCACACCGCCATTAATACTACATTATTTTATTATTTTATTTACGAGTTGCAACCAAACGGCACTCGTAATTGCATAACGTATGTGTAATAATTTAAATTGTGTTTTTATTTCAGAATATAGTTGTTACTAACCTACGTATGTTTTATTTTGTGTCGTCTTTTCAAGATTGTTGGGTGACCTGGAATGGCAGAAGGTTTCGTACTTTTAAGCAAAAAGTCACCAGCTCGGTCCACCTTCGTCTTCGTGTGCTGTTCGATAACGAAGTCAGATTTTTAGTGAAAACACAGAGAGAAGAAAACGGTTAAAAATACATGAACGGACCTTTAACAAAAATGCAACGCTCGAGCGCCGAGAGTCTGTATGAAACATATTTTACCAATCCGTAAACTTAATTGATATCTATTTAATATTCATTATTATAATTCATTGTATGGTCTCAATCCAGTTACGAATGAGCAAACTAAAAAAATTATAATAATCATTAAAAAGTTGGAGACGCAGAGGCGAAGTTTTGGTTGCAAGCGACATGGCGGCTAACTGGACTCAAGGCCCTTCAGGTTCGAATGCTCTATAAAATTCCTTGTAGACGTCGGATTTTCCACATTTTAGAGCCATTCCTCTTTGCCGAGAATACCAAATAACAGCCAGATCCACATCCGAGGCAAAATTTCCTTGTAAAGCAGCTTCGAATTGCCTCTCTTGGCACCGTCGAAGTGTACCGTGCTACGACTAGTCACATAATGCGTACCGTACCCACCAAGGAGCCGCCCAGTTCGACAGCCGAAAACTTTTACATCGCGCCATGCCACTTCCGTTGCGGAGGACTTCACTACGTCTTTCACATTTTACAATACAAATGCCCTAAGCATGAACCACATTCCAATTAACATTGTCTTTGTTATAACTGTACACATATTATAAAAATTCATTCTTTATATATATATATATATATATATATATATATATATATATATATATATATATATATATATTACAAAACTCTAAATTTCCTGTTACGAATCAATGTCTTTAAATAACAAAGAATATACACTCCATAATTGCAGATACACAGTTACATAACTTAAACCTACTTCTAATCGACATAAGTGTGACAAGTTGAAGAGCAGTGGACGTATCTAAAAAGCGCACATCACAGTAGTTGGAAAGAAAAACATAGGTCACAGAAGGTAACTGCGCTGAAACCAAGTGTAAACAAAAAGTACTTGAGCCGGTCGCCGAAAGAAGGAAGTATGTTTAGAGAAATTCAGGAACACAGAAATACAAGTCATACAGAAGTGAAAGAAATAGGAGATGTAGAGGAGGTCAGCCGAAATGGCTGCAGGAAAAATGTGAAGAAACAGAAAAAGATATGGTTGTCGGAAGGACTGACTCAGCATATAGTAACGCCAAAACAGCTTTCGCTGAAATTAAAAGCAAAGGTGGTAACATTAAGAGTGCATAGAGAATTTCACGGTTAAATGTAGATGAGAGAGCGGATAAGTGGAAAGAGTACATTGACGGCGTCTATGAAGGGGAGGACTTGTCTGTTGACGTGATAGGGAAGAAAAAGGAGTCGATATAGAAGAGATAGGGGATCCAGTACCAGAATCAGAATTTAAAAGAGCTTTGGCAGGCTTAGGATGAAATAACGCGGAGGACAGATAACCTTCTATCGGCATTTCGAAAGTCATTGGGTGGAGTGGCAACAAAACTATTATTCATGTTGGCGTGTAGAAGGTATGAGTCTCGGAGATATACCATCTGACATCATCCACACAATTGTGAAGATTGTCAGAGCCGACAAGTGCGAGGATCATTGCACAGTCAGCTTAATAGTCATACATCCAAGTTGCTGACAACAGTAACGTACACAAGAATGGAAAAGAAAATTGAAGATATGTTGGGCGACGATAAGCTTGACTTCAGCAAACGTAAAGCCACCAGATCGGCAGTTCTGGCGTAGCGGGTGATACTGGAAAGAAGACTGAAGAAAAATCGAGGCACGTTCATAGGACGTGTCGACCTAGAAAAAGCGTTAGACAACGTAAAGTGGTACAAGAAGTTCGAATTTCTGAGAGAAATTGTGGTAAACTCTACGGAAAGACGCGTAAGATACAGTATGTACTAGAGCCAAGAAGGAACAACGCGAGTGGAAGACCAAGAACGAAGTGCTCGGATTCAAAAGGTTCTATAACGTGGTTGTAGTCTTTCACCTCTACTGTTCAGTATGTACATCGAAGAAGCAATGACGGAAATGAAAGAAAGGCTTAAGAGTGGACATAAAATTCAAGGCGGAAGGATATCAATGATAAGATTCGCTGATGACATTGCTATTCTCAGTGAAAGCGAAGTAGAGTTACAGAATCTGCTGAATGAACAATCAAATGAGTACAGGACTGAAAGTAAATCGAAGAAAGACGAAGGTAATGATAAGTAGCAGAAATACGAACAGCGAGAAACTCAACAGCGGCTTTGGTGATCACCATGTAGAGGTGACTGAAGCAATATGTAACAGGAAACCATCTTCGAGCTCATCGAAGATTGAACACTAGGCTTTGGATAGATAGACCAACACTCAGTTGATACTTCATAATGAGCCACAGCGGCTTTTACTATTCTGAATTAATTCCTCCAAAAATAAATTTTTAGTTAAGAGTATATTACGTTTGTGTGTTTGTGTTCAAAGTCATTTCAATATCACAGTAAAGACATCAGGTTTTTTCATAATAAGAATGTTCTGGTTAAACTATTCAGCAGAGTCATCCAAACATTCTCAGTAATCGCGGTTAATATTTGATAGAGAAGATATGATACAAACTTGCGTGATCGAGTTGTGTTCGCAATTGTAGATCGTTGTTGTTGTGGTCTTCAGTCCTGAGACTGGTTTGATGGAGCTCTCCATGCTAATCTATCCTGTGCAAGCGTCTTCATCTCCCAGTACCTACTGCAACCTACATCCTTCTGAATCTGCTTAGTGTATTCATCTCTTGGTCTCCCTCTACGATTTTTACCCTCCACGCTTTATTTCTTCTCCATGGCTTTTAATACCTACTCCAAATTTTTCTTTTGTTTCCTTTACTGCTTGCTCAATATACAGATTGAATAACATCGGGGAGAGGCTACAACTCCGTCTCACTCCCTTCCCAACCACTGCTTCCCTTTCATGACCCTCGACTCTTATAACTGCCATCTGGTTTCTGTACAAATTGTAAATAGCCTTTCGCCCCCTGTATTTTACCCCTACCACCTTCAGAATTTGAAAGAGAGTATCCCAGTCAACATTGTCAAAATCTTTCTCTAAGTCTACAAATGCTAGAAACGTAGGTTTGCCTTTCCTTAATCTTTCTTCTAAGATAAGTCGTAAGGTCAGTATTGACTCCCGTGTTCCGATATTTTTACGGAATCCAAACTGATCTTCTACTAATTTTTCCATTCGTCTGTAAAGAATTCGCGTTAGTATTTTGCAGCTGTGACTTATTAAACTGATAGTTCGGTAATTTTCACACCTGTCAGCACGTGCTTTCTTTGGGATTGGAATTACTATATTCTTCTTGAAGTCTGACGGTATTTCGCCTGTCTCATACATCTTGCTCACCAGATGGTAGAGTTTTGTCAGGACTGGCTCTCCCAAGGCTGTCAGCAGTTCTAATGGAATGTTGTCTACTCCCGGGCCCTTGTTTCGACTCAGGTCTTTCAGTGCTCTGTCAAACTCTTCACGCAGTATCGTATCTCCCATTTCATCTTCATCTACATCCTCTTCCACTTCCATAATATTGTCCTCAAGGATATTGCCCTTGTATAGACCCTCTATATACTCCTTCCACCTTTCTGTTTTCCTCTCTTTGCTTAGAACTCGGTTTCCATCTCAGCTCTTGATATTCATACAAATGGCTCTCTTTTCTCCAACGGTCTCTTTAATTATCCTGTAGGCAGTATCTATCTTACCCCTAGTGAGATAAGCCTCCACATCCTTGAATTTGTCCTCTAGCCATCCCTGCTTAGCCATTTTGCACTTCCTGTCGATATCATTTTTGAGACGTTTGTATTCCTTTTTGCCTGCTTAATTTACTGCATTTTTATATTTTCTCCTTTCATAAATTAAATTCAATATTTCTTCTGTTACCCAAGGATTTCTACTAGCCCTCGTCTTGTTACCTACTTGATCCTCCGCTGCCTTCACTACTTCATCCCTCAGAGCTACCCATTCGTCTTCTACTGTATTTCTTTCCCCCCTTACTGTCAGTTGTTCACTTATGCTCTCCCTGAAACTCTGTACAACCTCTGGTTCTTTCAGTTTATCCAGGTCCTATCTCCTTAAATTCCCACCTTCTTGCAATTTCTTCAGTTTTAATCTACAGTTCATAACCAATAGATTGTGGTCAGAGTCCACATCTGCCCCTGGAAATGACCTACAATTTAAAACCTGGTTCCTAAATCTCTGTCTTACCATTATATAATCTATCTGATACCTTTTAGTATCTCCAGGATTCTTCCATGTATACAACCTTCTTTTATGATTCTTGAACCAAGTGTCAGCTATGATTAAGTTATGCTCGGTGCAAAATTCTAACTGACGGCTTCCTCTTTCATTTCTTAGCCCTAATCCATATTCACCTACTGTGTTTCCATCTCTCCCTTTTCCTACTGTCGAATTCCAGACACTCATGAATATTAAATTTTCGTCTCCCTTCACTATCTGAATAATTTCTTTTATCTCATCCTACATTTCTTCAATTTCTTCGTCATCTGCAGAGCTAGTTGGCATATAAACTGGTACTACTGTAGTAGGCATGGGCTTCGTGTCCATCTTGGCCACTATAATACGTTCACTATGCTGTTTGTAGTAGCTTACCCGTACTCCTATTTTTTTATTCATTATTAAACCTACTCCTGCATTATCCCTATTTGATTTTGTATTTATAACCCTGTATTCACCTGTTCAGAAGTCTTGTTCCTCCTGCCACCGAACTTCACTAATTCCCACTATATCTAACTTTAACCTATTCATTTCCCTTTTTAAATTTTCTAACGTACCTGCCCGATTAAGGAATCTGTCATTTCACGCTCCGATCCGTAGAATGCCAGTTTTCTTTGTCCTAATAACGACGTCCTCTTGAGTAGTCCCCGCCCAGAGATCCGAATGGGGGACTATTTTACCTCCGGAATATTTTACCCAAGAGGACGCCATCATCGTTTAACCATACAGTAAAGCTGCATACCCTCGGGAAAAATTACGGCTGTAGTTTCCCCTTGCTTTCAGCCGTTCGCAGTACCACAACAGCAAGGCCGTTTTGGTTAATGTTAGAAGGCCAGATCAGTCAATCATCGGGACTGTTGCCCCTGCAACTACTGAAAAGGCTGCTGCTCCTCTTCGGGAACCACACGTTTGTCTGACCTCTCAACAGATACCCCTCTGTTGTGGTTGCACCTACGGTACAGCTATCTGTATCGTTGAGGCAAGCAAGCCTCCCTACCAACGGCAAGGTCCATGGTTCATGGGGGGAGGAGTTGTAGATTATGTACACCAATATCGTGAATTTAAACTGGTGATGATAATATTTGAGAAGTATCAAAGTTCATTTCAAGCAACTAAATTATTCCGCCAGTGTAGATACTTATTAATTTATCTATTTTATTTGTTGTTGAGCTCCGTGGCTGTGGATAATATTATTTTAAGGTAAACAGCAACCAGCCACGTTTTCGGTATTTTTAGTTTAATTGACGTCATTATCTGTTTAGCGCTTCCAACCACCTTTATTTGGCGTAACACACAGATGGTCGTCGTTTAAAGAAACTTAAATCAATTCACATTTGCCTTACATGTAGCTGAAGATGAACATCAAGTGACAGACATAGCACACAACCTACAAATAGTCAACCTGGCCAATAAAGGAAAAAGAATCAAATTAAACGAAGAAATTGAAATTTATTCTCGCTAACTTGCATCCCAAGTGACATCCTAAATGATCAAGCAGAGCTACCCAACAAAATTTTTCAAAGAGACTCATAATTTGCTTATACAATCACACATCTGACATTATCTTGAGAAAAATGACACTAATGATAACTAAAAAAGCTCGTACTTCTGTTGTCACATTCAGTGGGATCCCATCCAACACATACAGTAGTTCTACAACATGTAGGCCATGTGTTCTGCCTTTATTCTTCACAATTGCCACTGGAACTGTAAGCAAAATATGTAATGATAATTCTTTTATATAAAATGTACTATGTTATTATTGTAATATTCAATATAGTTTAGTAACTTACTCACAAGCGTACTTATTAAATAACCATAGCACTCAGTACATTCATTCAATCTATTTCAGTTTTTAGTGACACAGAAACTTAAACTAGAAGTACTAGTTTCAGAACGTGTAAGTATAATGGCATAGACATAATTTTCTGATGAAAGCAAAAATGCAGGCGGCAACATGGCAGATACTGTACTATTTTTATGCTGCATAAAAACGAAAGTGTGTTAGTCCCACGATTATAAATACGGAAATCGTAACAACATAAAGGAGAGTACAAAGTAAATACGTCTAACGAGTAATATGTCGCAAACCTACGAGTCTGGAAGTGTAAAAGCTTAACACAGTTAATATTTTCCACAGTTCAGCTGCAGCATCCAAACTGCAGTCAACGTTTCTAACGATGTACTACCAGAAATTCGAAATATGTTATTCGCCAATTGAATGTGGTTGAATGCTCGAAACATGTATTAGTATAAATGAAGGTACAAAAAGTGATTGGTTGCGTTATTTGTTAGAATAAATAACCATTTATTTTCGTGGAAGATTAGTAGCGACTTTCATCGTTTTAGTCATTAGTAGGTATTCAGCGAGTTGTCATTCCCATTCGCGGCAGCGAGTTATATGTGTTTCCCCATTTCGACGCCGCAGTTTTCGGAACCGAGAGAATTGCTGCCGAAATGCGTAGTTGTGCAACCATTCTGTCATGTGGTTTAGTCGATGGAAGTATAGGATAGGGACGCTAAAAATCGGCCAGTTAAAACCGACACAAGTCAGTTTCTTCCGTATTTATTTGATCATGATTATAATAGGCGTCGCTGTTTATTTTACTAACAACTGGATTAAAAAACGAAATGTTAATTAGCCATAGCAGCATTGCTAAAATGTTTGGTTTTTAAGAAATGGGTAATTTTTATACGTAAAGCTTCTATTGCGTTATCATAGAAAACAGAGAAAGCAATCAGTGCTATTTTAATAACACTGCCGACAGATTTGGCAACAAACACATGGCATAAAAATTGGTACAGCGTTGCTGAGACAATAATGAACCTGGTACCACCTGGCTCTGCCTACTGGACGGTACGTGCGTACATGCAGTGAGCGAGACATGCCCCGTCTGGTCTATATGGCAATTTCACGCCTTCACTGTCGGACATTAGCTGTATTACACAATAGTCTGGAAGTATTTTACGAAGTTCGATACCAATGAAGCACAATGCTCCGTTTCCTTTAAAAGATCGAGAATGGGAGGAGTCACAAAAAACTTGGGACATCTTATATGGAGAAAAATGATAACTTACCAATCATAGTTTACAATAAATTTTCAATAAAGACTGAAAGTAGCTGATCTGTTGCCTGTATCTGCGTAATATTACGTAACATGCCTTTACCAGCTTTTAGCAAACTTACTAAAAATACAGTTCTTCAACTTCAGTTTCTACCATTTAGCATTGATTATTCCTAATGCCTAAATTGTGGTTTGATCCTCGATTACAACATGATTTTTGACGAGGGTTTCAAAAAATTAGAATCAGTAGGAGACTACTGGTGATTTTTCTCCAGTATTTAACCATTTATCACTTTCGTGGAAAGCAACGAACGGTGGATGGACAGAGTTTTCTTTTATTTGCCTCTTTAATTTAGTAATTTGTTTCTATGTCTCTTGACACTGAAGAGTCAAAATTCTTGATTCTTGGTACGAATTCTAAGTTGCTACAGGAAATAACAGGAATAAGAAACCTAAAATCGATTATATCAGAACTCGGTTATTTCGAGTGGGTGGAACACTCAGCGTAAATTGGCGTTGAGAAAAACCGATGTAACCGAAAACCGGTTGTTTGAGTGACACCCGCTATCCCTATCGGGAGGAGGGGGGAGAGGGGGAGGGGAGTGGCGTTCCACTGTGACGGACCTAGCCACAGTACCTCACGATTCACGTATCTGCACCGTCCAAGCCACATTTTCTCTCTGCACGGAATGCGGCCGAACAGGAAACAGGAAACCAGTGTGCGTTGCCTCGTCCTCTGAGAGCGGCAGACTAGGTGAGGGCCGCGCGGGAGCTGCACCCACGCCTCGTTTCGTTTACGTCAGCCCTGCCTCCATCGGGAGGTATGGATTGCAGGACACTGCGCTGGTGTCTGTTTCCCTGCTGTGCGCGCAGCACCGTGGTGGAGCCCATCACGAGACTGACGTCATCGTGCTAAGGTACTCGTCTTTCGTCGTGTTCTCTTGACAGAGTATTTGCACAGTCATTCATAAACTATGTTCGCATCGATACTTCGTGGTGCTGTAATGCAGTTTAATGAGCATAAACAGTGGAAAATTTCCGATTGCATTTGAGTAAATCTACGAGGGCTAGTCATGAAGTTTTAATCATCGTTGTGAAAAATAAAATTCCATAATTGTGCGTTTGTGTATTGCAGTCCGCTATCCTGTTATACATTGAAATCTCTTCGGCACAGTATCGTAGCGAGTCACTAAAGAAGCCAAAACAAAAAGGGCATAGCTCCCTACAGTGCGATTAAAATTAACTTCTCATGGTTGGGATTCACAGTCATATAATATTTCTTAAAAGACATCATAGTCGCCGTTGACTGTATGAAATATTTAATGCAATTTCGACCTTATGGCCATTTTCAAGTAACACTGCAAAAGTTACATTCTGTCAGAATATAAAACTATCCGACAAAGGCTGCATTTTGACGACGACCACATGTCGGATAGTTT